>NC_091980.1:179435956-179743769 GCF_044704955.1 Pristiophorus japonicus | reverse complement strand
AAAGTTGGACCTTTGCATTGAGTTCAATGCTGGGTCCTAAGCTCACCATGTAAACCCAGCGTGCAGCAGTGTCACAGAGACACTGTCACCACCTCTTAAAGGGATACACACATCTTTCAGGTAAGTTTGCATTTAAGCTTTTGGACTGGGTTTTTTTTGTTGATTTTATTGAAGTAGTGGCTTGCTGCAATAGATGTTAAAAGTTTTTTTAAGTGTGTAGGGAGTGCTGCTGGATACTTGCAAGGCCTCAGATGGTAAAGGAAGTCGAAGAGGAGGAAGCAGAAGAGGAGGAAGCACAAGGAAGGATGCAACCCAGCCAACACTTTTCTGGCCGGGTTAACCAAGATGGAATCATCTGCCTGCGGTACCAGTGACCACAATCCCAATTTCCCTTTCAGCATTAGCTGTATACTTTACCTTCGCTCTGTTACTGACCAGCACAGTGTCGTCTTGGCCACAATGCTGAGAAAAAAGCCATCACAAAGCAAACTTTCCAATCCAACTTTATACATATATTCATCCAATATGACATCAAGAAATCAACATAACATCCATATGTTTTTTCTTAGTGGCTGTCTTGTGTGTGGCTTTGCCTATCCTACTGATGTCACGCAGTGGCTGCAGCATGGCTGGTGGAGAGCTGTTGAGTGAGGACACTCCAAATGGCCTTGCTGGTCGACCTCGAGGAGCTTGTGGCTGGGAGTGTCAAATTGAGTGACGCCGTTTCTCCCTCTTCTTGGCCAGCCCCTGGCTGGTCAGGCTGCATCTCTTGGGTGTGTAAAATGAGGAAGGTGCAAGGGTGGAGTTGTGGTGAGGGGAGGGCAGGAAAGCAAGAGGTGCATGCAGGAAAACAAGAGGAGGATAATGTATGTATTCTTTCTGTCCCGCGGCTGACCAAGGGCTCAGCCATGCCCCTGCCAAGAATGGCCCACACTGTCTACTCCAAGGGGGTGAGGTGAGGCTAGGAATGGGAGATGTGCCTCGTGTTTGGTGCAGATTGTTGGTCAGTGAGCAGTTTAGATGGGAGAGGGTGCAGGTAATCTTTTGAAGATGCATTCGCTGACCTTGACCAGTGGTCTGAGTCATGAAGTTCTTTGGGCACTGGAAATATGGTGGGGGGTTGACACTGCTGGCAGTGACATCCTCAGTGATATGGTCTCATATCATTCTTTCTGGAGGGTCTCCGAGCCCCTGTGTGTAGAGGACCGCTCTTGCAGTGTTGGCTCCCTACACAAAGCTGGATTGCTGCGTGCGAGACCCAGGGTGCCCTGAACCATTTGTGTTAGTGCTGAAACATTTTCCCATTTTTTGATGTTCGGAAGGGAATTCAGCTTTAAGAGGTTAAAAACTCCCATTTGGGACTTAAAAAAAATGTTAGTAAAGGCTGAAAACTGCATTTTTTCACCATTTCTATTTTAATTTTTATTCCTTCAGAAGGCAATACCCTTTTAGAATATTGTCCTTTTCATTTCCCACAATGCCTAGTGAACTCTATTTCTTTGCTTCCGCAAGCTGTTAGAAGCTGGAACGCTGCTCCTGGACAGGAAATTTTTCTCGTGTAGCACTATGTCCATTTTCAGCGGCGTTAACCCAAGGCCACCGTGACACCCGCAACTCTCGTGGCGGCCAGGAATTTTTAGCCCCTTGGATTCCTTAGGGCTTCGGTCTGATTCATTTAAATATAAAGGAGTCCTTTCCAGCACACGTTAGTGGAGGTCTTTGTTTAGAGACATGGTCAGAAAAGAGTTAATAATGATTTTATAGAACAGCATGGGCTGAACAATAGAATTTCATGTCTTCTCTACTGGAGTGAGAAAGCGGGCCTCCCAAGACAAGATAAGCACCTGCATGCTTATCATATCCTCGATGCTGAAAGGAACCATGCGTAGTACAGTGTGGGACTTAAATTAAGTTGGGCTGACAACGTCGAATAAGGTTAAATAAGATGATTGTGAAAGTGAAGGGAAATAGCATTGTGAGATGAAGTCATTTCAATCAATAGTATAATTTTACCCATTGCCACATTGCTCTCTCTCTCTCTCTCTATATTATATATAAATATATATAAATATATATTTTATATATATATATATATATGTTGTAGCTTAGAGGCAGTCTGAATGGATGCAGAGCTGGAGCTGGAGTCACGTGGGCCTGGACAGCCAATCAAGGTAAAGTATTCTCATTCATAATAATGGAAACTCCGTAAGTAGGAGTTCTCATTATTATGAATGAGAAATACCTGACCCCAAACATCAAAACACAAATTAAAAATTGGAAAAAACCTTCACATATTTAAAATAAACTTAAATTAAAGTTAATAAATGTGTTAGAAAATAAATATATTTTTTGGATTTTTAAAAGGGTTTTTAACATAAAAATGTGTTTTAAAATTTTATTTTTATATGTTTTAAAACTCTTACGCTGGTAAAAGTATGCTCTGCACCTGCTTTTACCAGGCGCAAGAGTTTTAAGGACATTCGATGGGCAAAAGAGATGGGCAAATAGCCCAATCTCGCCCGCGCGAATGTCCTTCTCCTGAAAATGCCAGAACTTGACAGATTGGAAAAGCCGGTTTTCGGCGCATGCGCTTTGCGCGCCCAAAACTGGCTTTTGCGATGCCTCTCCGGGTCCGTACACACTCCATACGGACCCTGTGAGGCCGGGATTTCAGGCCCAACAGCACCACCATAGCCCCTCACAGGCTTCAATTAATGGAATTTCAGCTCGAGCTGAAACTGCCCTCAGCACCGTTTGCATTTTTTGATGCCTATATATCTTGCTAATAACATTTATTTTGTGTTTGTCAAGTATGTTAAATCTGTCAACTACACTAGGTCATCAATTTTCTTCCTCCCGTTTTTAAGTCTCCGCTCTCTTTGTTTATTTTCTACCGTTGTTATATATATTTGTTGCTCATCAATCATATTCTGCAAATCCTTTTGCTCAGCGTGATTTTCGCATTTTCTGCAAAACAGATCTCCCTGATCAAATCAATCACAATAGAGCTAAATACACGTTCAATAATCCAGAAACAAATCACAAACCTACCTAATTGATCTTCCAATTGTTTTGGTCATTCTCTTGCCCCTAATCCTGCTGCACCCCACTGGGCCTCATGAACATCCTGACCTGAAGTATTTCCCTTGATACTTCACGGCCAGCCCACTTGACTTTTTGAGCAAAGCAATTGTACTATAACTCCCACAGACCCCCACAAACAGCACAATTGCTCCCCACTCCAGACTTGGGGACCCTGCTTCAGCCCTGAAAATGGTGCCATTTACTTTCTTCTCTGTCGCCTCCCCTGGTTTCACTCACACTCTGAACTTTGCTGCTTGAACTCGCTACTTATTTAAAAACAATAGGGCGGGTATTTTGATCACTTCAATTTAAAAAAAACTCAGATTTAATCACAATTATCTTCCATGACATTTTTCTTGTACTTTTAGGAAACGATTCCTGGGATGGGGGGTTGTCCTATGAGGAGAGATTGAGTAGACTAGACCTATATTCTCGCGAGTTTAGAAGAATGAGAGGTGACCTCATTGAAACATCCAAAATTCTTACAGGGATTGACAGGGTAGATGCAGGGAGGATGTTTCCCCTGGCTGGGGAGTCTAGAATCAGGGGTCACAGTCTCAGAATAAGGACTCAACCATTTAGGATTGAGATGAGCAGGAATTTCTTCACTCAGAGGGTGGTGAATCTTTGGAATTCTCTACTCCAGAGGGCTGTGGAGGCTCAGTTGTTGAGTGTGTTTGAGACAGAGATCGATAGATTTTTGCATATTAACGGAATCAAGGAATATGGGGATAGTGCAGTAAAGTGGAGTTGAGATAGAAAATCAGCCATGATCTTATTGAATGGCGCAGCAGGCTCGAGAGGTCGAATGGCCTACTCCTGCTCCTATTTCTTATGTTCTTGCATAAACCATATGTTCAAATGAAGACGGGACAAAAGAGGGATTATGCCAAATGATTCTAAAAGCTCTTCAATCACCAGAACTTGGATCCATTGTTATGTTGGAGCTCATACCTGAAATATGAAATAAAAACCATTGCGACCAAGCAATTGACCAAGCAGATTCAATTATAGATTTATGCTGTTAAGCATTAAGTACATCCACAACACACAGATTGTTTACAAAGGTAAATGTAATGTTCCAACAGGAAACATTTTTAAATGAATAGGATGAATCCTGATGAAAATGAATTACTCTAAGTACAAGTGTAAACCAAAGATTTCAAGTCAAATATTCGAGAAGGAAAAAGAAATGTTAAACATAAATAGATGGGGAGAGCAAGGAAAATGCAAAGAATTAAGGAAGAACAGATTGATTGAGAATTTCCTTGTGGTTCTCCTGATCGGCTGCCGTAACTTATCTCAACCAAATCAACTATAAACTGACCTCCCACCAGAACCCTTTGTTTAACTGGAAAAAAGTCACTGTCACTACCATTCGAGGATCAGCAGACATTTTAATCAACAAATATCTGGGCTGATTGATTTCAGAACCATGCTGGACCTTTAGAAGAATTACTTATAAAGGGTCAAACCAATTGGCAGAACAGTGCACAAGAATATGGCTGCTCCCACTTTGTCTGTACAACTTTGAAAAGTTGATGAGTCTGATAGTATTGGAAAACTGAATTAGTGGCCGGGATTTTGACGGCGCTCAGAGGGTTTGGAGGCTAAAAGATTGACAGTGGGGTGGTTTCCCGTTCTGAACCCGCCTCCTTGTAAGTTTTCCAAGTGCCAGCTCTGCCTGCGGTTTGCAGACCCAGCACTAAGCGACGGGTCAGGCAATTGAAATACTTAAGAAGCTGTTTAAAGGTACTTAAGCAGCATTTTACCAGCTACTAATCATTTTTCCAACTTTTTCAGGAGGTTCCTGTTGCTCGGGGATCACGTCAGGTAAGTACGTCAGGTTTTCAGTGGCTTTCCATTGCTATGAATAGGTGACAGTTGCAAAAGTGGTATAAAAGCTACCGTTTCAGAGCTGTTCACTTTCCATTGTTAGAAGCTGGAGCATACAGGATATGGAATACACTTTTCAGTTTTAGGAAGGTTGGAAGTGTTTGGAGTATACACTCTATCCACTGTCACCTCCTTGGAGCAATCTATCTAACCATTGACAGATTACTTCTGTCCTTTCAACTTCAGCTGCCATCTATTCCAGCAGCATCGGTCCTCAGAATCCCTTGGTCCTCAGAATCCCACCACAATCAGTCCCAACACCAGCAGCACCAGGCACACCAGCAACACTAACAATGACACCAACCTTCTCCACAATCACCTGATGCTGCACAGAATACAGGACGCACAGAACACAGGACAACAGAACCCGACCACATTGCTGCCCGCGAGACCAGGGATGGCCTCACCGTGGCCAGATTTACTTCACTTGAACACCCTGGCTGCCACATGATGCACCAGGTTGGCACCACCCCACACCAACACTGTAAAGCATCCCCACAATGCCCAAGCCATTCTTTTCCCACTCATCGCCATTGCAGGGGGTACTGTTATGTCTCACCATTCACTACAACTCACTAAGCCACTTCCAAAGGTGCACACAAATCTATCCAAGAAGGCAAAGTGTTGAAAATAAAGAATTCAATGTTTGACAAAACTTTAACAGAAACTTTACATGAATATTGGCTAAAAGACCCAAGTGCCTACCCTTGTATGTTGTTAGTTGGTATGATTGGACAAGGCTGAGGGTGTGTGCGGGGTGACTAGTGAAATGGGGAACTGATAAGATAGATGGGTGGAGGTGGAAGGTAAGTTGGTGTGAGTAAGGATGTGCAGGATTAGGGTAGGGAAGGCAGAGTGACGGGGATGTGATGAGTGGCACAGCAGGATGAGGTTGAGTGTGGCTTTTCAGTAACGTTTCGTGATCTATTGAGATCATTGAAAGGCTTGCACCACTAGGTCCTGCTGACGACATCCCTGTACAATGTGCAACCAGATTGCGTTGGTCTCCTGGAGAGGTGTCTTCCACCCATTGGATGGGAAGAGGACCCCCCTGCGTGCTGTGACTCCCTCCATAAGCATCTGGAGGGAATCATTGGAGAGCCTGGACCTCTGTGCAGTCATTGTCAGTGTTTGCAGCACCTCAATGCTGCAGAACACTGACAGCACAAATGTCAAAATGAATGTGGGCATGATCCCTTTAAGGAAACCAGCTGATGACGCATCATCAAATGATGTCATCTGACCCGCTTCCCTTTAATTGGCCGGGAACTTCGCAGGACACTCTTAACAAGCCCAATCAAGTTAAAATTACTTCAACAGAGCGGGATGAAGCCGACAGCAGAGTTCCAATCCACACCCGAAGTTGCCCACCTCTCACCCGACCCAATTGGAAAGATGGCAGCCAGTATGTGGTTTGAGTGCTGATCCAAAGCTCCATTCTCTGCCTTAATCTGATGTGCTCTTGCATGCTGGTACTGATTTCATTCCCACACATATCTCATTTCCAACCATCTGTGCTTATTAAAGAGTTTCTAGAATGATTTTTCATTACTGTTGCATTGTGAGTGGCTTAGCCAGTCATGTGATGTTCACGAGACTCAATAAAACCCCAGTCGGTTGGGTCTAGGTCATCCACAAGGAGGTATGAAGTTGTGAGCCTCGTGGATGAACTGGTAATGTATGGTGTGATTGTTAAACCTTTGTTAATAAACTAACTAGTTATTAACAGCAATGTGTTGCTATGAATTCTTAAGCAAAGAGCCCATGAAGCAAATACATTACAGGTTCTCACAGTGCAATTGGAAGCCCGATTTTAACATTACTGTGGCAATGAAAGGGAGGCGGAAGATGACCCACAATTGTCTCAAAAATTCCCTGAATTCTTGTCAGAGTTCCTCAGAATGGAGCACAAGCATAGTTGTAGAAGCCTCCCGTGAAAATGTGAAAGAGGACAAGGAGTGTCTGACGAAGGAACTTGTGGAGCCAGTAGCCCTAGATTCTAGCCACACAGAATGCAGTGATGAGAACTCAAATAGTCCTGATGAGGCTCTACAAGATAAGTGCCTCTTTCAGCACTGCTTGTGGGCCACCCCGACCCCGCAAGGAAGCCTTCTGTCTCCCTCCTCTGATCGCAAGCCTCTCCCGCTCCCAATCACGGGCCTCTCCAACTTACCGATTGCCAAGGTCCCCCGCTGCGGCCTTCTGCTGCTGGTGTTCCCTCCCGTTCGCCGGCCAGGCTGTCCATTCATTCGGTGGGCAGGCTAGAAACGGAACTAAAAAATATCAATAATATCCTGCAGTTAAGTTTAGCAGGACATCTACGTTCAGGTTTCTTTGGTCGTTTTCGTCCTCCCCAGCACCCTCACCATCTCCCCATAAATATCGGGGCCATTGAGTAGCCATGATGGCTGTGTTATGACAGCTATCCAATTGAAGGATTCGGCTAAGTTCTTAAGAACTTTAAGAAAGGTTATTTAGGCCAAAAATCTCAACCCTATTTCTCACATTATAGCATCTAACTGGGCTCATCCCTGACTGAAGTGCCGTCAAGGTTTTGTTCTCAATTTCTGATGTTAAAAGAGCCCTGTCAACCTATTGGGGACATTTTTAACAAACTCTATTCCTAAACCAATGTGCTCTTCAAACTGCTTCACCTATTGATTGTTCTTGCAATGCAATATTTCTAATTTTTAAATTAGACTTTGACTCTAGAACTAGGTAATGCAATGAGTCAGAATTTGCCACTCCTCCTGTGAGAGGCCACAATCTGTGGGCAGATGTGGACAACCATTAACCGAGCAAGGTAAGTTCAAATGGATTCTTTAAATGGCAGGTGATCCCTGGGCTTGTGTTAGTAATCTAGTAATCTCCAACAGGGATTCAGCCTACATGTAGGGAATTATTTTAAATGAAGCCTATTTTAATTGAAGTGACAATTATTATCCCTTTACTTCAAGTTGGAGTCTCACCATCAGGACCTGCTTTTAAAATGGAATTTATATTTTGAACATCTTTAACATAGCAAAGCATCTCAAGGCACTGCGTAAATGGGGGGAGAGAGGAGGAAGAAATTCAGGAAAAATTGCACTTAAAGCTGGAGTCTTACTATCGAGACATTTTCTTAAAAAGATCAAACAAGTTAAAAACAATTAGGATCAATTTTTTTAATGTTTCAAATCGATTAATGTTGCTAACAACAGATGCTGATCCAGCTCCTTCACACATTCAACATTTAACAAAGTCTTGTACCAACAATCAAATTAAATAGAACTAGGCTTCAACAATTTGGGGTCTGTTTCCAAATGTCGGTCATTTTTATGTTCACTTAGTGCCAAATGGAAAATAGCACTCTTGGCATTAAAGCTTGCCCTTACAGTGTTGATGGAGTTTTAACACAGAGGTGAAGGCTTGCTGCTAGAGCACTAAAAGCTTCAGCTGAACTGACTATGAGAAAGAGCATCCAATTCAGTGAAGTAAGTAGGCCGTTTTTGGCTCTTTCAATAAATAGCACTTGCTACAAGTTCCAGTGGGATCAGGATTTAATACCATGGCCAGAATTGTGTCTATTTGAAGGAAGGTCAAATATAAATGATTTCAAATCAAATCAGCAGTGGCTGAGTTTGTACTTTCGGAGGGGCAGGAGGAAAATGTAAAGGCTCTCGAGGAGGAGGAGGACGAGAGCCAGGAAATGGTTATACAGGCTACAACCGAATCGGTTTCCAAAGCAGAACGATACCAAAGTGAATAGACAGTTGCATTTAATGTTGAGTAGAGCAGAGATTATAGGTATTGCATTTCTGAAGATCACTTTTATTTTTGAAGATGCTTTCTGTCGGTCACAGTTGACAATGTTTGGGTTATTCATGGTATGATTCGCCATACATCTACCTCAAGACCAAGGTTTCAATCTCTTCTGAACTGGATATTACTTTGTGTCATCCCATTCAAATTCTTAGTGCTCTTTTGTTGTGGGAATATATTGAACCCAAAATTGAAACAGGGGAGTTGGCTCATGCACCAGTTATTCTGTGCGTCAGTGTTTGTGTTAATGCAGTCTACTGTGACCTATTGTTTCTGTTTTCAGTTATTTTAATTTTACCTTTAGTGCTTCTTAACTGTTAATAATGGAGAGAGGAGAGGAAAGTTAATGAATCTTCACTTTAAAACAGAAAGATAGATGGTTTGTGGGAATACTTTTGGAAATTGGAGTGTGGCTATTTAATATGGAAGAGTCAGCAACCAACACTCCCTAAAGTTCCAATTCTTCTCCAGTTGTGTTCATTCATACAGAGAAAATATTATAGCCCCAATTTAAAACCCATGCAATCAGGTGGATAGTCAATGGGGTGATCTCAGGCCTCAGTCCCAACACATTCCTGCCTGCCATTTTTACCAGGCAAGGTGTGGGGGGCACACACAACAGATAGTTGCTGCCCGACAATACAATTTTTTCCTGAATTCATGGATGGCCCACATGGCACCAAACCTGCCATCGAAACCTGGCAGGAGGCAGCTGGGGGCCAGAAGACACCAAGGTAAGTATTTTATTTTAAATGTTTGTGAGGAATCCTTGTGGGCCATGATTAGCAGATGTGCTCCTGCCAGCCCAAGAAGGAACCCTCGGGCCTTCCCGGCCTTGGCATTCCCTCTCCCTCCCACCACCGGCAACTCTTTGGAGACACCTCTCTCAACACTAACTTTATGCCTTCCCGACGATTTCTTCTTCCCGCCCACGAGCTGTGACATCATTTTAACTGGCTTCAGGCCGGAGATAGTGCTGCGCTATTCAAATGAGGTCTGGGAGTTAAAATGACCCAGACCTTAAGATGAACTCTCTGCAGGGTTTCCCTCCCGCCTCCCTACCCCGAAGTTACAACCTGTTATTAAAAGAATAAACTTTTGAAAATTACATCCTCACTCAAAGATGGTGTGTTATTCTATTTTGTGTAAGTATGTTCTGTATCTTTCTTCACTGATGCAGCTGAGGTTATTAGTTAGTACTTTGGTGTTAATTGTCAGGTGATTATTTTTATTTTCATATTACTGAATCAAATGTTCTATATTCTTTAAGTATTCAGAATGGGTTCTAAATTGTTTGATTGGGAATAGAGTTGTTGGTGATGGATTCTGATCCAGTAGAGAACCAAGCTAAATACAGAAAGTGCAGAGGGGAACTGAAAAAGGGAACGAGAGAGACAAAGAGAGTGTATGAGAATAGATTAGTGGGTAACATAAAAAGGAACGTAATAGTCTTTTACAAACATCATCATAGGCAGTCCCTCAACATCGAGGAAGACTTGCTTCCACTCTATGGGCCCAAATTTCCACAACCCCTTTTTCCGGCGCACTCACCCGAGATGCGCTAACTTTGTGCGCTCAAAACGGCGCCAAGAAACTTACTCATGATTCTGGCCTCTCTGCTGTGCGTCCTGGGTCCTGGCACGGCGTATATAGTGGAGTGGGGCACGGAGTTACAGCCCTGTGCCGAAAACAGTGCCGGCAGCTGTCCGCATGCGCAGTGGAGTCTGCGCGCATGCGCAGTAGCTCCTTACCCTCCCAGCGCGTCCTGCAGGCTGTGAGCAGGATCCGGCGCTCGGCGCCCCTATCCTTGGCCGAAGGACGACCCGATGTTCGCCGCCCCTATCCCTGGACGAATGGTCTCCCGCACCGGCCCGCGAGCTATTGAACAGATGGAAACCTGCTGTGCTAACTTGTTTCTGGCAAAAATATGGGGAAGTTGTTTCTATTTTACACATCTTTTGGGTGTATCTCGACATACAGCCTTTGGAGCCAATTATTTACAGTGAATGAAAACATCGCTCGGCTTAATTTGTTTTAGGGAGATCCCTGTAAAGGTACAAAAATGATTGTGAAGGAGACCTGTAAAAATGTGCCAAGTAATGAGTGATATGAAAAAAGCCCTGTACATGTAAGTAGCTGTTTGTGTTGTTTAAACAACTGTGATTGTGTGTTTGCAGAGTTCCTTTATTTTCTTTTAATCTTTCCTTGAAACTTTGTAAGTCTTGGTGCTTTAGGTGCCGGTCTTCCCCGCTTCCTTCTATTTTTTATTTGTTATTGAATGCTGTTTGTGCTTTATTTAGTGCTTTGTAAGTCTTGGTGCTTCAGAATGTACTAACCTGTGCTGATTTCTTAACTCTCCGCAAGGGTTTTCTGTGCGGCCACAAGTGGCCACATAGGCTGGCCTAAGTTAGTTTGGAGCAACTATTAGCAGTCCAAACTGGCTTAAATGGCCAAACCGGCTGGTAATGCCCCTTTTGAAAAAAAACTAAACTAAAAAAAATCGTAACTAACTCACTTACACTGGCGCAAATTAAATGTGCAGAATGGGGATTTTTAAGATACTCCAGAAAAATCAAGTTGCTCCAAAAAATACGGAGCAACTCCTGGGCAAATTTGGGCTCTAAAAGTGAGTTCTTAGGTGACTGAACAATCTAATACGGGAATTAAAGTCTCTGTCACAGGTAGGACAGACAATCGTTGAAGGAAAGGGTGGGTGGGAAGACTGGTTTGCCGCACGCTCCTCCCGCTGCCAGCGCTTGCTTTGTGCTGCCTGCGCTTGCTTTGTGCATGCTCTCGGCGACGAGACTCAAGGTGCTCAGCGCCCTCCTGGATGTTCTTCCTCCACTTTAGGCGGTCTTTGGCCAGAGATTCCCAGGTGTCGGTGGGGATGTTGCATTTTATCAAGGAGGCTTTGAGGGTGTCCTTGAAATGTATCCTCTGCCCACCTGGGGCTCGCTTGTCATGTAAGAGTTTCGAGTCGAGTGCTTGCTTTGGGAGTATTGTGTCAGGCATGCGAACAATGTGGCCTGTCCAACGGAGCTGGTCGAGTGTTTATAAATAGTAAAAGGATAGTCAAAGAAATGGGGGGGGCCGATTAGGGACCAAAAAGGAGATCTTGTGGAGGAGGAGGGCATGGCTGAGCTCCTAAATGTGTCTGCATCTGTCTTCAATAAACAAGAGGATGCTGCCAAAATTACAGCAAAGGAGGAGAGAGAGAAATTGGATAGGATAAAAATAGATAAAGTGGAGGGAATTAAAAGGTTGACGGCGCTCAAAGTAGAAAAGTCACCCAGTCCGGATGGGATGCATCCTAGGTTGCTGAGGGAAGGAAAAGTGGAGACAGCAGAGGCTCTGGTCACAATCTTCCAATCATCCTTAAATATAGAAGTAGGAGAGGACTGGAGGATTGCAAATTTTACGTTCCTGTTTAAAAAAAGGGAGAGGGATAAATCTGGCAACTGCAGACCATAGAAACATAGAAACATAGAAAATAGGTACAGGAGTAGGCCATTCGGCCCTTCGAGCCTACACCACCAGTCAATAAGATCATGGCTGATCATTCACCTCAGTGCCCTTTCCTGCTTTCTCTCCATACCCCTTGATCCCTTTAGCCATAAGGGCCATATCTAACTCCCTCTTGAATATATCTAATGAATTGGCATCAACAACTGTCTGCGGTAGAGAATTCCACAGGTTAACAACTCTCTGAGTGAAGAAGTTTCTCCTCATCTTGGTCCTAAATGGCTTACCCCTTATCCTTAGACTGTGATCCCTAGTTCTGGACTTCCCCAACATTGGGAACATTCTTCCTGCATCTAACCTGTCCAGTCTAGTCAGAATTTTATATGTTTCTATGAGATTCCCTCTCATCCTTCTAAACTCCAGTGAATACAGGCCCAGTCGAACCAGTCTCTCCTCATATGTCAGTCCTGCCATCCCGGGAATCAGTCTGGTGAACCTTCGCTGCACTCCCTCATAGAAACATAGAAACATAGAAAATAGGTGCAGGAGTAGGCCATTCGGCCCTTCTAGCCTGCACCGCCATTCAATGAGTTCATGGCTGAACATTCAACTTCAGTACCCCATTCCTGCTTTCTCGCCATACCCCTTGATCCCCCGAGTAGTAAGGACCTCATCTAACTCCTTTTTGAATATATTTAGTGAATTGGCCTCAACAACTTTCTGTGGTAGAGAATTCCACAGGTTCACCACTCTCTGGGTGAAGAAGTTCCTCCGCATCTCGGTCCTAAATGGCTTACCCCTTATCCTTAGACTGTGACCTCTGGTTCTGGACTTCCCCAACATTGGGAACATTCTTCCTGCATCTAACCTGTCTAACCCCGTCAGAATTTTAAATGTTTCTATGAGGTCCCCTCTCATTCTTCTGAACTCCAGTGAATACAAGCCCAGTTGATCCAGTCTTTCTTGATAGGTCAGTCCCGCCATCCCGGGAATCAGTCTGGTGAACCTTCGCTGCACTCCCTCAATAGCAAGAATGTCCTTCCTCAAGTTAGGAGACCAAAACTGTACACAATACTCCAGGTGTGGCCTCACCAAGGCCCTGTACAACTGTAGCAACACCTCCCTGCCCCTGTACTCAAATCCCCTCGCTATGAAGGCCAACGTGCCATTTGCTTTCTTAACCGCCTGCTGTACCTGCATGCTAACCTTCAATGACTGATGTACCATGACACCCAGGTCTCTTTGCACCTCCCCTTTTCCTAATCTGTCACCATTCAGATAATAGTCTGTCTCTCTGTTTTTACCACCAAAGTGGATAACCTCATATTTATCCACATTATACTTCATCTGCCATGCATTTGCCCACTCACCTAACCTATCCAAGTCGCTCTGCAGCCTCACAGCATCCTCCTCGCAGCTCACACTGCCACCCAACTTAGTGTCATCCGCAAATTTGGAGATACTACATTTAATCCCCTCATCTAAATCATTAATGTACAGTGTAAACAGCTGGGGCCCCAGCACAGAACCTTGCGGTACCCCACTAGTCACTGCCTGCCATTCTGAAAAGTACCCATTTACTCCTACTCTTTGCTTCCTGTCTGACAACCAGTTCTCAATCCATGTCAGTACACTACCCCCAATCCCATGTGCTCTAACTTTGCACATCAATCTCTTGTGTGGGACCTTGTCGAATGCCTTCTGAAAGTCCAAATATACCACATCAACTGGTTCTCCCTCATCCACTCTACTGGAAACATCCTCAAAAAATTCCAGAAGATTTGTCAAGCATGATTTCCCTTTCACAAATCCATGCTGACTTGGACCTATCATGTCACCTCTTTCCAAATGCACTGCTATGACATCCTTAATAATTGATTCCATCATTTTACCCACTACCGATGTCAGGCTGACCGGTCTATAATTCCCTGTTTTCTCTCTCCCTCCTTTTTTAAAAAGTGGGGTTACATTGGCTACCCTCCACTCCATAGGAACTGATCCAGAGTCAATGGAATGTTGGAAAATGACTGTCAACGCATCCACTATTTCCAAGGCCACCTCCTTAAGTACTCTGGGATGCAGTCCATCAGGCCCTGGGGATTTATCGGCCTTCAATCCCATCAATTTCCCCAACACAATTTCCCAGCTAATAAGGATTTCCCTCAGTTCCTCCTCCTTACTAGACCCCCCGACCCCTTTTATAACCGGAAGGTTGTTCGTGTCCTCCTTCGTGAATACCGAACCAAAGTACTTGTTCAATTGGTCCGCCATTTCTTTGTTCCCCGTTATGACTTCCCCTGATTCTGACTGCAGGGGACCTACGTTTGTCTTTACTAACCTTTTTCTCTTTACATATCTATAGAAACTTTTGCAATCCGTCTTAATGTTCCCTGCAAGCTTCTTCTCATACTCCATTTTCCCTGCCCTAATCAAACCCTTTGTCCTCCTCTGCTGAGTTCTAAATTTCTCCCAGTCCCCAGGTTCGCTGCTATTTCTGGCCAATTTGTATGCCACTTCCTTGGCTTTAATACTATCCCTGATTTCCCTTGATAGCCACGGTTGAGCCACCTTCCCTTTTTTATTTCTATGCCAGACAGGAATGTACAATTGTTGTAGTTCATCCATGCGGTCTCTAAATGTCTGCCATTGCCCATCCACAGTCAACCCCTTAAGTATCATTCGCCAATCCATCCCAGCCAATTCACGCCTCATACCTTCAAAGTTAGCCTTCTTTAAGTTCTGGTCCATGGTCTCTGAATTAACTGTTTCATTCTCCATCCCAATGCACAATTCCACCATATTATGGTCACTCTTCCCCAAGGGGCCTCGCACAATGAGATTGCTAATTAATCCTCTCTCATTACATAACACCCAGCCTAAGATGGCCTCCCCCCTAGTTGGTTCCTCGACATATTGGTCTAAAAAACCATCCCTTATGCACTCCAGAAAATCCTCCTCCACCGTATTGCTTCCAGTTTGGTTAGCCCAATCTATGTGCATATTAAAGTCACCCATTATAACTGCTGCACCTTTATTGCACGCACCCCTAATTTCATGTTTGATGCCCTCCCCAACATCACTACTACTGTTTGGAGGTCTGTACACAACTCCCACTAACGTTTTTTGCCCTTTGGTGTTCTGCAGCTCTACCCATATAGATTCCACATCATCCAAGCTAATGTCCTTCCTAACTATTGCCTTAATCTCCTCCTTAACCAGCAATGCTACCCCACCTCCTTTTCCTTTTATTCTATCCTTCCTGAATGTTGAATACCCCTGAATGTTGAGTTCCCAGCCCTGCTCATCCTGGAGCCACGTCTCCGTAATCCCAATCACATCATATTTGTTAACATCTATTTGCACAGTTAATTCATCCACCTTATTGCGGATACTCCTTGCATTAAGACACAAAGCCTTTAGGCTTGTTTTTTTAACACCCTCTGTCCTTTTAGAATTTTGCTGTACAATGGCCCTTTTTGTTCTTTGCCTTGGATTTCTCTGCCCTCCACTTTTCCTCATCTCCTTTCTGTCTTTTGTTTTTGCCTCCTTTTTGTTTCCCTCTATCTCCCTGCATTGGTTCCCATCCCCCTGCCATATTAGTTTAACTCCTCCCCAACAGCACTAGCAAACACTCCCCCGAGGACATTGGTTCCGATTCTGCCCAGGTGCAGACCGTCCGGATTGTACTGGTCCCACCTCCCCCAGAACCGGTTCCAATGCTCCAGGAATTTGAATCCCTCCCTGCTGCACCATTGCTCAAGCCACGTATTCATCTGAGCTATCCTGCGATTCCTACTCTGACTAGCACGTGGCACTGGTAGCAATCCCGAGATTACTACTTTTGAGGTCCTACTTTTTAATTTAGCTCCTAGCTCCTTAAATTCATTTCGTAGGAACTCATCCCTTTTTTTACCTATGTCATTGGTACCAACGTGCACCACGACAACTGGCTGTTCTCCCTCCCTTTTTAGAATGTCCTGCACCCGCTCCGAGACATCCTTGACCCTTGCACCAGGGAGGCAACATACCATCCTGGAGTCTCGGTTGCGGCCGCAGAAACGCCTATCTATTCCCCTTACAATTGAATCCCCTATCACTATCGCTCGCCCACTCTTTTTCCTGCCCTCCTGTGCAACAGAGCCAGCCACGGTGCCATGAACTTGGCTGCTGCTGCCCGCTCCTGATGAGTCATCCCCCTCAACAGCACTCAAAGCAGTGTATCTGTTTTGCAGTGGGATGACCACAGGGGACCCCTGCACTACCTTCCTTGCACTACTCTTCCTGCTGGTCTTCCATTCCCTCGCTGGCTGTGGACCCTTCTCCTGCGGTAAGACCAACTCGCTACACGTGATACTCACGTCATTCTCAGCATCGTGGATGCTCCAGAGTGAATCCACCTTCAGCTCCAACTCCGCAACGCGGACCGTCAGTAGCCGGAGGTGGACACACTTCCCGCACATGTCGTCGTCAGGGACACTGGTGTTGTCCCCGTGTTCCCACATGGTACAGGAGGAGCATATCACGTGACCGAGCTGTCCTGCCATGACTTAACCCTTCGATACACTTAAATTGCCGACAACAATGTTAAAAGTTACTGACTAATAAAGAAAAAGAAAAACTACTCACCAATCAGCAGCCAATCACTTACCACGTTGGCTGTGACGTCACCTTTTGATTTCTTTCTACTTCTTTTTTGACTTCTCTCAGCTGGAGCTGCACCGGTACGTGTCTCTCAACTCCCGCCTCTCCCCGGACTGCTGAGCCTTTTATAGGCCGCTGCCTCTCTCGACTCCCGCGTCTCTCGACGCTCCCCGGACTGCTGAGCCTTTTATAGGCTGCTGCCTCTCTCGACTCCCGCCTCTCTCGACGCTCCCCGGACTGCTGAGCCTTTTATAGGCCGCTGCCTCTCTCGACTCCCGCCTCTCTCGACGCTCCCCGGACTGCTGAGCCTTTTATAGGCCGCTGCCTCTCTCGACTCCTGCCTCTCTCGACGCTCCCCGGACTGCTGAGCCTTTTATAGGCCGCTGCCTCTCTCGACGCTCCCCGGAATGCTGAGCCTTTTATAGGCCGCTGCCTCTCTCGACTCCCGCCTCTCTCGACGCTCCCCGGACTGCTGAGCCTTTTATAGGCCGCTGCTTCTCTCGACTCCCGCCTCTCTCGACGCTCCCCGGACTGCTGAGCCTTTTATAGGCTGCTGCCTCTCTCGACTCCCGCCTCTCTCGACGCTTCCCGGACTGCTGAGCCTTTTATAGGCCGCTGCCTCTCTCGACGCTCCCCGGACTGCTGAGCCTTTTATAGGCCGCTGCCTCAATAGCAAGAACGTCCTTCCTCAGATTAGGAGACCAAAACTGAACACAATATTCTAGGTGAGGCCTCACCAAGGCCTTATACAACTGCAGTAAGACCTCCCTGCTCCTATACTCAAATCCCCTAGCTATGAAGGCCAACATGCCATTTGCCTTCTTCACCGCCTGCTGTATCTGCATGCCAACTTTCAATGACTGATGTACCATGACACCCAGGTCTCATTGCACCTCCCCTTTTCCTAATCTGCCACCATTCAGATAATATTCTGCCTTCGTGTTTTTGCTACCAAAGTGGATAACCTCACATTTATCCACATTATACTGTATCTGCCATGCATTTGCCCACACACCTAACCTGTCCAAGTCACCCTGCAGCCTCTTAGCATCCTCCTCACAGCTCACACCACCACCCAGCTAAGTGTCATCTGCAAACTTGGAGATATTACACTCAATTCCTTCATCTAAATCATTGATGTATATTGTAAATAGCTGGGGTACCAGCACTGAGCCCTGCGGCACCCCATTAGTCACTGCCACCCATTCTGAAAAGGACCCATTTATCCCGACTCTCTGCTTCCTGTCTGCCAACCAGTTCTCTATCCACGTCATTACATTACCCCCAATACCATGTGCTTTAATTTTGCACACCAGTCTCTTGTGTGGGACCTTGTCAAAAGCCTTTTGAAAGTCCAAATACACCACATCTACTGGTTCTCCCTTGTCCACTCTACTAGTTACATCCTCAAAAAATTCTAGACGATTTGTCAAGCATGATTTCCCTTTCATAAATCCATGCTGACTTGGACCGATCCTGTCACAGCTTTCCAAATGCGCTGCTATTTCATCTTTAATAATTGATTCCAACATTTTCCCCACTACTGATGTCGGGCTAACCGGTCTATAATTCCCCATTTTCTCTCTCCCTTCTTTTTAAAAAGTGGTGTTACATTAGCTACCCTCCAGTCCATAGGAACTGATCCAGAGCCGATAGACTGTTGGAAAATGATCATCAATGCATCCACTATTTCTAGGGCCACTTCCTTAAGTACTCTGGGATGCAGACTATCAGGCCCTCGGAATTTATCGGCTTTCAATTGCATCAATTTCCCCAACACAATTTCCTGAGTAATAAGGATTTTTTTCAGTTCCTCCTTCTCACTAGACCCTCGGTCCCCTCGTATTTCCAGAAGGT
This sequence comes from Pristiophorus japonicus, assembly GCF_044704955.1. NCBI lineage: Eukaryota > Metazoa > Chordata > Chondrichthyes > Pristiophoridae > Pristiophorus > Pristiophorus japonicus. The sequence goes on along the minus strand of NC_091980.1, from coordinate 179,725,028 downwards.
TATTTGTGTCTTCCTTCGTGAAGACAGAACCAAATTCTTCAATTGGTCTGCCATTTCTCTGTTCCCCATTATAAATTCACCTGATTCTGACTGCAAGGGACCTACATTTGTCTTCACTAATCTTTTTCTCTTCACATATCTATAGAAGCTTTTGCAGTCAGTTTTTATGTTCCCAGCAAGCTTCCTCTCATACTCTATTTTCCCCCTCCTAACTAAACCCTTTGTCCTCCTCTGCTGCTTTTTCTGGCCAATTTATATGCATCTTCCTTGGATTTAACACTATTCTTAATTTCCCTTGTTAGCCACGGTTGAGCCACCTTTCTCGTTTTATTTTTACTCCAGATAGGGATGTACAATTGTTGAAGTTCACGCATGTGATCATTGCCTATCCACCGGCAACCCTTTATGTATCATTCGCCAGTCTATTCTAGCCAATTCACGTCTCATACCATCGAAGTTACCTTTCCTTAAGTTCAGGACCCTAGTCTCTGAATTAACTGTGTCACTCTCCATCTTAATAAAGAATTCTACCATATTATGGTCACTCTTTCCCAAGGGGCCTCGCACAACAAGATTGCTAATTAGTCCTTTCTCATTACACATCACCCAGTCTAGGATGGCCAGCCCTCTAGTTGGTTCCTCGACATATTGGTCGAGAAAACCATCCCTAATACACTCCAGGAAATCTTCCTCCAGCTTATTGCTACCAGTTTGGTTAGCCCAATCTATATTTAGATTAAAGTCGCCCATGATAACTGCTGTACCTTTATTGCACGCATCCCTAATTTCTTGTTTGTTGCTGTCCCCAACCTCACTACTACTGTTTGGTGGTCTGTACACAACTCCCACTAGCGTTTTCTGCCCTTTGGTATTCTGCAGCTCTACCCATATAGATTCCACGTCATCCAAGCTAATGTCCTTCCTTACTATTGCATTAATTTCCTCTTTAACCAGCAATGCTACCCCACTTCCTTTTCCTTTCTGTCTATCCTTCCTGAATGTTGAATACTCCTGGATGTTGAGTTTCCAGCCATGTCTCCATAATCCCAATTATATCATATTCGTTAATAGCTGCCTGCGCAATTAATTCGTCCACCTTATTACGAATACTCCTCGCATTGAGGCACAGAGCCTTCAGGCTTGTCTTTTTAACACACTTTGCCCCTTTAGAATTTTGCTGTAATGTGGCCCTTTTTTATTTTTGCCTTGGGTTTCTCTGCCCTCCAATTTTACTTTTCTTCTTTCTATCTTTTGCTTCTGCCCCCATTCGACTTCCCTCTGTCTCCCTGTCTCCGATTCCCCTGCCATATTAATTTAACCCGTCCCCAACAGCACTAACAAACACTCCCCCTAGGACATTGATTCCGGTCCTGCCCAGGTGCAGACCGTCCGGTTTGTACTGGTTCCACCTCCCACCGGTTCCAATATCCCAGGAATTTGAATCCCTCCCTCCTGCACCACTTTTCAAGCCACTTATTCATCTGAGCTATCCTGCAATTCCTACTCTGACTCGCACGTGGCACTGGTAGCAATCCTGAGATTACTATCTTTGAGGTCCTGCTTTTTAATTTAACTCTTAGCTCCCTAAGTTCAGCTTGTAGGATCTCATCCCATTTTTTACCTATATCGTTGGTACCTATATGCACCACAATAACTTACCAGTCGGTGAAACTTCTAGAGACAATAATACGAGAAAGAATGAATTGTCACTTGCAACACTATGGGCTAATAAATGAAAGTCAGCACAGATTTGTTTAAGGCAAATTGTGTTTAACTTGATTGAATTCTTTGATGAAGTAATGGAGAAGGTTGATGAAGATAGTGCAATTGATTTTGTATAAATCGATTTTCAAAAGGCATTTGATAAAGTTCCACATAGTAGACTCGTTGTCAAAATTGAAGTCCATGGGATTAAAGGGGCAGTGGCTGCATGGATATGAAAATGGCTAAGGGGCAGAAAGCAGAGAGGAGTTATGAATTTTTTCAAACTGGAAGAAAATAAAAGAAAGAAAGACTTGCATTTACATATCGCTTTTCACAACTACCGACATCTCAAAGCGCTTTACAGCCAATGAAGCACTTTTTGGAGTTTAGTTGCTGTTGTAATGCGGGTAACACATCAGCCAACTTGCACACAGCAAGCTCCCACAAACAGCAATGTGATAATGAGTAGATAATCTGTTTTTGTTATGTTGATTAAGGGATAAATATTGACTAGGACACTGGGGATAACACTCTAGCTCTTTTTCAAAATAGTGCCATGGGATCTTTTAAGTCCACCTGGGAGGCCAGACGGGGCCTCGCTTTAAGGTCTCATCTGAAAGATGGCATCTCCAGCAATGCAGCACTCCCATAACACTGCACTGGAGTGTCTGCTTAGATTTATGAGCGTAAATCCCTGGATTGAGATTTGAACCCACAACCTTCTGACTCAGAGGTGAGTATGCCACCCACTGAGTCACAGAAAGGAAGTATACAGTGGTGTCGCTCTAGGATCGGTATTAGGATCACTGCTCCATAACCTGGTCTTGGGTGTAAAGGGCATAATTTCAAAGTTTACAGTTGATACAAAACTCAGAAATGTAGTAAATAGTGAGGAGGAAAGTAGCAGATTTCAGGAGGACATAGACAGACTGGTGAAATAGGCAGACATGGCAGATTAAATTTAACACAGGGAAGTGTGAAGTGATATTGAAGAATGAGGAGAGGCAATATAAACTCAATGGTACAATTTTAAAAGGGGTAAAGGAGCAGAGAGAACTGAGGTGGCAGGACAAGTTATTCAGGCTGTAAAAAAGCTTATGGATTCTTAGTTTTATAAACAGAGGCATAAACCTCGATATTAATTACCCCACAACAGGTGGGAGATGGTCCGGGGTAGAATAAGGAGTTAAATATGGGGAACATGATCCCAATACATATGGGGGATATCGGGGTATCCACATGTCCTGTTGTGTCCCCTAGACCCGATGGCCGACCATCCCCCAACCCCCATCCCGGTTGCCGAGGACCATCCAAAAGGTTGTTGCCTCCTGCCACTGGCTTTTCCTCCCAGCCACGGGTCAGGCTGTCAATTTGGCCATCTGCCAGTCATTGAATGGATCAAAGAAATTTTAATTAGGTCCTGCCATCCATACACCCGGCCAGCTGTTATCGTGTCATAGGGGCCGAAATTGCCCCGCGCTGGGTTTGGGGCGGTCACTTCGAATTAAGTGATAGCACCGGGGTGAGAAGCACCACTTCCGGTGTGAAACTGGCCTCTTAGAGGCAAAGAAATGTGTGGGGCGGTAACCGGGCGTTTGCAGGGCAGTTGCGGGGCGTGACTCTCAGCACCGTGCTGATGATGTCAGTGCGGCGCTGACGTGCCGTGTCATGCTAATGCGTCATAACATTCCTCCCCTTCTTTTAATGGGGAGGGCTGCTACGAACTCTGCAGCCTCTTTCGTGGAGCCTACTGGACCACCAGGGAGGGTGAGGACTGGGCCAAAAGCCTGGCATCCAGGAGGGGGGTGCTGGGCTGCATGTTGGCGGCCCGGCCATACCAGCGGCCACCATTGTCGGGCCGACTAAAAAGTCGGCTGGCAGAAAAAAGATGGCTACCACCTCCCCTTTAAGGGCGGCCAGGCGCCCCAACCACCACAGTTTCTCGCGGTGGCAACACCCTACGCCGACCTTGCGTCCCGCGGGGCAATTTCCCCCGAGGGGCGTAAAGGGGTCGGCAAGTACGGCAATGAGGTTATCGCCGTGCGTGCACTGCACCGATGCACTAATCATGGGGCGCCCTTTTCGATGGCGGAGCCCCGGGGGCAATTCTGCGGCCTGATGAAAACCCTTTAGCACCCTGTTAGCACCTCCTGGAGGCGCTAACGGGCCTTTCTGAGAGGGGCAATTTCGGCTCCATAGAGTACAAAAGCAAGGAACTGATGCTAAACCAGCTGGAGTATTGTGGCCAATTCTGGGCACCACACTTTAGGAAGGATGCTATGGCTGTAGAGGGTGTGCGGAGGAAATTTACTGGAATGGTATCAGGGATGAAGGACTTATGTGGAGACTTGAGAAATTTGGATTATTCTCCTTAGAACAGAGCACGTTAAGGGCCGATTTACTCGAGGTATTCAAAATCATTAAGGTTTTTGATGGAATAAATAAGGAGAAAAGGTTTCCAGTGGCAGAAGGGTTGGTAACCAGAGCACACAGATTTAAGATAACTGGCACAAGAAATAGTGGGGAGATGAGAATTATTTTTACGCAGCGAGTTGTTATATTCTGGAATGCATTGCATGAAGGGGCGGTGGAAGCAGATGCAATAATAACTTTCAAAAGGGAATTGGATAAATACTTGAAGGGGAAAATCTTGCAATGCTATGGGGAAAAGGCGGAGGAGGGACTAATTGGATAGCTCTTTCAAAGAGTCGGCTCAGGAACGATGGGCTGAATGGCCCCATTCTGTGCTGTATCATTCTATGATTCTATGATTCCATTAATATCAGGTTGATATCATACACTACTCATATGATATACTAATTAAAATAGTTCATAGTGATGTAGGCCCTCCATGCCTACTGTATAGGTTATTGGGCTATTTTGGATAATAAGTGGCAGAGGAGCTTAATCATCCCCCATATAATTAAATACGTTTTTCTCTGAATGAAAAGTTAGAATAGATGGATGTATTGTAGCCTCAGGTGACATTGACTGCATGGAGTAATTTTTGTGAACTTATAGTAAATTACATTTTCATGGACTCACTTATTATAAATAATCTGATCCATTTTAGGCAGATCTAATAACTGTCCTGTTTGAAAGTATTTATTTTATATGAGCCCAAAATGTAGATCACAGTGCTCTCTAATTCCAACAGTCACACAGCTCGATTATTGGCATATTTTAGTGATTTTAGTGATTTTCCCTAGTCTATTAGAAAAGACATTGATGTTGAAAAACTAGGCATCGACAGTATCTATGCCATTAGCAGCAATGCGAGCAGTCATCAGAAAGACATCCGTACAAAACTCTTGATCAACAATCAATATATTGGTAGAAAATAGAAAATCGGTGCAAGAGTAGGCCATTCAGCCCTTCGAGCCTGCACCACCATTCAATAGGGTCATGGCTGATCATCAACTCAGTCCCCCTTTCCTGCTTTCTCTCCATACCCCTTGATCCCTTTAGCCGTAAGGGCCATATCTAACTCCCTCTTGAATATATCCAATGAATTGGCATCAACAACTCTCTGCAGTAGAGAATTCCACAGGTTGAAGAAGTTTCTCCTCATCTCTGTCCTAAAGGGCATACCCCTTATCCTTTGACTGTGTCCCCTGGTTCTGGACTTCCCCAACATCAGGAACATTCTTCCTGCAGCTAACCTGTCCAGTCCCGTCAGTATTTTTGTTTCTATGCGATCCCCTCTCATTCTTCTAAACTCCAGTGAATACAGGCCCAGTTGATCCAGTCTCTCCTCATATGTCAGTCCTGCCATCCCAGGAATAAGTCTGGTGAACTTTTGCTGCACTGCCTCAATAACAAGAACATCTTTCCTCAGATTAGGAGACCAAAACTGAACACAATATTCCACGTGAGGTCTCACCAAGGCCCTGTACAACTGCAGTAACACCTCTCTGCTCCTGTACTCAAATCCCCTAGCTATTGTAAGGGGTGGTTTGCAGGGGGTCAGCTTTCCCTTCTGACCTTATATGAGCAGTTCCGAATCGCTCCCACACCCTTGGTTCTAGACACTGGAATTATGAAGGGACAGACTTGGACAGACAATCGGTTTCAAGGTAGGAAGCAGGTATGGCTTTATTGTGTTTAAAAGAAGTAAAAGGCGCACCTTTAATAACACACACAGACCAATACACACTGAAGGGTACAACACATTGAATAAAATGTCAAATTACAGCCTGTGGGGAAAAGAATACAGCTTAAACTCTAAATGGGGTAAAGAGGAGACTGCAGATACATTTACACAAGTTATCCCAGCCTCCCCCCTCCCAATTCCCCTAACTAACTAAGTTATAGCTCTGAGGGTTCAGGGGCTATGCTCACCAATCCCTTTCAGCAGTTGCCGGTTAATCAGTTTCGGGGTTCGCTGCACTTGGCCTTCTAGGTGAGCTGTACCCCGGAGGGAGGGGAGGACTTCGGACTGCGTAGTCTTCGGTTGGGGTGCGTCCGTTGAACGCTAAGTTGCGTTTTGGATGTATGGGGTAAGTACCCACTTTCTTTGGTTAGGAATAGTTTTAGTTAGTCCCTTTTGGTAATTTCTCCCCCGTTGGGTCGATCAGAAGTAGATTGTAGAGTGGTTGTCAATTTTGTTGCTGACAACCTTCCGTTTCGTGGGCCTCTTGTTCGGTCAGTTCTTGATGAGTTCTGGTAGTTTCCTTCACTATTCCATTTCTTCACTGTAGAGGAAGCAGGCTGCTTGTGCTTGTGTCTGTGTTCCCATCTGTCCTTGTTCGAGTCTGTGTTCTGCTCGAGTCTGTGCGAGTTGCAGTCTTTCCTTGTAAAACTGGGGGATAGATATATCCCCCAAAAAAGGCTCCGTTATCTCCCATCAAATCTCTTGGGCTCTGTTTAAACTGTTCTGTCCATTGATTTTCAAATGTCTCCTTTGTCAGCAGTAACTCGATTAGGGTGTGAGAATGTGCTATCACTGGTTTTGCATTGTTTTAGCATTGTCCAGTATCTTGACCATGATTTCCATTGTGCTTGATTGGGTAATTCGATTATCTCTTAGAGGGTGAATAGCCTGGGATCCTTAATGCACGAATTTGCTTCAGAGGTTGGCCCCACCTCCTGGATTTGGTAACTCTTTTTCGCAGCCAAAATGGTGTAGAATCTTAAAATTGATATGCTCCTTCCTATAGATGTTTAGGGGATCTCAAGCTTCTGTAATTTAGGTCCATTTTGAATTCCCTTTCCTATGAGTCCAAACACTGGGCGGGGGCGCGGGGGGGGGGGGCGGTCTCCATGAATGCATCCCCTTTTATCCCCCGCAGGCTTCGTCTGCCCCTTTAAACTCATTTTAAAAGCCCAGAAAGGGATTCTTCTCCTCTGCAGGGGAAAGGTACCTGGAATCTTTGCGAGATATTGGTAAATTGTACACTATGAAGGCCAACATGCCATTTGCCTTCTTCACCGCCTGCTGTACTTGCATGCCAACTTTCAATGACTGATGTACCATGACACCCAGGTCTCGTTGCACCTCCCCTTTTCCTAATCTGCCACCATTCAGATAATATTCTGCCTTCGTGTTTTTGCCACCAAAGTGGATAACCTCACATTTATCCACATTATACTGCATCTGCCATGCATTTGCCCACTCACCTAACCTGTCCAAGTCATCCTGCAGCCTCTTGGCATCCTCCTTGCTGCTCACACCGCCACCCAGCTTAGTGTCATTTGCAAACTTGGAGATATTACACTCAATTCTTCATCTAAATCATTGATGTATATTGTAAATAGCTGGGGTCCCAGCACTGAGACCTGCGGCACCCCACTAGTCACTGCCTGCCATTCTGAAAAGGATCCATTTATCCCGACTCTCTGCTTCCTGTCTGCCAACCAGTTCTCTATCCACGTCAATACATTACCTCCAATATCATGTGCTTTAATTTTGCACACCAATCTCTTGTGTGGGATCTTGTCAAAAGCCTTTTGAAAGTCCAAATACACCACATTCACTGGTTCTCCCTTGTCCACTATACTAGTTACCCTCAAAAAATTCTAGAAGATTTGTCAAGCATGATTTCCCTTTCATAAATCCATGCTGACTTGGACCAATCCTGTCACAGCTTTCCAAATGCGCTGCTATTTCATCTTTAATAATTGATTCCAACATTTTCCCCACCACTGATGTCAGACTAACTGGTCTATAATTCCCTGTTTTCTCTCTCCCTCCTTTCTTAAAAAGTGGTGTTACATTAGCCCATCCAATCCATAGGAACTGATCCAGAGTTGATAGACTGTTGGAAAATGATCACCAATGCATCCACTATTTCTAGGGCCACTTCCTTAAGTACTTTGGGATGCAGACTATCAGGTCCTGTGGATTTATCGGCCTTCAATCCCATTAATTTCCCTAACACAATTTCCTGACTAATAAGGATTTCCTTCAGTTCCTCCTTTTTTGCCACCAAAGTGGATAACCTCACATTTATCCACATTATACTCACCAGACCCTCTATCCACTAGTATTTCCAGTAGGTCATTTGTGTCTTCCTTTGTGAAGACAGAACCAAAGTACTTGTTCAATTGGTCTGCCATTTCTTTGTTCCCCATTATAAATTCACCTGTTTCTGACTGCAAGGGAGCTACGTTTGTCTTCACTAATCTTTTTCTCTTCACATATCTATAGAAGCTTTTGCAGTCAGTTTTTATGTTCCCCGCATGCTTCCTCTCAGACTCTATTTTCCCCCTCCTAATTAAACCCTTTGTCCTCCTCTGCTGAATTCTAAATTTCTCCCAGTCCTCAGGTTTGCTGCTTTTTTTGGCCAATTTATATGCATCTTCCTTGGATTTAACACTATCCTTAATTTCCCTTGTTAGCCATGGTTCAGCCACCTTCCCCATTTTATTTTTTACTCCAGACCGGGATGTACAATTGTTGAAGTTCATCCATATGATCTTTAAATGTTTGCCATTGCCGATCCACCGTCAACCCTTTAAGTATCATTTGCCAGTTTATTCTAGCCAATTCACGTCTTATACCATCGAAGTTACCTTTCCCCAAGTTCAGGACCCTAGTCTCTGAATTAACTGTGTCACTCTCAATCTTAATAAGGAATTCTACCATATTATGGTCACTCTTTCCCAAGGGGCCTCGCACAACAAGGTTGCTAATTAGTCCTTTCTCATTACACATCACCCAGTCTAGGATGGCCAGCCCTCTAGTTGGTTCCTCGACATATTGGTCGAGAAAACCATTCCTAATACACTCCAGGAAATCTTCCTCCAGCTTATTGCTACCAGTTTGGTTAGCCTAATCTATATATAGATTAAAGTCGCCCATGATAGCTGCTGTACCCTTATTGCACGCATCCTTAATTTCTTGTTTGATGCTGTCCCCAACCTCACTACTACTGTTTGGTGGTCTGTACACAACTCCCACTAGTGTTTTCTGCCCTTTGGTATACCGCAGCTCTACCCATACAGATTCCACATCATCCAAGCTAATGTCCCTCCATACTATTGCATTAATTTCCTCTTTAACCAGCAACGCTACCCCACCTCCTTTTCCTTTCTGTCTATCATTCCTGAATGTTGAATATCCCTGGATGTTGAGTTCCTAGCCTTGGTCACCCTGGAGCCATGTCTCCGTAATGCCAATTATATCATGTTCGTTAATAGCTGCCTGTGCAGTTAATTCGTCCACCTTACTACAAATACTCCTCACATTGAGGCACAGAGCCTTCAGGCTTGTCTTTTTAACACACTTTGCCCCTTTAGAATTTTGCTGTAATGTGGCCCTTTTTGCTTTTTGCCTTAGGTTTCTCTGCCCTCCACTTTTACTTTTATTCTTTCTATCTTTTGCTTCTGCCTCCATTCTACTTCCCTCTGTCTCCCTGCATAGATTCCCATCCCCCTGCCATATTAGTTCAACCCCTCCCCAACAGCACTAGCAAACACTCCCCCGAAGACATTGGTTCTGGTCCTGCCCAGGTGCAGACCATCCGATTTGTACTGGTCCCGCCTCCCCCAGAACCGGCTCCAATGTCCCAGGAATTTGAATCCCTCCCTCTTGCATCATTCCTCAAGCCACATATTCATCTTAGCTATCCTGCAATTCCTACTCTGACTAGCACGTGGCACTGGTAGCAATTCTGAGATTACTACCTTTGAGGTCCTACTTTTTAATTTAACTCCTAGCTCCCTAAATTCAGCTTGCAGGACCTCATCCCATGTTTTACCTATATCGTTGGTACCTATATGCACCACGACAACTGGCTGTTCACCCTCGCCCTCCAAAATGTCCTGCAGCCGCTCTGAGACATCCTTGACCCTTGCACCAGGGAGGCAACATACCATCCTGGAGTCTAGAATGCAGCCACAGAAACGTCTATCTATTCCCCTTACAATAGAACCCCCTACCACTATAGCTCTCCCACTCTTTTTCCTGCCCTCCTGTGCAACAGAGCCACCCACGGTGCCATGAACTTGGCTGCTGCTGCCCTCCCCTGGTGAGTCATCCCCCCAACAGCACCCAAGGTGGTGTATCTGTTTTGGAGGGGGATGACCGCAGGGGATCCCGGCACTACCTTCCTTCCACTACTCTTCCTGATTGTCACCCATTCCCTATCTACCTGAGTAACCTTTAGCTGCGGTGTGACCAACTCATTAAACGTGCTATTCATGATATCCTCAGGATCTACACGGCGGCGGAGTGCTCTATCATGAGTAAGGACAGATATGAGAGTAAGTTTAATCAAATACCACTTACAAAGAGTACGTAGAGTTAAAAACCTACTTCGGAGAAATCCTAGAGACATGTGGACAAATAGAATGAACAGTACAACACAGTGGCCAATGTGTAAAGCTGCCGATTATTGGAGCAAACTACAACAACAGACCAACCCTCATGGGCAACGACTGGTTGAAGAAGTTAAAATGAGTCTGGAAAAACGGCTTCAGTGTAGATGCTTCAAACAAGAGACTCGACACAATGCTGAACAAGTACGAAAACATAGTTATAGACAGTTATGAGGGTATCACTGGGTATGATGCGCATATTCACATCAAGTCCATGGGAAGCCAGTTTATTGAAAGGCACGGTCTCCATGATTCGAGAAGTCAGGTGGAGGAAACATAGAAACATAGAAAATAGGTGCAGGAGTAGGCCATTCGGCCCTTCGAGACTGCACCACCATTCATTATGATCATGGCTGATCAAGAGCTAGCGAAGCTCAGAGAACAGAATGCTAGTTAAAAACTGACAAAAGTGAATGGGCTACCCCGATTGTGGTCGTGCCCAAAGCAGACAAAACTGCATGCTTGTGCGGTAATGACGAATTTACTGTCAACCAAGCAGTTGACGATGAGCTGTACCCGTTACCTATATCACAGGATTTGTATGCAGCACTCTCTGGGTCAAAGGTTTTCTCCAAGCTTGGCCTGATGAACGCTGATACTCAGCTGAATGTTGACAAAGAGAGTCAAAAGTATCCCATCCTTGTCACCAAAATATAATATATGTGGGTAGAACAAATGAAGGACAGAGACACGATGAGTTGCTACTGCATGTACTTGCTTTACTAGGCCCGAGCGAACTGAGCATGCTCATAATAAACCATGTGACAAACCATATGATAATACATTACAGTCGCCCTGGTCTGAGGCTGGATATCTGTTTGCAGGAGGTGGCAGAGTTCTGTGACCACCTCCTTGATGAAGCAAAGCCTCCTAATGATTAAATGTAATATCTCCAAATTTGCGGATGACACTAAGTTGGGTGGCAGTGTGAGCTGCGAGGAGGATGCTATGAGGCTGCAGAGTGACTTGGATAGGTTAGGTGAGTGGGCAAATGCATGGCAGATGAAGTATAATGTGGATAAATGTGAGGTTATCCACTTTGGTGGTAAAAACAGAGAAACAGACTATTATCTGAATGGTGACAGATTAGGAAAAGGGGAGGTGCAACGAGACCTGGGTGTCATGGTACATCAGTCATTGAAGGTTGGCATGCAGGTACAGCAGGCGGTTAAGAAAGCAAATGGCATGTTGGCCTTCATAGCGAGGGGATTTGAGTACAGGGGCAGGGAGGTGTTACTACAGTTGTACAGGGCCTTGGTGAGGCCACACCTGGAGTATTGTGTACAGTTTTGGTCTCCTAACTTGAGGAAGGACATTCTTACTATTGAGGGAGTGCAGCGAACGTTCACCAGACTGATTCCCGGGATGGCGGGACTGACATATCAAGAAAGATTGGATCAACTGGGCTTGTATTCACTGGAGTTCAGAAGAATGAGAGGGGATCTCATAGAAACGTTTAAAATTCTGATGGGTTTAGATAGGTTAGATGCAGGAAGAATGTTCCCAATGTTGGAGAAGTCCAGAACCAGGGGTCACAGTCTAAGGATAAGTGGTAAGCCATTTAGGAGTGAGATGAGGAGAAACTTCTTCACCCATAGAGTGGTGAACCTGTGGAATTCTCTACCACAGAAAGTTGTTGAGGCCAATTCACTAAATATATTCAAAAAGGAGTTAGATGTAGTCCTTACTACTTGGGGGATCAAGGGGTATGGCGATAAAGCAGAAATGGGGTACTGAAGTTGCATGTTTAGCCATGAACTCATTGAATGGCGGTGCAGGCTTGAAGGGCTGAATGGCCTAATCCTGCACCTATTCTCTATGTTTCTACGTTTCTATGTAATACACTGCTCCTAGCTTAATTGAAGATAGGAGGAGTGATGTTGTAAGACCCTAGGTGGGTAGGGCCTCCTTTTGAGAGCTCTGATGGCCCTCCTCCTCCCTCTGGCCACATGTTCCCATCATTCTCGCTGCCTTCGCTCCCTCCGCTGTAGATCCTGGAGGGTGAAGTCGACTGTGAGGAAGTGTTGTGAGCAGAAGCCTTTAACAAATAATGAATGACTTCTGCACTTGAATCAACACTCCATGTCACCAAAAAACGTGAAATAACTATAGAGAGCTGTTTCAGCTGCGGGAAGTAGAAAACAGACACTGAAACTGCAGAACCCTGTCAGGTTCAGCTGATTGAAGATGGTGCCTTTAACTATCACTGCTGCAGCCTGCTCTCCGTTCAGTAGATGACTGCTCTCCCTGTTGTTGATCTGCGCTGCCCAAACCATAAGCGGCTAAATCCAATCTTAGTGATCGGACATCCAGTGAAAGTTACACACTCACTGACGTCACGATCTCTTTCATTTAAATCCCCCTGCCGCTCGTGTTTACCGGCTGTGTTACCGACAGCTGGAAAATGCCCCAGGCTGATGGATCCACCACCACCTGGCGGGAGACTGCTGGCCACCGTCTGTTCACCATTTTATAGTGGTAGCTGCCGGCGCTAATGCTTCCAATTTCTCCCGCAGGGTGTTTCACCGTAGTTTATTCTGCCATTCAGCCCCGTGTGTGTGATATTGTTCTGACAGTGACTATCTGTAAGTGTGTCTGTAACTATGTCTGGGTCCTGACCTAGATTGTTGCATAACATTGCTGATTGTCCCTTTTTAAGCTATATATATATATGCTTATATATTAACGTAGCCAAGTTTGCTGATGATACAAAGATGGGAGGAAAAGCAATGTGTGAGGAGGACACAAAAAATCTGCAAAAGGACATTGACAGGCTAAGTGAGTGGGCAAAAATTTGGCAGATGGAGTATAATGTCGGAAAGTGTGAGGTCATGCACTTTGGCAGAAAAAAAATCAAAGAGCAAGTTATTATTTAAATGGAGAAAGATTGCAAAGTGCCGCAGTACAGCGGGAACTGGGGGTACTTGTGCATGAAACACAAAAGGATAGTACGCAGGTATAGCAAGTGATCAGGAAGGCCAATGGTATCTTGGCCTTTATTGCAAAGGAGATGGGGTATAAAAGCTAGGAAATCTTGCTACAGCTCTATAAAGTATTGGTGAGACCACACCTGGAATATTGTGTGCAGTTTTGGTTTCCATATTTATGAAAGGATATATTTGCTTTGGAGGCAGTTCAGAGAAGGTTCACTAGGTTGATTCCGGGGATGAGGGGTTTGACCTATGAGGAAAGTTTGAGTAGGTTGGGCTTCTACTCATTGGAATTCAGAAGAATGAGAGGTGATCTTATCGAAACATATAAGATTATGAGGGGGCTTGACAAGGTGGATGCAGAGAGGATGTTTCCACTGATGGGCAGTCTAGAACTAGAGGGCATGATCTTAGAATAAGGGGACGCCCATTTAAAACAGAGATGAGGAGGAATTTCTTCTCTCAGAAGGTTGTAAATCTGTACAATTCGCTGCCTCAGAGAGCTCTGGAAGCTGGGACATTGAATAAATTTAAGACCGAAATAGACAGTTTCTTAAACGATAAGGGGATAAGGCGGGGAAGTGGAGCTGAGTCCATGATCAGATCAGCCATGATCTTATTGAATGGCGGAGCAGGCTCGAGGGGCCGTATGGTCTATTCCTGTTCCTATTTCTTATGTTCTTATATGCACCCAGGTCATTTTTTCTCATGAACTCTGAGCAAGTATTTTACTTTATATTATTTTTTAAGTGATATTGCTGCCTCTCTGACTCACACATTCTACCTGTATACATTCGACAGAAAACCACATATTACTTTTGAACTGACTGTTCAAACTCTGCTCTCACAGTTTTATAAGATCCTGTCTTTTTTGAGCTTCCTAGGAAAATCAATTTCAAATAATCTCTGGATAATCCTGCAGTAGACCATCACAATCATTCATCCTTCAATCATCATCATCGGCAGTCCCTTGAAACGAGGATGACTTGCTTCCACGCCAAAAAGGGATGAGCTCACAGGTGTTTCAATGAAGGACCTAATATTCCAGATCCTTCAATACGAGTATAACCAATGCTCCGGCTCAGGGTCATTGAGCTGGAATGCGAGTTGGAGACACTCCAATACATAAGGGAGGAGGAAGTGTATCTGGACAGTTCGCTCCAGACCTCGGTCACACATCGTAGAGAGCTACAGGGTCAGAGCGAGGTTGGCATGTACAAAGTAAGGGGAACCCAGGTAAGATAGAGACTGAGGATCCACAGAAACTGATCCTATCGAACAGGCTCACTATACTTGCTACCTGTGAGGATAAGGATGAAGACTGTTGGAAGGACAGCCAGAATGCTGACCATGGCAGTTTGGAGCAAGAGGCCATCCTAAGGGGAAGGAGGGCAAGGGTAATGTGGTAGTTGTAGAAGATTCAATTATTAAGGGGACAGATAGCATCCTTTGTAAGCAGGATCGAGAGTCCCACATGGTATGTTGCCTGCCTGGTGCTAGGGTGAGGGACATCTCGAACCACTTGAAAGGATATTGGAGAGGGAGGGGGGTGGATCCAGTCGTGGTCCATGTTGGGACCAACAACAAAGGAAGAAGTCGGCAAGCGGTCCTGTTCAAAGAGTACCGGTAGCTAGGAGCTAAATTTAAAAACAGTACCTCAAGGGTTATAATCTTGCACATTGGCATAGGGACCAGCAGATTGGAGAGGTGAACACGTGGCTGAAGGAATGGTGTGGGAAAGAAGGGTTCCATTTCATGGGACACTGGCACCAGTACTGGGACAGGAAGGAAATGTACCGTTGGAATAAGTGCCACCTGAACCAGACTGAGACCAGAGTCCCAGCTGAAAGGATAAATAGGGCAGTAACAAGGACTTTCAATTAGTAAATAGTGGGGGGGGGTGCTCAGGTGGAAAAGGTAGTATAAATAATAATTCTATATCAAACAAAAAGGAAGCGAGTAGAGTAATAATCAGGAATTGTGCATTAGAGCAGGATAGGTTAGGGTGGCCCAAATAAGCATTTTTATATGAACACACAGAGTATAAGGAACAAATTGAATGAATTGCAGATGCAAATTCAACTTAGAGGGTACAACATGGTAGCCATTACTGAGCCATGATTGCAAAAGACGGTCAGGACTAGGAACTGAATATACCAGGTAATAAGGTGTACAGGAAGGATAAGGAAACTAGTAGAGGGGGAGGAGTAGCCTTCATGATCAAGAATGAAATTACTTTAATGATAAGAGAGGATATAACAATAGATAAGCAGGCAGTGGCGACTTTATGGGTAGAATTAAGAAATAGAATTGGATTTAAGACTGTGGTGGGAGTTGTGTACAGACCCCCTGGAAGCAGTTGTGAAGTGGCAGAATGTATAAATAGATAAATGGTTCATTCTCGGGTTGGCAATCAGTAACTAGTGGGGTGATGCGGGGATCAGTGCTGGGATCCCAACTATTTACAATCTACATTAACGACTTGGAAGAAAGGACCGAGTGTAACGTAGTCAAGTTTGCTGACGATACCATGATGGGAGGAAAAGCAATGTGTGAGGACACAAAAAATCTGTTAAAGGACATAGACAGGCTAAGTGAGTGGGCAAAAATTTGGCAGATGGAGTATAATGTCAGAAAGTGTGAGGTCATGTACTTTGGCAGAAACAATCAAAGAGCAAGTAATTATTTAAATGGAGAAAGATTGCAAAGTGCTGCAGTACAGCGGAACTTGGGGGTACTTGTGCATGAAACACAAAAGGTTAGTATGCAGGTACAGCAAGTGATCAGGAAGGCCAATGGAATCTTGGACTTTATTGCATAGGGGCTGGAGTATAAAAGCAGGGAGGTCTTGCTACAGCTATACAGGGTATTGGTGAGGCCACACCTGGAATACTGCGTGCAGTTTTGGCTTCCATATTTACGAAAGGATATACTTGCTTTGGAGGCAGTTCAGAGAAGGTTCACTAGGTTGATTCCAGGGATGAGGGGGTTGACTTATGAGGAAAGGTTGAGGAGGTTGGGCCTCTACTCATTGGAATTCAGAAGAATGAGAGGAGATCTTATTGAAACGTATAAGATTATGAGGGGGCTTGACAAGGTGGATGCAGAGAGGATGGTTCCACTGATAGGGGAGACTAGAACTAGAGGGCATGATCTTAGAATAAGGGGCCGCCCATTTAAAACTGAGATGAGGAGGAATTTCTTCTCTCAAAGGGTTATAAATCTGTGGCATTCGCTGCCTCAGAGAGCTGTGGAAGCTGGGACGTTGAATAAAGTTAAGACAGAGATAGACAGTTTCTTAACCGATAAGGGATTAAGGAGTTATGGGGAGCAGGCAGGGAAGTGGACCTGAGTCCATGATTGTATAAAATGGTGGAGCAGGCTCGAGGGGCCGTATGGTCTACTCCTGCTCCTATTTCTTATGTTCTTATGTTCTTATAAATGCAGATTAGACAAGTATGTAGTAAAGGCAGAGAGATTTTAATGGGGAAATATAACTTCCATATAGATTGGGATATGCAGCCGAGCTCATGTCAGAAAAGCAGTGTGTTCAGGACAGATTTCTGCAATAATAGGTCTTATAACCAACAAGGGCAGGCTGTATTAGATTTAATAATGAGCAATGAACCAGATGCATGAAAATTTATCTAATAGTGACCATAATATGATTGAGTTCAATGTTGTGTTTGAAAAGGAGAAACCCGAATCATTCTAGGTTTAGGTAAGGCTGACTTCAACGAGATGAGTCAGAGATTGTCCACAAGAATCTGGGAAAATCTGTTCATGGGTAAAACAACAGAAGGTCAGTGGGAGGTTTTCAAAAAATAAATTAACGTGATACAGAACCAGTTTATACCCCTAAGGGGCAAGAGATTCTGCTTGTCAAAAAAATCCCAGTATGGATAACAAAAGAGGCAAGGGCCAACATAGAACTAAAAGAGAAAGCAGATAAAAGTACAAACGCTGGCACAGATCCTGGTGAATGAGGATCCAAAGAACAGCAAAGGCTGACAAAACAGAGAGTTACAAAAAGGGAGTATGAAAAGAAACTTGCAAGGGATATCAAAATCAACACAAACTTTTTTTACAATTATATTAGGAAAAAGAGAGTGATCAGGAGTAACATGAGCTATTTTAAAAACTGATAATGGATATTATAAATGAAAATAAGGAAATGGCGGATATGTTAAACAATTACATTGCGTCAGTATTTACAGTAGAGGAAGAGGATAGTATGCCGGACACCCCAACGAAACTAATTTTGAATCAGGGACTCACCATTATTAATGTAGCAAATGAACAGAAATGAAGAAAATGATGGCACTAAAGAGTGAGAAATCCCCAGGACCGGATGTTTTCCATTCCAGGGTTTTAAGGGAAGTAGTTGAGGACATTACAGACGCCCTATGTTCACATACTCACTCGCATACTGAGCAGGTTGTGTGTTCAAGCCCATCTCCAGGACCTGAGCACATAATCTAGGCTGGCACTTTATAACAGAGTCTATCAGATAACTGAAGTTCAGGTGGATGTAAAAACAGGAAGATGTCCTAACAAACATTCCTCGCTCAAACAACCATCACCAAAAACTGATTATTCATCTCATTTGTTGTTGTATCTTACGGTTTGTATATTTGTGCTGGGTGTGCCTACATAAGAACAATAAGATTTCAAAGGTGTGTCATTTCCATCTGAGGATGTGGTGAAGTGCTTTAGAAATGCAAATTCTCTCTTAATGTATAGTTGTATGCCCTTTTCATTTTACTCACTCAAGAAATATTAGCTGTTTTCATACTGGCACTCTCCCTTCCTCTTGCCATTTTCATTCCCTTTTGCAGGACCTCCCATATCAAGGTATTTCTGTATTGCTGGCACTGGATCTTCTTCCATCCCTATTCTCTCTCAGGTCAACTCTCAATATGATGTGAGACCAGAGCATGATATGACTCACTCTTAGTTTTTGCTCCCTTACTGTTACTGTGCTCAATATCAACCCGTTCCCCAACCAATGCCACAGCTAAGATCAAAAATGATTTAGTGAGGAAGTATGGGTGCAGACCCACATTATACCAAATCATTGGAGTTGCATGTTAGTCTTGAATGTATGGGGCATTGACTTTTTAACAATTATTTAAGTTTGCATTGAATTTCATTTGTACCTTATAGTCACACAAAAAAATATTTCCAGACAATAGGAAATAGTTAGGATTGACTATTCTGCAAGCAATAGTTCACTTTTGGACTAAATTTAAATTAGTCTATGGTATTTATTCTCTTCTGTAAGGTCATGAATAATTGAAAACATTGTAGGTATCAAAGTTATGTTGATCAATATACTTAAGATATACATCTTACAGATCAGTTGTGCAACAACTTTCTGAGCCAGTTTTGCTTTTAAGGAATCTAACTACCAAGGCTGTGTTATCAAGTGATGAATTGGAAAACAAAGCAAGGGAGTGATTGATTGGGGCAAATACAAGGTCAAAAAACAAACACAACACTTGATTAGCATTTTCACCTCTAAGAAAAGACATGTGGAAACAGTCAGCTGAATGTTATATTAGGCAGCATCTGTGGAGAGACAAACAGAGGCCGGAAATTTCTGGAGTGCGTACGGACGTGATTGGAGGCGGGTCGGGAGGGAAATTTGAAATAACCTGGAGCGGGTCAGGAACTCACCCTCATCCCGCCCCCTACGCGCCTTTCACTCGGACTCGTTTGTCGGTGAGGCAGTGACCCTACCAGCAGAGGCGGGCAAGCTCATTTAAATCATTATTAGGTACTTGTCAGACCCTTAAACATCTTTTTCACCTTACCTTTCAAATTTCACTGGATGACCACGCGAATCACACAGCTCGGGAAGCACGTCTGTCAACCGGAGGTGAAAGGTGAATGGACGTTGATCCTGCTGATTAGTGCGCAGCATGGAAAGTGAAATTAAAACTCCCAGCTCATAGGTGATCACTTTCCTCAGGCAGAAGCTATTGCTGACTGCGTTGCCAGCACAGATTGAGCTTTCTACAGGCTGCAGGTGTTTCCAACAAAGTCGCCATCCAACGTCACCTCATTGTTAGAACCTATCATCTCATTGACAGAATGCTTCATTTCTACTTGACCTGCTATCTATTCCATCAGCATGGGTGCCGTTTATACTATCTCACCTTGGTCCTCAGAATCAGACCACGATCAGCCCCAACACCAGCAGCACCAGGCACACCAGCAGCACTAACAACAACGCTAACCTTCTCCTCGACCACCTGATGCTGCACAGGACAGAGGGCATCAGCGCAGGGCTGCACAGCGCCAGAGGCGATACCCCCATCACAGGGTCTTCTTCTCAGGCAGTCTCCCAGAGTCGAGGATGACTTGCTTCCACACTAATGGCAGTTCTAAACTGACTGATGAGACCAATACGGGATCGACTGTCTCTGTCACAGGTGGGGCAGATGGTTGTTGGAAGGACATGTGGGCGGGGTGATTGATTTGTCGTATGCTCTTTCCGCTGTTTGTACTTGGCTTCTGCGTGCTCCCGATGAAGAGACTCAAATGTTTCAATGCCTTCCCGAAATGCTTCTTCTCCACTTTGAGCAGTGTTGGGCCAGGGATTCCCAAGAGTCAGTGGGGATGTTACATGTTTTCAAGGAGGCTTTGAGGATGTCCTTGAAGCATTTTCTCTGCCCTCCTGGGGCTCGCTCACTGTGACGTAGCTCAGAGTAGAGTGCTTGTTTCAGGAGTCTAGTATCGGGCATGCGGACAATGTGGCCTGCCCATCGGAGCTGATCGAGCGAGGTCAATGCTTCGGTGCTGGGGATGTTGGCCTGAGAGAGAACGCTGACGTTGGTGCATCTATCCTGCCAATTAATTTGCAGGATTTTGCGGAGGCAGCATTGGTGGTACTTCTCCAGTGCTTTGAGGTGCCTACTGTACATAGTCCATGTCTCTGAAGCATATAGGAGGGCAGGTATCACTACTGCCCTCCTATATGCTCTGTAGACCGTGAGCTTGGTGCCGGGTTTGAGATCCTGGTTTTCAAACACTCTTTTCCTCAGGTGACCGAAGGCTGCATTGGCTCATTGAAGACGGTGTTGGACTTCGTCATCGATGTCTGTCCTTGCTGAAAGAAGGCACCCAAGGTATGGGAAGTGGTCCACATTGTCTAAGGTCTCATCATGGATCTTGATAATCGGGGAGCAGAACTGTGTGATGGGGGCAGGTTGGTAGAGAACCTTTGTCTTACGAATGTTTAATGCATCTGCACTGCACCGGAGACGATACCCCCAACACAGGGTATACGGGTAGAGCATGAGCTTCCTCAACATGACTGAGCAGCAGTGCCAAAGGAGGCTCAGGCTATTGTGCCAGGTCGTTGCAGACATTTGCACATTGCTGGAGCAGGATCTGCAGCCCAGAGGACTGGATGGACTTGCCTTACCAGTGGCTGTCAAAGTCACCATCGCCCTGAACTTCTTCATCTCAGGCTCTTTCCAGGTATCTGCAGCAGACATTTGCGGCACCTCGCAGTCGGCCACCCATAGGTACATCACACAGGTCACTGATGCCCTCTTTGACAAGTCAGCCAATTATATCAACTTTGCTCCTGATGAAGCCAGTGTTACTGAGCAGACTCTCAGCTTTCTCACTCTGGCTGGTTTCCCACAGGTGCAGGGCATCATCGAATGCCATGAGGGCACCCCATCATAACCCAGGCGTCTTTGCCAAACACAGGGGCTTCCACTCCCTCAATGTGCAGCTCGTCTACAACCACAGGAAGATCATCATGCATGTGTGTGCCAAATTCCCTGGCAACTGTCAGGACTCTTTTGTCCTGAGCTAGTCTATCTCTCTCAGCTGTTTGCTCCTCCAAACAGACTTTCCAGCTGGCTGCTTGGGGACCAGGGCTACCAACTGAAGATGAGGCACATGACACCTTAGAGGAAGCCAAGTCCTGAGGCCCAGGAGAGATACAATGAAAGCCACATTTTCACCAGATGTGTCATAGAGCAGACAATAGGCATGCTGAAAATGTGCTTCAGATACCTTGACAGATCTAGAGGAGCCTTTCAGTACACACCAGCCAGGGTCTCCAGCATCATTGTGGTCTGCTGTGCCCTGCACAACATCGCGTAGCAGCGAGAATTAGTGCTGCAGGAGGAGCAAGGCACTGAGCGCACAGCCTCTTCAGAGCAGGAGGAGGAGCAGAAGGAAGCTGCGGTCCAGATCCCACCAGCATCCGAGCACATTGCTGCCCGGGAGGCCAGGGACAGGCTCATAATAGCCAGATTTACTTAACTTTATGTATTACACCCATATGATTGCCACATGCTGTGCCATGTTGGCTCCATCCTACAGCCAGACCATAAAGCATCCCTACAATGATCAAGCCATTCCTTTCACACTGCCCACCATTGCTGGAGGTACAGTTACATTTCATCATTCATTCCAACTCACAAAGCCACTTGCAAAGGTGTAGATAAATTTGTCCAAGACCAGAACATGGTGAAAATAAAGATTTTTACATGTGACATTACAGTAATGGAAATTTACTGTCCTCTGTGTTTTGGAGCCTGTGATGGCCCTGCCAAAATCTGATCCTTTTGCGACTGTACAGGGGCAGACTTGGCCACCACGATCCGATGAGGCATCTGGGCTCTGACTGAGGGGGAGGCAACGGGGGAGAAGTGTAAGCGCTTTGAGAGGAGCCCCCACTTCCATGTTCCCTCTCACCATCATCCCTATCGTGGGCCACCTGCACTTCCCGGCTAACAAGGAACTGGAGAGCAACTTGCTGCACAGCAGCGGGGCATGAAGACCCACGATATTTCCGCCGTGGGCGTTAAAAAAGGGTTTTCAGATCGCCAGCTTCTCGCCCATTCTCAAAGCACCCAGTCTCCATTTTTGAAAATGGGCATTACCGCGAGCGATATGAAATGGGCGTTAGTGTTAAATCTTTTTGACCTTCTGCCGTAAAGTGTCGCCGTCCTTAGCAACGGCATGGCAATGCTCAATTCTCGTGATTCAGGAGGTCAAGAGTCATCAGACATGCGCAGAAGAGGAGACAGAGAGAGAGGGAGCTCAGAGGCACTGAAAGTGTGTATGGCTGTGGTGTGTGCTTGTTTGGCTGTTGTGAGGGAGATTCACCTCAGCAAAAAGCCTACTAAGCACCAAGAACATAGTTGGCACCGCATTTTTGTCCAATAAATAAGATATAACATGGAAGGGATGGAGGAGGCCCTGGAGCTGGTAGCCAGGAACACTGGTGGCAGAGGGCTCCCAGTGGTCCCGGAGCGCGGCACTGCACCCCAAGGTGCTGCACCCCCATTGCCATCCACACATGAGAGCCAGCAGCAACATCTTGCTTCTGGCTCGGAGCACGTTTCCACCTCGGGACCATCCTCTCCCGTATCCATCCAAGCAGCGTTTCGGCAGTCATCGCACCTCCCCGCCACCCACCCCGCCCCCCCCCCCCCCCAATGAAGCATTGCCTGAGGAGCTCCTCAGGGGAGGAGAAGCGGGGGTGAGGGATGGGGGGGTGGGAAGTGTTGGTTGTACAGAAATACTGATGATTTCAGACTAATGTTCGGTTTAAATGTTTTTTATTTAACTAAACCTTATAGCGCATTGGCTCAGATAACTGCACCGTTACACGCTGGTGATTCCTTAACATCAAAGGGTATAATTACACTTAACTTCAATCAACTTAAACTTTAACTGTCACCAACATGATGCCCATAATTGATGTATGACCTGCACACCCAACAGTGTGTCAGCCTTGTAAATAACACCAACATTCTTTCAGGCAAAGCGATCATTGATGAGCTCCTGACATAAGGCTCTTGTAGCTATCATGCCACCACGGGCCCTTTCATGCGGTCTACAGGGGGGGGCTTCAGCCTGATTGTCTGGGCTGATGTCAGCGTCCGCCTCCTCGTCCTCCTCTTCCTCTCTCTGGTGAGGTGGACTGTCAGACTCATCAGGCAATTCTTGTCTCCTCCTGATAACCAAGTTGTGCAGTATGGAGCACACAACTCACACAAGAATTGAGCTACCTGCTCAAGGTGATATTGGAGCTCGCCTCCTGATTGGTCCAGGCATCTAAAGCGCTGCTTCAGCACTCCAATGGTTTTCTCCACAATATTGTGAGTTGCTCTGTGGCTCTCGTTGTATCGCCTATTGGCTTCGGTGTGGGTGTCACGCAGGAGGGCCATCAGCCAGGTGGCGAGGCCATATCTTTTGTCACCAAGCATCCAGCATTGACCTTGTGGCTGATTGTTAAACAAGTCAGATACAGTGCTCTCTTGCAGGATGTGAGCATCATGGAAGCTGCCCTGAAATTGAGCATTCACTGCCGGTATAATTTGTTGGTGGTCGACAACCAGTTGGACATTCAGAGAGTGGAATCCCTTGCAGTTCCTGAAAACCTCCAGCGAGGAGTCTCCACTGCTGTCCCTGTCTCCACCATCTCCTCTTGCTCACTTGTGAGACACCAGGTGACAACATGCTCTATCTCGTGTTACACCCACCGAGGTCTGCGTATCTGTGCTAGTGCTCGGTGGGCTAATGTCTGGTGATGGTGCTCCCTCAGAGGCTGGAGGCTCGTCTGAGTCATCTTCCTTCTCCGGCTGGACAGTGGGGAGACTCTTGATGGATCTGTGGGAGAGTCAAGAGATGAGTTAGATAGGTCATATGAAGAATGGGTGCTGATACCATTATGGACATGGTGACCATTCACTGGCTGCTGACATCAGTCCCCATATGAATGACTGATGTATGCCATGTATCTGTGTGATATGCAATTTTATCACCAGGTTGCTGAGATGTGCCACTCTCTCCATCTCCCACTTCCAGCTGCTCTGTGACTCCAGAAACCTCCAAGACAGCCTCCTCTGCTGCTGTTAGGGTGGACAATAATGGCGTTCCACCTCCATGAGTGTAAGGAATGGAAGGGTTAGATCTTTAGAGGATGACTATGATGGAGTGGGGTGGCAAAGCCAAATGGCCTCTTTGTGTGTTGTTAGTTGGCATGATTGCATTTGGATGCGAGTGAGTGTGAAGAGTGGCTAGTCAAATGGGGATGTGATAATGTAGATAGAGAGGGATGGGTGGACATGCAAGGTAAGTGGTGTGAGTAAGGTTGTGCAGCAGTAGGGTTGGGAAAACAGAGTGATGGGGATGTGATGAGAGGCACAGCAGGATGAGGTTTAGTGTGGCTTTGTACTCACCTTTCCTGATCTAATGACATCACTGCAAGGTTTGCAGCACTGCACCCTGGTCCACCTGACCACACCCCTCCTGTTCACCTCCTCTGCAATTTGGAACCAGGCTCTTTTGGTCTTCTGAAGATGTCACTAAACTGGGTGGTGGTGTGAGCTGTGAGGGGGACGCTAAGAGGCTGCAGGGTGACTTGGACAGGTTAGGTGAGGGGGCAAATGCATGGCAGATGCAGTATAATGTGGATAAATGTCAGGTTATCCACTTTGGGGGCAAAAACGCGAATATTATCTGAATGGCGGCAGATTAGGAAAAGGAGAGGTGCAACAAGACCTGGGTGTCATGGTTCATCAGACATTGAAAGTTGGCATACAGGTACAGCAAGCGGTGAAGAAGGCAAATGGTATTTTGGCCTTCATAGCTAGGGGATTTGAGTATAGGAGCAGGGAGGTCTTACTGCAGTTGTACAGAGCCTTGGTGAGGCCTCACCTGGAATATTGTGTTCAGTTTTGGTCTCCTAATCTGAGGAAGGACGTTCTTGCAATTGAGGGAGTGCAGCGAAGGTTCACCAGACTGATTCCTGGGATGGCTGGACTGACATATGAGGAGAGACTGGATCAACTGGGCCTTTATACATTGGAGTTTAGAAGGATGAGAGGGGAGCTCATAGAAATATACAAGATTCTGACTGGATGGGACAGGTTAGATGCAGGTAGAATGTTCCCAATGTTGGGGAAGTCCAGAACCAGGGGAAACAGTCTTAGGATAAAGGGTAGGCCATTTAGGACTGAGATGAGGAGAAACTTCTTCACTCAGAGTGTTGTTAACCTGTGGAATTCCCTGCCACAGAGAGTTGTTGATGCCAGTTCATTGGATATATTCAAGGAGTTAGATATAGCCCTTACGGCTAAGGGGATCAAGGGATATGGAGAGAAAGCAGGAAAGGGGTACTGAGGGAATGATCAGCCATGATCTTATTGAATGGTGGTGCAGGCGTACTCCTGCACCTATTCTCTATGTTTCTATGTCTCTTCTGCTCATCAGAAGGGAAGAGAATCTCCCTGCGTGCTTTGACTCCCTCCACAAGCATATGGAGGGAGTCATCGGAGAACCTGGGTGCAGCCCCCTGTCTCAGTGCAGTCATGTTTGGCACTCTACCCAGCAGTCCAATTGTGCAGTGTGCTGCCTGCACACACCTAGATGAACCTTCAAATGCAATGTGGCCATGGCTCCTTCAAATATCCTGGCTGAAAATGCGTCATTGGTGTCGTCATCAGGTCCGCACCATTTAATTGGGTCGGATGTATCACAGGGGGGCTTTTGGTCGCAAAGTCATTCTGAGGATCGGCATGGAATCAGGAACGGGGTTGCGACCCACCACGGCAACCGCCTGCACTCGACCCACCCAGGTACGGAAAATTCTGGCCAGAGTTAACGTTTCAGAAACGTTAACTCTGTTTCTCTCTCCATAGATACTGCCTGGCCTTCTGTTTGTTTCCAGCATTGTCTGTTTTTATTTCAGATATCCAGTATCCATAGTACTTTGCTTAGGAACTTCAGATTATCCACTTTAGCAGTACTTTCTGATATATCACAATCCCTAATATAATATCTATTCCCATTAGTGAGCCTTTCCTTTAGGAGATTTAAAAAAAATGATTTCTAAAGAGGATTTCCGAATAATCTGAAGCAGAAAAAGTTTATTTCATAAATGCTCTTGACCAGTGCAATATTTTTATGAAATTGTCTTAATGTATTGTTCTTGAATTTAAAAAGAAAATTATATATTTACAACAATATACTTTAATAATATACTTTACTGTGCTGAATTTAAATAAGTTGGTGGAATGTTGCATCTGTATTTGGTAGGCTATGGAGAAACCTCAACTCTTGCTCCCAGAGTCAATGGGGGAAAATCACATGAGAGATGGAACCGCCTGTTCCAATTTTCACACAGGCCTTGATTTAGGTGGCCAGAGATCTTGCCAGAAACAAATGAGGGCCTCAAAAATAAATTGAGTTCAGATGATGTAGTTATGACCCCTTAGCACCACTTTCATCTACACCCACAATGCTCGCACCAATTGCTGATCTCGTTCACAAACCGTGGATGGTACACATCGGGCAACGGCCATTCCAATGATATTGAAAGATATCCTCAGCTCCTGTCAGGTAAAATGCTAGAAAGATTTGGGAGGCATTTTGCTTGTATTACATAGTATTTTTTTGCCACTTAAACAGTTTCAAGGTACTTGTAGTGGCTGTAGAATATTCTGGAGGGGCTTCTGTCAACACTTTTTTTTTCATGCTTGTCTTTTTAGCAATTGCGATCTGGCAAGGTGAGGAGGACCAGGAGTAAGGAGAAAACAGAGCTGCAGCAGCAGGGAGAGTAAATAGTAGTAGGTGCCCTCCCATGAATCATTACCCTCCCAACAGAGTGCACAGTCCCAGGACAACTGTTATGTATGCAATAAAGGTACAAACTGAGTACTGTTTAACTGAACAAGGTATATCCTTGGTTCTGATTTATTACGGCCCAAAGTGCCTGACTCACAAAATGGCTGGTCTTTTATACCAGAGCACCATGTGTGTGCTGCTAAGTGGCCTCCAACACTGACACCATCTGGTGGCTACAAACAACATGTACATACATGAAAATACCCTCCTCTGAGATCTTATCACAGTCTTTCACAGGTTGAGATGGTCTGGTGCTTTCCGCTCCCAGGTTGACCGTCTCAGTTCGATTCTGGCCTTGGGTGAATGTACGGAGTCTGTTGTGGCTGGTGGCTGGATGGCTGACTTGTTGGGGGTGGCAGTGGCCATGTCAGAAATTGCAAGTCTATTTTTATTGAACAAGTCCGTGATGGAAATTCCGGGTTCACTGATGACCCTTGAGTCCACTGCAGGCTGCTGGTAGGTTGGTTGGTCATTGGCAGTTTATTCGTCCTATTGCTCTGTCTCGTCTGTGTGCCTCAGCTTTGTTTGATCCATGTGTTTCCTGCACATTTGCCCATTCTTGAGCTTAATAACAAATACTCTGTTACCCTCCTTGGCCATGACCGTACCAGCGATCCATTTGGACCCTAACCATAATTCAACACATATACAGGATCATTCACAGAAATCTCGTGTGACACAGTTGCGCGATCGTGGTACCCTTGTTGACTCTGTCTTCTGTATTCAACATGATTACTTAAATCCGGGTGTACAAGAGATAACTTGGTCTTAAGACCTCTTTTCATCATGAGTTCAGCAGGCGAGACCCCTGTGAGTGTGTGGGGTCTTGTCCGATAACTCAGCTGTATGCAAGACAAGCGGGTCTGCAGTGACTCTTGGGTTACTCTCCTCATGCTTTGCTTGATAATTTGTACTGCACGTTCTGCTTGCCCGTTGGACACAGACTTGAATGGTGCTGACCTTACATGTTCTATGCCATTAAGTTTTACAAACTCCTGAAACTCCTGACTGGTGAAGCATGACCCATTGTCGCTCACCACTATATCAAGCAGACTATGTGTCACGGACATGACATTGAGATTCTATATGGTTGCCGTAGACGTACTGGATGATATGATTATGCATTCTATCCACTTCGAATAAGCATCCACCATCACCAAAAACTTGCCCAGGAAGGGACCTACAAAATCTACATGGATCCTGGACCAAGGTTTGGATGGCCATGACCACAGACTCAGTGGCGATTCCGCTGGTGCTTTGCTGAGCTGCATGCAGGTGTTGCACTGATGCAAGCATGCTTCCAGCTCAGAATCAATTCCTGGCCACCATACATGGGATCTGGCAATGGCCTTCATCATCACTATACCAGGATGTGTGCTGTGTAACTCATGCACAAACTTCGCCCTCCCTTTCTTAGGCATTACAACGCGATTGCCCCACAATATGCAATCTGCTTGAATAGACAGTTTGTCCTTGCGACGAATGTGCGGTTTGGCCTCCTCGCACATTTGCTTCGGAATGGCAGACCAATCCCCTTTGAGGATGCAACCCTTTACCACCGATAATATCGGGTCCTGGTCTTAACTTGTTGAGCCGTGACAGGGGTACCTTCATTCTCAAACGTATTCATGATTAACATTAAATCTGCCGGCTGTGGCGTTTCCACCTCCGGTGTGAGCAACGGAAACCGGCTCAAAGTATCGACACAATTCTCTGTGCCAGGTCTGTGGTGAATGACGTAATCGCAGGCAGATAATGTCAGCGCCCATCTTTGGATGCGGGATGAAGCATTGGTATTGATATCTTTGCTCACGGAAAACAATGAAATGTGCGGCTTGTGATCAGTCTCTAATTCGAACCTCAGACCAAACAGGTATTGATGCAAATTTTTAACACCGTACGCACACGCTAAAGCTTCTTTTTCGACCATACTGTAGGCTATTTCTGCTTTGGACAAACTTTTGGATGCATACACAACAGGTTGAAGTTTCCCCGACTCATTGGCTTGTTGTAACACACAACCAATTCCATATGACGATGCATCACAGGCCAAAACTAAACATTTACATGGGTCATAATGTACCAGCAGCTTGTTCGAGCAAAGCAGATTGGTGACTTTCTCGAAAGCTCTGTCTTGCAATGCGCCCCACACCCAGTTGTTACCTTTTCTCAATTGCATGTGCAGTGTTTCAAGTAAGGTGCTCAATTTAGATAGGAAGTTACCAAAGTAGTTGAGTAGATCCAGTAACGAACACAGCTCCGTCATGTTCTGCGGCTTGGGTGCATTCTTGATGGCCTTGGTTTTCATGTCTGTAGATCTGATGCCATCAGCGGCGATTTTCCTCCCAAGGAATTCGACCTCCGGTGCCATGAAGGTGCATTTCGCATGTTTAAGTCTGAGTCCCACTCTGTCCAAACGCAGTAGAATCTTTTCCAGGTTGTTCAGATGTTCCTTGGAGTCACGACCGGTGATCAGGATGTCATCTTGGAACATGACGGTTCTGGGAACGGACTTCAGTAGACTTTCCATATTCCTCTGGAATATTGCTGCAACCAAGCGAATTCCAAATGGGCACCTGTGGTAAATAAACAGTCCTTTATGCGTCATATAGGCCGACGTCAAGTCCAGTTTTGTGAACGACTTCCCTCCGGCTAGCATCGCAAACAAGTCATCAGCCTTCGGTAGCGGGTACTGATCTTGTTTCGAAACCCCGTTAACCGTAGCCTTGTAGTCTCCACAGATTCTGACTGTGCCATCACTTTTCAGCACAGGAACAATGGGGCTGGTGCATTCATTAAATTCGACTAGTGATATGATCCCTTCACACTGGAGTCAGTCCAGTTCAATTTCGACCTTCTCCCTAATCATATACGGCACTGCCCGAGCTTTATGATGGACTGGTCTTGAATCTGAGTCCACATGGATCTGCACCTTGGCTCCCGTGAAGTTACCAATACCTGGTTCGAACAGCGAGGGGAACTTGCTCAATACTTGGGCACATGTATCTTCCTCCGACAACAACTCCTTTATGTCATTCCAGTCGCATCTGATTTTCTCCAACCAGCTCCTGCCGAGCAGCGTTGGGCCATTGCCTCGAACAATCCACAGCGGTAACTCGTGAACCGCACCGTTATATGACACATTAATTTGTGCACTGCCAATCACCTTTATCAGTTCTTTGGTGTACGTTCATAGCTTGGCGTTAACAGGACTCAGCCTGGGCCTCATAGTCTTAGTATCCCACAGCTTATTAAATGCCCTCTCGTTCATGATCGATTGACTCGCCCCTGTGTCCAGTTCCATCGATACCGGTATCCCATTAAACTTCACGTTAATCAAATTGGTTTACTCTTGGTTATGAAAGAGTACAGTCCATACATTTCCTCCTCTGGCATCTCGGATTGCGTATCCGGATCCACGCTAGTCTGACTCTCATCCTCCACATGGTGTGTCGCAGCTCGCTTGCTCATCTGCGGACACTTGCGCTGGAGATGCCCCACTCTCAGACAGCCTTTGCAACTATACTGCTTAAATTGGCACTGCTGGTGCTGATGACTTCCCCCACATCGCCAACACGGAGAAGTTGGATACATTCCCGCTGGTGGACTTTGGGCAGCCACAGGTTTCGCGAATGCAGCCGGATAAGCCCTGCCATGTGCCGCTCTGCCAAACGGCGAATCATTCGCATTTACAGTACTTACCGAGGTTCGGTTCTTCACCGATATTTGCTTTAAACTCCTGTCCGTCGTCGTACATGATTGAGCGATCTGGAGGCCCTTTTTAAATTCAACTCCTCCACCGCCAGAAGTTTGCGCAGAATCACCTCGTGGTTGATATCGATAACGAAGAAACCCCGCAGCATGTCTGCCAACACCGTCCCGAACTTGCACGGTCCTGCTAGACGTCTCAGGTCAGCAACAAATTCCGCCGCGCTCTGGCCCTCCGATCGAACGTGTGTATAAAACTTGTATCTCAGGATGATGATGAGTCATCTGGCTTGAGGTGCTCCCGTACCAATGTACACAGCTCCTCGTATGTTTTCTCTGTTGGATCACTAGGCATGAGTAGATCCTTTATCAGGCTGTAGATCTTTGAACCGCACACAGTGAGGAACACAACCCGGCGCCGATCTGCATCATCGACCCCCTTCATTTTGTTGGCCAAGAAGTACTGGTTCAAATGGCTCACAAAGTCTTCCCAATCTTCTCCCTCCATGAATCGCTCTAAAAATCCAATCGTGCTCATTTTGCAGACAAAGGTTCTTGTACTCTCATCGCCAAATGTTACGTATGCATTAAAGATACAAACTGAGTGCTGTTTAACTAAGCAAGGTACAACCTTGGCTCTGCTTTATTACGGCCCAAAGTGCCTGACTCACAAAATGGCTGGCCTTTTATACCAGAGCAGCACCATGTGCGTGCTGCTCAGTGGCCTCCAACGATTACACCATCTGGTGGCTACAAACAGCATGTACATACATGACAACAACATTCCTCAGTTCTTTGAGGAGCAGTGCCTGAGGAGACTTTACTTCTCTAGAGTGGACATCAAAGAATTGTGTTGCCTCCTGCAACCAACAATCACAACTATCGCAGCCTGTTGCAGTCACATTACTATTGCCCTGAACTTCTTTGCCGCAGGGGAAATCAGTAACATCAGTCAGTCTACAGTTCATGGTTGCATTAAGCAGGTAACTGATGCTTTATTTCCTGGAGCAAACACTTGCATTACTTTCCCCATGAATATCTGGAAGTACGAGGATAGGGTTCTGGGGTTCACCAGATTACAGGCTCCCCACCCCCATCAAAGTTGAGGACATCACTGACTACAACCATGTTACCCTGTGGACTACTTCAAATGGCCTCACTGCCTTCATTCATTTCAAGGGCTTCCACTCCATGAACATGCAGCGGGTGTTTGATCACCAGCAGTGCCTCATGCAGATTTGCGGCCGCTTTTCTGCCGGCTACCATGATGCTTTTATACTGTGATGATCCGCTGTCCCGTTGCTCTTTGCCTCTTCACAGCAAGTGAGAGGCTGACTGCCTGCGGACAAGGATCATCCTGTATACAGTTATCTCGTGCCTCCTCTCAGGAACCCACACTTGATGGCTGAACTGTGCTACAATTAAATCCATAGCTCAACTCGGGCCCTCATCAAGCAGACTATGGAGTCCTCAAGCAAGGAATCCAGTGCCTGAAAAGAATCTTAGGGGAGAGAAATCTGCTAACAGACAATATATTTCAGACTTAATAATGTTAGCACCCACTTTTTTTTTAATCTATGGGGTCGAAATTCGGTACCGCTGTTTTTGAGGCAGTGTCACCGCCCGAGTGCTGATTTTATTGCCAGGCATTAGGTGCAGGCTCAAACTTACACCCAAAGGTGAAAGAGCAGCGTTGCACACTTGTCCTCAGGCGAGAGCTCAGGAGGCCGACTGAATTTCACATCGGGAGGCTGTCGCCATGCTGGCTGGAAAACTGGAAGAAGAGGGAAGAAAAAAAAATCTCAAACTTCTCCGAGCCACACACAAACTTCCCCGCTGTTACAACTCATGAAAAACTGAAGAACTAACTAAAGAAAAGAACTTACCTTGCTCTCTGGCCGATTCCGCTCCAGTTCCGCTGTTTACTCACCACTTTTTCCAGGTTGTAACAACGCCTGCCGGGAAGGCCGACGTTCAAACTAAATATCGCAAGAGAGGCATCAAGGAAGCGCTGCACGCTGGATGACATCACCACGCGGGTGGCGTTAGCCGGCGCAGCGTTAGCTCTTGACACCTCTGCCGAAGAGCCGACTGAATTTCTGCGCAGGCATGGACACCGCTTACCGTCGAAGGTAGGCCTTTGCCACCCGTTAGCCGCCTCCCACACGCGGTAACGGGTGGCGGCAGAAACTGAATTTCGACCCCTAGTTGTCCTATTTCAGCTTGAGCATTATTATAACGCCAGATGTATTTTGTCAATTCAAATATTTATCTGAAGACGGAATAGGTTCCAAAAGAAATACTTAAAAGGGTTTCTTTGTACTAAGCAGTAAACCGCTGTGCTAGAAAGGATCAATTAAGAGGACATTAAAATTAATCATATCACAACATGATGCTAAATTAATCATTGGAAAAAAAATCACAAGTATTTTCATACTCTAATCTATCTCCTGCCAAGAGTTCCATTGTTTTCCTGTAACAGACCAATATTATTTATATGAGTACGCAGTAATGATACAATTAGACCGTATTAGTTTCCTGTCTTCCATCATCAGCACATCATTTTTCTATTCAATAAAAGTTCAGACTGCTGACTTAGGGATATCAGTATTTAAAGCTACAGTGCCCCAGACTTATTGGCCAAGGCTTTCCTTATATGGTGATCATCTCCAGCAGGGAGGGACCTCTGCCAGCTGTAGCGATGCCCTACTGACCCTGGCCATACCTCTGGCCCCGGGGTCATTAATATATGGGAGGCAGGTTCCCCTGGTTCTGTCAGGGGGGTTGGGCCCGTTTTAAGGGTGTAGATTTGCTCCGTCAGCAAGAAAGCTATGGCCAGCAAGTTGCCTGAGAGTAATCTTTATTATTTTGTTTTAGCATTTAATAGTGTCATATGGGCAGGCACAATTCCTCCCCGCCCCCCTCACCCCCACGGATCAGCCAGCAGTAAACTGCAGACAACAGCAGAGCACATTATCATGTTGGTTTCCACCTCACTTCACCCCAGAATTGCCAAAAAATCATCTCTCTTGATGAAGAAAAACGTAACAAATGGGGTTGTGCTAAAGGATTGTAGAAGGTGGGTACATCCCTGTAATTCCTCCCAGTCAACACCAGACCCCAGCTGGTCCTCTGGGTGGAGCAGATAAGGCACTTATGGAGCAAGGGAAAATTGTAGCATGAGTTAATCAGAGCCTCTCATTGGTGATGGTGACCAGGGAAGACTAAGTGCTCAGTGCTGTGGCTGGATCAGAAGCTACATTGGAGAATCTCAAACAGGGAATGGTAAGAGAAGTACATGCATAGTTGGATGGTGACGCATTCCATGACGTTGGAGATAAAAGGTAGGTGGACGATAGGATAGTAGGTAACGAAAATGGGGGCGAAATTGCCCTGCGCCTCAATTGGGGGCAGTAACCTTCTGAGGCCAGGACATCTAGCGCCTGGTGCAGAAGTCCTGCCCCCACCGTGGAATTGCCCTTACCACCCCTTAAAGGAAATGGAGCGCAATCTCGCGCACTCCTCTTCCTTTGGTGGCGGTAACCGGGGCACGACTGGGGCACTGAAGGAAATGCTACGCAGATGCTCCATGTAGTGCTGGCACGCTTCAACGCCCCGCCCCTTTGTTTAAAGGGGAGGGCCGCTGCGCACTCTGCATGGCCTCTGATGGCCTCCACTAGGTCACCAGGGCAGCTTGCGACCGGGCCAGCAGCCCGGCATCCAAGACGGATTGCCAGACTGCACGATGGTGGCCCGGACCACGCTAGGGCCACCATTGTTGAGCTGACCTGAGAGTCGGCCGACAAAAAAAGATGGTGGCCCGGGGTGCCTGCGGCCTCCCCTTTAAGAAGAGCATATGTCCGCCAGTTTCGCGACCCGCGAACTCCCGGGCAATTTCCCGGGAGGCAGTCATGCCCCACCTTCCCCAGGAAAAAAGTGTCTTGCATCCTGTTAGCGCCCCGTCCCGAGGTGCTAGCGGGGCTATAAAATGGGGCAATTTTGCCCCCAATGCCTTTTGAAGAGGGGCTTGATTATAGTAGTATTGATGGGGTGGAAACAATCCTAGAGGATAGGGAGTGGTGACAAACTTAGGGCCAAGAAGGAGAAATTGGGTGATTATGAGTAGTGTCAGGAGATTGGGGTATGGTGGTGGTGGTGGGAGGTTGGTGGGAGGTGGGTTCTGAGGAAGCGAATCGTGCACTTTCATGGCAAATTCTTGTGAAGCGGTGAAAACCTGCCTAAATCATGAGTGGATTTTCTACTATTACATTTAGAGCTTGATTCTAGTCAATGTTACTCTTGATTTGTTTGGTAGTTGGACAGTCATCTGAGGCCAATGCAATTTTCTGTTCCCTGATTGCTTCTAAGGATCAGAAAAGTCCTTATTTTGGTGAATTTTGTAGACATCAAGGTGAGGGATGTAAGCGGGACATGGAACAATATCCCATTAGGGAATTGATTATTCGCATCAAACACTCCCAGGGCCTGCATAAAACATTCAGAGGCCGAGTAAAGAAGCTCCTTCTCCTCAGTCTCAGTAATGTATCATCGACTGCATTAATGTGATATTGTTCCATTTTCTCTGAATAAGACAAGCATCTTAGTGTTGTGTATCCAAGTCCACCAGAGACTGTGGTTGAGACCACCCAAACTAATTTCAACAACCAAGAAGATCTTGGGCTAGAAATTGCATAGCGCCCCATTTGGGACGATAACTTTGCAGGGAGCGCAAAAGTATCACAGGGCGGAAAAGAATTGCTGCTGCTGGGAACTTCCGCTTTAGTGCTCCAAGAGGGAAGTGGAGTGTTAAATCAAACGCTACAACTTCCCTTAGAGTACTAAAGTGAGTGAGGGGGCGGTGTCGCCAGAGGGCTGAGCAATGTTCGGTGCAGTGCTGACGGTTTTACAGGCTCCCTCCCTCCCTTAAAGGGAAGGGCCAATGATGGGTTCCAGCAATCTTCATGCTGTCTGTGTCGGGCCATGGCACCCGTGCTACTCACATAGCAGCCCCAAGCACTCTAAGAGAGTGGAGGTTGAGCAATCGCGGGGGACAAAAGAAATCAGGAGGTACCAGAATGGAGAGATAAATACATTTTGCCCTACCTGACCACCGCTGTCTTTAAATATCGCTCCCCGAGCGACCAGCCGAGGTGACAACACCTCCTGTAGCTGCCGTTGTTGATGCCTGCCGATGCTGCAGGAGGCGGGAGCAAATATTACATCTGGATGGTGTCGTGATCCATGGGGCACACGAGTGATGCAGTAAATGTTAGCGCCAGTGCAAAACGCTAGGGAAGTTCACGAGCGGCGGTGTCGGTAACCCCTTAGTGTCCCGTCACCGCCCCCTGCAGACACTAACAGGAGGCGCAAACCAGGCCAATTTCTCCCCCAATATTCCATCAGTCTGGGCTAGATTTGAATTAAGTTCTGGAAATTACAAGGGTTAAATTGGTTATGACCCGAAAATGGGCATGGGGATCATGGTGCACGCTTACCCCACACCTGTTCATTGCATTGCAGGCAGCATGGTAAATTGGTGCTACCTGCTGTTTTACATGATTACTGTGTGCAGCCAGCTTTGCGCTGCTCATTGACTGCACGCATCAGTAGGGGACGCAATATTGTGAGTGGCTAGCGCTCCTTAAAGGCAGCCTGCATCTCTTAAAGGGGAGGTGCATTGTGGCTGGAATAGGTGCTAGAAATATTTTATGAACTGAATCTGTGCTGTGAAATAAAAACAGAAAATGCCGGAAATACTCAGCAGATCAGGCAGCATCTGTGGAGAGAGAACCAGAGTTGAAGTTTCATGTCGACGACCTTTCTTCAGTACTGGAAAAAATTAGAGATGTACCAGATTTTAAGTAAGTAGAGAGGCAGGGAAAGGGGAGAACGGTGGAAAGAACAAAAGGGAAAGTCTATGGTATGGTGGAAGGCAGGAGGGATTAAATGACAAAAGGGATGATGGTGTGAGGCAAAAGGAGATGTTAGTGGGACAAGTAAAGTAATAAAAGATAAGCCGAGAAGAGGTGTAAATGGGAATGGCAGAATCATCAACAGCTGCCATGTGAAAAAATAGGGTCAAAAGTTATGGTCTGAAATTGTTGAACTCAGTATTGACTCCAGAAGGCTGTAAAGTGCTTAATCAAAAGATGAGCTGCTGTTCCTCGAGCTTACATTCAGCTTTGCTGGAATAGTGTAAGAGGCCGAAGCGATCACCCAATCTGCGTTTGGTCTCCCTGATATAGAGGAGACCGCATCGTGAGCAGTGAATACAGTATACTAAATTGTAAGAAGTACATCTCTCATTGGATATTAAGGGAATCAAGGGATATGGGGATAGTGCAGGAAAGTGGAGTTGAGGTAGAAGATCAGCCGTGATCTTATTGAATGGCGGAGCAGGCTCCAGGGGCCAAAAGGCCTACTCCTGCTCCTATTTTTTATGTTCTTATGTTCTTATGCTGCTTCTCCCTCATCCTCAAACTCTTCTGAGTGAGAAGCTGCCGAGAGTGTAAGCTCGCACTTCTTACTTTTTCCTCCCCCCTCATCACAACCCAACCCTTGTCCCTTTTTCATTTCAGATCCTCAAGAACTGCAACCTGCCCAGTCAGTAAAGGAATAGCAAAAAGAAAATGAAGATGAACAGACACCGTCACTCGATCTTACAGTTGCAGAGAGTAACTGCCCTTGACATCAAGGCAGCATTTGACCAAGTATGACATCAAGGAGCCCTAGTATAATTATTGTCACTAGGAATCAAGTGAACAATTTTCCACTGGCTAGAGTCATACCTAGCATGAAGGAAGATGGTTATGGTTGTGGATATTGGGGGTCAATCATTCAGCCTCAGGACATTGCTGCAGGAGTTCCTCAGGGTAGTGTCCTAGGCCCAACTATCTTCAGTTACTTCATCATTGAGCTTCCCTCCAATTACAATAACAACAACTTGTATTTATATAGCACCTTTAACATAGTGAAACATCCCAAGGTGCTTCACAGGAGTATTATGACACTAAAAAAATTGACACTGAGCCACATAAGGAGAAATTAGGGCAGGTGACCAAATGCTTGGTCAAAGAGGAAGGAGCGTCTTGAAGGAGGAAAGAGAGATAGGGAGGCGGAGAGGTTTAGGCATGGAATTCCAGAGCTTCGGGCCTAAGCAATAGAAGGCACAGCCACCAATGGTTGAGCGATTATAATCAGGGATACTCAAGAGGGCAGAATTAGAGGAACGCAGACATCTCGGGGAGGTTGTGGAGCTGGAGGAGATTACAGAGATAGGGAGAGGCAAGACCATGGATGGATTTGAAAACAAGGATGCGAATTTTGAAATCGAGATGTTGCTTAACCGGGAGCCAATGATGGGTGAGCGGGACTCGGTGCGAATTAGGACACGGGCAATCGAGTTTTGGATCACCTTCAGTTTATGTAGGGTAGAATGTGGGAGGCCAGCCAGGAGTGCGTTGGAATAGTCAAGTCTAGAGGCAACAAAGTTATGGATGAGGGCTTCAGCAGCGGATGAACTGAGGCAAGGGCGGAGATGGGCGATGTTACAGAGGTGGTCTTAATTATGCTGCGGATATGTGGTCAAAAGCTCATTTCAGGGTCAAATATGACACCAAAGTTGTGAACAGTCTGGATCAGCCTCAGACAGAAGAGGGATGGAGTTAGTGGTTAGGGAACGTAGTTTGTGGCGGTGGACCAAAAACAATGGCTTCGGTCTTCCCAATATTCCCAAAATTTCTGCTCATCCAAAACTAGATATCAGACAAGCAGTCTGACAATTTAATGACCGAGGACGGGTCGAGAGAAGCGAGGTGAGAATGAGGATGTTTGTTGATGATTGCACAGTGTTCAGTTCCATTCGCAACTCCTCAGATAATGAAGCAGTCCATGCCCAAATACAACAAGATCTGGACAACATTCAGTCTTGGGCTGATAAGTGGCAAGTAATATTCGTGCCACACAAATACCAGGCAATGACTATCTCCAACAAGCGAGAGTCTAATCACCACCCCTTGACATTCAACGGCATTATCATCACTGAATCCCCAACCATCAACATCCTGGGGGATCACCATTGACCAGAAACTTAACTGGACCAGCCACATAAATATTGTGGCAACAAGAGCAGGTCAGAGGCTGGGTATTGTGCAACGAGTGTTTCAGCTCCTGACTCCCTAAAGCCTTTCCACCACCTACAAGGCACAAGTCAGGAGTGTGATGGAATACTCTCCATTTGCCTGAGTGAGTGCAGATCCAACAACACTCAAGAAGCTCGACACCATCCAGGACAACCCAGTTCGCTTGATTGACACCCCATCCACCACCTTAAACATTCACTCCCTCCACCACCAGCACACTGTGGCTGCAGTTGTGCACCATCTACAAGATGCACTACAGCATAAGATCATAAGAACATAAGAATTAGGAACAGGGGTAGGCCATCTAGCCCCTCGAGCCTGCTCCGCCATTTAACAAGATCATGGCTGATCTGGCCGTGGACTCAGCTCCACTTACCCGCCCGCTCCCCGTAACCCTTAATTCCCTTATTGGTTAAAAATCTATCTATCTGTGATGGAATACTCCTAAGGTTTCTTCGGCAGCACCTCCCAAACTCACGACCTGTACTGGAAGGACAAGGGCAGCAGACACATGGGAATATCATCACCTCCAAGTTCCCCTCCAAGTTACACACCATCCTGACTTGGAAATATATCGTCATTCCTTCATCATCACTGGGTCAAACACCTCAACCACTCCTGCCTCCTACTGTCACCCCTCCATTGTTCACCAACCACAGTGTTGAACCAAATCATTCTTTATAACTTCTCCCTCTCGCTCCTACCAGTCCTCACCAGGCTCATCTCTAGGATTGCCATCTCCTGCTCCCTTGATTCCCTCTCACCCAATTCCCAAATACACAACTGCCCCTCTTTTGCCCGATGCTCACCATCATTGTAAATTAGCCTCCCTGGTAAAGTATGACATCACCACTGACACCTGGGAGACCCTGGCCAAAGACCGCTCGAGGTGGAAAAAGTGCATCCGGGAGGGCGTTGAGCTCTTCGAGTCTCAATGCAAAGAGCGTGAAGAGGTCAAGCGCAGGCAGCGAAGGAGCGCGCGGCAAACCAGTCCCACCGATCCCTTCCCTTGATGAATGTCTGTCCCACCTGTAACAGGGTCTGTGGCTCTCGTATCGGACTGTTCAGCCATCAAAGAACTGGGAGTGGAAACAAGTCTTCCTCGATTCCGAGGGACTGCCTATGATGAAATAGTACTCTTTGCACAGGAAATTCAACTTTTCTTCAAAACTGTCATTATTACCTCCTTTTTCAAAACCCTAACTCAGTCCCCAGTCTTCTCCAATTACCGTCCCATATCTCACCTACCTTTCCTTTCTAAAGTCCTTGAATGTCACCCAGCTTGGACGTAGTTATTTGTACTATAAAAATACTCTGATTGGGTCTCCATGATCATATGACCTGATTGCTGATTGGTCCCCTTGGAGGATAAGACATACCCAGCAATTTCTCTGGAATGTGTAATTAGAACTACTCAGCCCAGGTTCTCAGTGATTTTTCAAAGCATAATTTGAGCTATTCTGACTGCCGACTCCAGACAGGAGAGAGCTCCCGCTCCCCGCCCAAGTTCATGTCCCATCCTAGCTCAAGTTCCTGAAACCCCCAGCCCAAGTTCATGCCCCCCAGCCCAAGTTCATGTCCCCCCAGCCCAAGTTCCTGTTCCTGCCCCATCCCAGCCCAAGTACCTGAAACCCCCAGCCCAAGTTCCTGAGCCCCAACAGCCCAAGTTCCTGACCCCACCCCCCAGTGCAAGTTCATGCCCCCCCATAGCTGAAGTTTCTGACACACCCAGCCCAAGTTCCTGACCTCAAACCCCGCCACACCATAGCTGGGGCATTGTGCGTGGGTCTTGGATTGTTAACAGGTTTATTGGGTATGAAGTGAATAGCGACAGTGTTGTGACTTCCGGATTTCATCCACTTTCAGTCTCTCTCTCTCTCTCTCTCTCTCTCTCCTAGACTCTCTCTCTCCCCCAGTCTGTCTCTTTCTCTCCCAGTCTCTCTCCCTGCCCCCAGTCTCTCTCGCTCTCTGCCCCAGTCTCTCTATTTCTCTCCCTTAGTCTCACTCTCTCTCTCCCCCACTCTCTCTATTTCTGTCCCCCAGTCTCTCTCTCTCTCTCTCTCTCTCTCCCCCAGTCTCTCTATTTGTCTCCCCCAGTCTCTCTCTCTCTTTCCCGCAGTCTGTCTCCCTCCCCCCAGTCCCTCTCTCCCCCAGTCTCTCTCTCTCCCTCTCCCCCAGTCTCTCTCTTTCTCTCCCCTAGTATCTCTCTCTCTCTCTCCCCCAGTCTCTCTCTCTCCCACCTCCGAAGTTTTCTCTCCCATAGAAGGCCGAGGAAAATGATCGTGCAGATAATCAGTGGAGGATGAGGCTCCTATATCGCAGGGCACATTAACTGCAATGATTACGCGCATCACGCTGCGTGAAGCTCCGACTTGCAAACGGCACTTTTATCTGCCATTACAGTGCCCTTACAAGGTCAGTGAGAGAATTTAATGGGGGCGTTACTAGTTTGACAGTGTATCATGCTCCATGCTATTGCCAGGCGACGTCAAGCTAGACGAAGGGCCCTTGGCCATGTCAGCCCACAGATGAGGAGCGACTGAAGATGTTTGGGGAGGAGGGCTTATCCCCTATGGGTTTACAGGCACCAACGCTCATACCTCCAGCTCTATGAGGAGCAGTGTGTGAGAAGGTTGTGCTTCCAAAAGGAAGTGCTGACAGAGATATGCCATTTCCTACAGGCAGACCGAGTCCCGGACCACTCTGGAGGCAGCGTTCAAGACTCCCCTCAACAAGTATCCGAATTCATTGTGATGTGTTGCATGCTGCACAACTTGGCCATCATGAGGGGCCAAGCATTGCCAGTGGGGGTTACAGGCCCACCTCAGGAGGAGGACGACGAAGAGGAGTCTGTCGTGGCCCCCATTGTATAACCACCCCATCCACGAGGGAGGCAGTGTGGAGATGCAGCCAGCTCATAATGGAC
The DNA here is from genome assembly GCF_044704955.1 of Pristiophorus japonicus. Lineage (NCBI taxonomy): Eukaryota > Metazoa > Chordata > Chondrichthyes > Pristiophoridae > Pristiophorus > Pristiophorus japonicus. The sequence continues at coordinate 179,683,134 of NC_091980.1, read as the reverse complement.
CGGTTCTCCTAAATGGAGGAAACTAAGGGATGGAGCTAATACCGGACACGTTGTGTGTCCCCATAAAGGCACATCTCCGGTGAACGTTGCAATGATGCACAAGACACCAATGGCATCGGATTAATCGGATTACGACAATGTAACAAGAGCTCTCTGCACCAAAATAAAACCACACGATATACAATGTTGTGTTGCAGGGCACTGAGCAACAATGAAATTCCTTAAATCAACAAAACGTTTTTAAAGCCACGATTTTCGGCTGGGGCGCAAAAAATTCATTGTGTAGCGCTTGATTTTGTGTTCTGATCATGGAACCTCACTTTTTGCCAAATTTTGTAGATGAGGGCGCAAACCTTTTCCGGGGTATCAGTACTGCCCCGCTGCCATTACCACCCCGAAATGTCAAAAGCTGACAATCCAGCCCCATTACCTTTTCGACTGTAATCCTAATCAGAACCCAAAATAATCAGACCCAGATCATTAAACCTTTCTCTTTCAGATGCTGACCAATCTTCTATGTGTTCCACCATTTTCTGTTTGTATTTAATTTGTAGTTATTAGATCTCACTGATTCTAAATCCTTCTCCGTTAACTTACTAAATACTTTATTTGCACAATACAGTTAATATTCACCTTGTAACATAGCATAAAGCACAATTTGACAAGCTATTATTTGAAAGGAGGATTCATTATACAGGATGATAAAATGCAAATTTTATACTTCTGGGCAGGAGGGTAACTTAATAACTCACATGTGAACAAGTCAAAAGTGAGTTATGGTCTGACTGGTGACTGGAAATTGAAATCATTTTTCACTGCTTTCCGCACCCTATTCTATTTATAACACTCCTAAGTTTAAAATGGAATAGTGTTTCATTTATTTTGTCATTATTTTTTAATGACTCATTTTACAAACGCTCTGTGTCGTATGAGCCTCATTTAACCTTTCTTCAAAGGTCACTATCTTGCAAATCCCAAGTCAAGATTTAAACAATGTATGAAAACCATGGCCCAGCACTAAAGAAGGAAAGGACATTTATTTATAAAGCATGACCTCAGGATGGTCCAAAGAGCTTTACAGCCAAAGAAGTACTTTGAAGTGTAGTCACTGTTGTAATTAAGAAAACATAACAGCCGATTGTGCATAGCAAAGTCTTACAAGCATCAATGGGGTAATGACCAGATAATCAGTTTCAGTCATGTTGTTGAATGATAGATATTGGCCAGGACAGCAGGAAGAACTCCTCTGTGGATAATGCCATAGGATCTTTTACGCCTCTCTGAGAGTGAAGTTATTAACGGGGTGAAATTGCGTACCGTCCTGGTTGAGGGTGGTAACAGCTGCGAGGTTGGCTTTCCTGCCCCAGGCGTAAAAGTCCCGCCCTGCGAGCTAGGTTGGCCTTACTGCCCCCCAGGGGAAGTGGAGCGCAAAATCTCGCTCTCCACTTCCTCTCACGGGTGGATCCAGGATGCTAACCAACGCGAATTTTCCAGCGATACGGGGAGACACGCATAGCGCTGGTGGGAACACGAGGTCCTCCCCTTCCATTAAGGGGGAGGCCAAGCTGCCGACTCTGCAGTAGGGAGAAGGGGCCACTGCTAGAGCACAAGGGAACGAGGTGCTGTGGCAGCAGCCCTGCACACAAGTAGAGCGCTGGGCTGCAACATCGCGGCAGGGACCCCGCGATCTGAATTAGGGAAGGCCTCACCTGGTAAGTCGGCCATTTTTCAAATTTTCAGCACCTCCCCTTTAATTTTTGCCCCACGGATGGCCTACAGCCCGGTACGCACTCCGCGAAGCTGTCGCGGGCATTGCCTCACGGGGCGCTACCAAATTTTTGCTCCGGGTTGAAAACAGGTCATTGCATACGGTGATGATGTCATCGCAGCGGCCCGGGGTGCAACCGGTAGGAGCGGGGCCCTACTAGTTAGGACCGCCGCTAAACTCCTGTGGAATTTCACGTGAGTCGATAGCGGTGCCGCACCCAGGTGAAAAGTCATTTGCCGCCCCGTTAACAACCCCGGGGGCGCTAATGTAAGGCACAAACAACCCAAATATTTCCCCCAAAACATCTCATCTGAAAGACAGCACTTTCGATAGTGCAGTGCTTTCTCAGTGAAGTATCCGCCTAGATTATATGCTCATGTCTCTGGAGTGGGACGTGAAACCACAGCCTTCTGACTTTGAGCGAGAGTGCTACCATCTGAACCACGGCTGACACTGGCACCAATTGCTGCTGACTTTACCAGTATGTAAACAGCTAGAATGATGTTGCAGCTGTGTTATATATTAACAAACATTATTATCTTGTCCAGTTTGTCAAGATGCTTTATGGAAAACAAGCCGGTCTTCTTAACTTGAATTCTGCACAGAAGGCTAAGTAATATGAAATGTATTTTTAATTACCATACAGACTAGCACGCTGGGGAGTAGTTCTGGTGCGCTTTCTAATGATGTGGCTATTTGTGAAAATCCGCTTTTTATTTTTACTGATAGAATCAGAGAATCACAGGGGCCAAAATTGCCCCCCTGCCAAAAATGCAGCGCACTTACCCTGTTTCAGCTGCTTTTACCACCATGGTGGATGTGGTGACCTCGTGAGTGAAATTCCGCTCTTTGGCTTATTTTTTCAGCAGCCCAGAGGTCGGTCACAATGGGGGCGGAATTGCGGCAATGAGCGGAAGTTCGCACACTAGAGGGGCAGAGGTTGGGGGCGGCTGGACCATCTGCCGCTGTCACTCATCAGTGTAGCGCTGATGACGTCATCACGCTCACGTATCACCACGTCTCTCCCCTTCACTTAAAGGGGGCTGCCAGGCTGCCGTATTTAAGGAAGGATATATTTGCATTGGAGACTGTTCAGAGAAGGTTCACTAGGTTGACTCTGGAGATGAGGGGCTTGACTTACGAAGAGAGGTTGAGCAGGTTGGGCCTATACTCGTTGGAGTTCTGGAGAATGAGAGGTGATCTTATTGAAACATATAAGATAATGAGGGGGCTCGACAAGGTGGATGCAGAGAGGATATTTCCACTCATAGGGGAAACTAAAACTAGGGGGTATAGTCTCAGAATAAGGGGCTGCTCATTTAAAACAGAGATGAGGAGGAATTTCTTCTCTCAGATGGTTGTAAATCTGAGGAATTCTCTGCTCCAGAGAGCTGTGGAGGCTGTGTCATTGAATATATTTAGGGCGGAGATAGACAGATTTTTGAGCGATAAGGGAATAAGGGGTTATGCGGAGCGGGAAGGGAAGTGAAGCTGAGTCCATGATCAGATCAGCCATGATCTTATTAAATGGCAGAGCAGGCTCGAGGGGTCAAATGGCTTACTCCTGCTTCTATTTCTTATGTTCTTATGAACCTGGGGTCATATATTTTGGCCAGACCTGGCAGTCGGCAGACAAAAAAAAGATAGGGGCTGTGACAGTACGCCTCCCTTTTAATGGCAGCCGCACCACCATTTTAGAAGCGCTCCAAGCACAGTGCTCAAACAGAAAAAGCTGTGAGTGGCACTGAGTGGCGGCAACAAGATTTTCTTCGTGGAATTTCGCGATGGGGGGGGGGGGGACATAGGCGGTGCGCGCTCTGGTGACACACTTAGGATGGATCGGCTGCAACGGAGGGGAAGTGGGAGGAGTGGGAGGAGTGGGTCACTGCCGGGATACCCCAGAAGTGGAATTTTCAAAATAGAGGCCATTACCTGGAAAATTGGCAGCCATTCCATTCCACAGCATGGTCGCTGATTTCCGGTGGTAACAGGCCTTAAGGGAAGGGGCAATTTTGGCCCCCTAGAATGGTTACAGCACAGAAGGAGGCCATTTGGCCCGTCGTGTCTGGGACAGCTCTCTGCAAGAGCACATCAGCTAGTCCCACTCCCTCACCCTTATCCAATTCCCATTTGAAAGCCATGACTGAATCTGCCTCCACCATCCTTTCAGGCAGTGCATTCCAGATCATAACCACTTGCTGCGTCATTTTTTTTTTCCTCATGTCGCCTTTGGTTCTTCTGCCAATCAGCTTAAATGTGTGTCCTCTGGTTCTTGAACTTGCCGCCAAAGGGAACAGTTTATTTCTTTTTACTCTATCTAGACCCCTCGTGATTTTGAACACCTCTATCAAATCTCGTCTCAACCTTATCTGCTCTAAGGAGAACAACCCCAGCTTCTTCAGTCTATCCACGTAACTGAAGTCCCTCATTCCTGGAACCATTCTTGTAAATCTTTTCTGCACCTTCTCCAAGGCCTTCACATCCTTCCTGAAGGGTGGTGCCCAGAATTGGACACAATACTCCAATTGAGGCCGAACCAGTATTTAATAAAGGTTCATCATAACTTCCTTGCTTTTGTACTCTATGCCTCTATTTATGAAGCCCAGGATCCTGTATGCTTTTTAAAGTGCTTTCTTAACCTGCCCTGCCACCTTCAACAATTTGGACACAAATCATCATTATCATAGGCAGTCCCTTGGAATCGAGGAGGACTTGCTTCCACTCTTAACATGAGTCCTTAAGTGACTGAACAGTGCAATATGAGAACCACAGTCTCTGTCACAGGTGGGACAGATAGTCATTGAGGGAAAGGGAGGTTGGGACAGGTTTGCCGCACACTCTTTCCGCTGCCTGCGCTTGATTTCTGTATGCTCTCTGCAATCCCGCAATCTCTCTGGTGTTCATGCGCCACCTTTAGAATTGTAGGCCCCAAGTTTCCACATGATATGCTCCTGATTTTTAGGAGCAACTGGTATAGAACGGAGTATCTTAGAAATCGGAATTCTCGTCATTTAGTTTGCTCCAGTTCTAGTCAGTTAGAACAGTTTCACTTTGGAACAGAATTTTTTTTTCAAAAGGGGTCGTGTCCGGCCACTTACGCCTGTTTCAAAGTTTCGTCAGTGAAAACTTACTCCAAACTAACTTAGAATAGAGTAAGTAAAGATTTTAGTACGCTCGAAAAAACCTTGTCTACACTTTAGAAAATCAGGCGTAGGTTACAAATCAGGCGTAGGGAATGGTGGGGGGGGGGGGGGTTTAAAGGGAAGTTTATAAACATTAAACACTTCAGTTTTACAAATAAAGAGCCATCATCAATAATAAATGATAAATACATCAATAAATCAACCAATAAATCAATTAAAAAAAATTAATAAATAATTTTTTTAAAAAAATCAATCAATCAAACATTTTCTACTTACCGACTGCAGCACCGGGGGCCCTCCAACAGTGTGCTGGGATGCCCCCCCCCCCCCCCCCCCCCCCACCACCTCTGTCAGTGTCTCTATTTCTCTGTCTGTCTGTGTGTGTCTCTCATTCTCTGTCTGTCAGTGTCTGTGTTTCTGACAGTGAGGGGAGGGGGAGGAGGGGGGTAGAGGGAGAGAGGGGGGGAACAGAGGGAGGGAAGGGAGAGGGATGGGGAGAAGAGGGAGTGGGGGAGAAGGGGATAAAGGGGAGAAAGGGGATGGGGGGAAAGGAGATCGGGGGAGAAAAGGAGATGGGGAGGGGAAAGGAGATGGGGGGAAGGAGATTGGGGGGAAGGAGATTGGGGGGGAGGAGATTGGGGGGGAAGGAGATTGGGGGGGAAGGAGATTGGGGGGGGAAAGGAGAAGGGGGGGAAAGGAGATTGGGGGGTGGGAAAGGAGATTGGGGGGGGAGGAGATTGGGGGGGGGAAGGGGGGGAAGGAGATTGGGGGGGGAAGGAGATTGGGAAGGAGATTGGAGGGGGGAAGGAGAAGGGGGAGGGAGGCTGAAATGGGCAGGGCCCGAGACTTCGGGCAGGGCCCGTCCCCAGCACCAGATTTACAGGTAGGTGGCATTGGGTCGGGTCGGGGGGAGCGCGGGTCGGGGGGTGTGGTGGGAGGGAGGTCGGTTCGGTTTGGGTCGGGGGGAGGGAGGGAGAGGGAGGTCAGGTCGGGGGAGGGAGGTCAGGTCGGATCCAGTCCGGAGGCGGAGGCAGGGACGGTGGCGGTGGGGTCGCGGGAGTCAGGTCGGTGTCGGGTCCGGTCCAGAGGTGGAGGTGGGGGGGGGGGAGGAGGGAGCGGGGGGGAGCCGGAGTCGGGTCGGTGTCGGGTCCGGTCCGGGAGCGGGGGGTGGGGGGGTGGTGGGGAGGAGCGGGAGTCGGTGTCGGGTCCGGTCCGGAGGCGGGAAGCGGGAGTCGAGTCGGGTCGGGAGGAAGCAGGAGCTGGCCGTGGGAGGAGCCTTATTCACGCAGCTCCAGTGAGGCCATTCGGCCAGGGCTAGGGGCTGCGTGCTTCGGACCCCTCCCACACAGTTTCGGGCGCCTGGAGCTACTGCACTTGCGTGCCCACTGTAGCGCGCATGTGCAGAGGTCCCGGCACTGTTTTCAGCGCAGGGACCTGGCTCCGCCCCCTACAGCTCCTGCTGCGCTGCGCCGAGGGCCAGAGGACCTGCAGGGAGGTGGAGAATCTGGAGGTTTTTTTTAGGCGCACTTTATGGCGTGAAAAACGGGCGTCCAGGTCGGGACTGCGCCGTTCTAGGCGCGGCTCGAAACTTGGGCCCGTAGTCTTTAGTTTATATTGCCTCCCCTTGTGTTAAATTTCATCTGCCACGTGTCCGTCTATACCACCAGCCTGTTTATGTCTACCAGACAATAACAATGATTATAGTATATATAATTTAAAAAAATGTTTTATCTCCATAGTATTGGACCATGGAGACTGAGGACATCACTTCAGTTTTGGACCCTGTTCAGGATTAACAACATTCAAGTTGCTCAGGAAATGTCATGTTTCTTGATGGAAAAGCATTTGTCTGGACTATGAACTATTGTGATTGATATAGGAAAGTGCTAATGTGTCTATTGATGGTATATCTTTGTCATGCAGTGTTTATTTGTCTTCATTATTGAGGCTTTTCTTGGTAATTGGTTCTTTTGTTGTGAAGCTACTTTGATCATAATTTCACTTTGTAGTTTACCATTTTGTTGTTAATCCATGTCCCTGCAGTCTATTTGTTGCACAAATTCTGGTTTCATTGGTACAGCAGTTTGTATATTTATTATTCTGAGTTTCTGTTTGGTTTCCCAGTTGTGCTGTTTTTTCGGCCAAAATATGGTATCGATTTTTGCTTTATCCATAAAAATGTACTTTAAAAAAAAGAAGCAGAACCAAACACAGCTTTCCAATGCTGTCATAATTTTTTATGGATATTTGAAGTATTTTGTTCACTCACTGTGTTGGAAATACACTGATGCTGCCTTGCACAACTCAACTGACTAAGCAGAGGAATGGTGAGAAAAAGAAAGTTGCATTTATAAAGTGTCCTTTACAACCTCAGAATGTCCAAAGTGCTTTACAGCCCCTGAATTATTTTTGTAGTGTCGTTACTGCTGATATGTTGGTAAACTCTCCAGCCAATTTGTCTACAGCAAACAACTCGAAGAGATAAATAACTAATTAATCTATTTTGGTGGCGTTAATTAAGAGAATAATGTTGGCCAGTACACCAAGAGAGTTCCCTGTTCTTCTTTGAATAGTCCAATGGGATGTTTAACCTTAGCATCTCATACGAAAACCAGCAGGGGTGAAATTCAACTTCGGCAGGGGCGCAAAATGGGTGGAGACAGATGGGCTGCCCATTATATATCCTGCATAACCGGTGGTCGATCCGCTACTGCTTGTTTCGTGTACTGCTATAGTTGAATTTCACCCCCAGCATCGCCAACAATAATGCCCATCCTCAGTACTGCACTGAAATGCTAATCTAGATAATGTAGTGAATCCTGGAATTGGTTACGAATCTACAAATTCTAATTGATGACAGCAACATAGATTAGGCTTATGCTAAAATTCTTAATCAGGTCATCTTACCCTTTCTACCCAAGCTATCCAACATTTTGGGGGAACAATTCATCCCCTTAGCGCCGCCCGTTAGTGCCAGCATTGAGACCAATACCGACAGGGCGAGGCAAATCCAGCACTGCACGCCAAATCAGGGCGCCCCCATAGTGCTACTTACGTTCAGTGCAACGCTCACTGAACGCCAAATTTCCCGAATTGCTCAGCGCCTGGAGTAACCGTCAACATGGAGAGATGGCGTGCAGCACCAGGAAGCCGGCTGCATGGGACGTTATTTATAGGGATCATCAGTAATCGCTCGCACCTGTCAGGTTAGCACAGTTTCAGTGGCTTTTTGTTAGTTTCAGCAACTGAAACAGTTTCATTGAGTAATTTCAAGGTTCTTTTGCATCAGGAATCTTGGGTCAATTTCAAAGTAATTACATTTATTTTTCAAAAATTCAAATGCCAACACTTGGTAAGGTTAATGGGGGGCTGTACCGGCATGCCACCTCATCCTCCAGGATCTATGGTGGAGGGATTGTAGGCAGTCAGAAAAACAGGAACTTGTGCATAGAGGGAGGAAGATAAGGACGAGGAGGAAGCAGACAAGGAGGAAGAAGATGAGGAGCAGGAAGGAGGGAGGAGGCAATTGGACATCGCAGCTCTGGACTGGTGGTCCATGATATAGTGTGCCACCTTCCTCCACATAGTGTGGCAGACTGGTGGTGAGGGCCTCCTGCCAGTTGGTGGGTACAGGACTGCCTGCCTTCTCTCCATCGCTAAAACCAATGCCTCCAATACTTCATGGGGAAACTTGTGGGCTCTTTGCCTAGGGCGGTGATCTGTCATGAGGATTTGTAAATAAGAGCTCCTTCTCTTGTCCTTCTCCTCATGATTGTTGAGGCAGCTGCAAAGCCAACAATGTTTAGAATGAGCTGCTGCAGCAACAATGACCCTCCCCTTTAAGTAATGATAAAACCCTGTGGCAATCATGAGTTGCGATTAGACTGCACCCAATATTGGTCCAGCCTTTAAGTGTAATGCCAATGAGCTTGGGTTTTTAGAGAGTTAAAATTGCCCCTTTTTATAGCCACGTTATTGCTCCGGGGGGGGCACTTTTTCGCCTGGGGGAGGGGGCTGCTGCCGCCTCCTGGGAAATTGCCCGGCAGTTAGTGGAGATGCCCCGGGCCGCCGCACAACCGGTGATGATGTCATCGCCGCGCGTGGCGACCCTTCACTGCCCCACGCCAACCTCTTAACGCCCCGCGGGGGAAATTGCCCGTGGGCTGCGAAGCTGGTGTGAACGGAGGTCAACACCAACTTTGCGGGTCACGAAGCTACTGGATATCTGCTTGCGGGCCGCTCCTTAAAGGTGAGGGCGCCAGCGCCCCGGGGCGCCATCTTTTTTTGTCAGCCGACTCTCGGGTCGGCTCAACAATGGCGGCACTAGCTTGGTCCGGGCTGCCATTGTGCTTCCTGGCACTCAGTCACATGCTGCCCTATTGGCCTAGTGGAGTACGCAGCAGCCCTCCTCTTCCCACAGGAAGGCTACGGTTCTTTTAAGAACCTCCCCTTTAAAAAATAATTGGACCTGGAGTGGGAGGAGACTCGCCCCAGCCGGGTGAGCATAAAAGGGGAGGTGCAGGAGAAGTAAGGGACTGAAAAATGCTGTGAGTTGGAAAGCTGAAGTCTAGATATTAAAAAGAAAGCGTTTGGCATTTGGATTGTTCAAGGGCTACTGTTTGTAAGGAAAAAGAGGCTCTGAGATGACAGGACTGTGTAACAGTGGACATATTAAAATAGGTCATATTTTAAACCAAAGTTATTGTCACTCCTAATGAGACAGACAGGTCGTCATATTATTATATTAAATGAACCATTGTTCTGCTTCAATCGATTGCATTTTGTTATTTTTTGCACTGCAGACACTTTTTTAATGCATATAGCAACTATTTACTGCAGAGGGCAGAGTGGCATCTCAGAAATTCTGCCAGAGCCGAGTTTATTGTCGAAGTCAAATTTAACTTTACATGAATGTTGGAAACCAGCTGAGAATGTGGTATCTAGAGGGAAGTTATCCTCACTGGGTGAAACCCAGAAATAATTATATCTGTGGTCAGTGATATTTTATAAAATTGCAAATTTTATAATACATAGATATCGTCTGAACATGTGATGTCCATGTTTTGATGTTGGAATCTGTAGATTATTTTCTTGTGAATTGCACATTAAATGTCAGACATCCATTGGTGTTGTTTTACCCATGATGTCTCAGCCATTGATCTTCATTGATAATAGCTTCATTACGGAGTAGACAAATCACCCAATGTGGCTAGAAAAAGAAGCTTTTGAAATGGGGCTTTAAGATTGTGGATACTTACCCTAAATCTAAATGGAATGAGACAGCGATCCTATATTCAACTTACTGAATGGAATTTTCCTCAAATCCATGGAAGAACTGAAATTCAGATGAAAAAGGGATTTAAAAAGAAACAATGAATAAATATAGTATAAAACCCCCATATATGTGATGGGGGAGGAGAGAGCAATGGGTTGAAAGGCTGTAACTGGGGATGTGCAAAGTTTAATTCTTAAGCCATGGCTATCTGAAATGCAACGCTCCAGCAATTCATCTTCTCTTTTTTTTAACTCTGCTGGTTTCTTCTGTTTAAATATTGCAGGCCTGGAAACTTGAAAATCCGATATCTAAACACCAAGATTCACTAGCCTGAGGTGTATAGAAATTAATGCAAGCTTTCATGTCAAATTTATGCAACCTCTCGGGCTCAATGGTATTCTCTTAAGTGGCCATGAAGTAAAAATGTAAACATTCTTTCTGTAACTCAGTCTTGAACTTCAGATTATCAGTTTCTTTGGTTTGCAGGATGTTGGTGAGGCTGACAAGGCCACATTAATTACCTGTCCCCGGTTGCCATGAGAATGTGATGGTAGGGCTTGAACCATTACAGTCTTTGTGATAACGGTCCTCCCACACCGGTGTTAGGTAGTGAATTCCAGGATTTCAACCAAGTGACAATTAAGGAATGGCCAAGTCAGGATGATGTGTGACATGGAGGAGAACTTGGAGGTGATAATATTTCTAAGGCTTGTTGCTCTTGTCCTTCTTGGTAAAAGATCCTGGGGCTGGGAAGTGCTGCCAAAATAAGTTTGGGGAACTGCTGTAGTGTATTTTGTAGATGGTGTATATGCAGCATAGTGTCGGGGCTGGGTTTTGAGTCCAGTGACGAGAGCACCAATATAGTCACTTGAATCCATTATTTCATAATTATAATATAGTTGTTTTATTGTGTGTTCCTGCTTTCCTGCCCTTAAAACGCACCTCCTTAACCAAGGTTTTAGTCAGTTCTTTTCTCTGGCTCAAATCTCGTGTTTTCCTTATTCCTCAGTGGAGCATCTGGGGACATTTATCCAATTAAAGCTATTATACAAATGCAAATTGATTCTGGTTTTATCTTCTAAATGTGAGGCTCTATCCACCTTGCAAAAAATAGTTTACAAAACATTAATTTCTTTGAACAATTTTCTAGCTCTTAATGTTTCTGAGCAATTATAAAGATGTTAGTGAAAAACGATTGCAAGTTTCGCAACTCCTTCCATATTGCCTACTCTCTGAAATAGTTCCTTGCTATTTCTGCCTTGAGATATTTTGACAGGCCCTTAAATTGTCTTTTTTTAAATAAATATGTAATAGTTATATTCACTTCATTTGGGTTTTTGGTGTTATCAGACCCCCAAAGAATTAAGACTGTGATTTATAATTTAAGAGCTAGATATCCGACCAACCAGCCACAACCTTTCAATCAGTAGACTAAGTAATGCAACAGAAAAAAGACTATTTGAAGTCCTGCGACAACCGACGATAACTGTGTGCTTTACTAGGCAGAAGTCATGGTGTTTATTGGCATTCCTACAGTGAATTTATTTCTGTGACTTACTTTTCATTTTTTAGTAGAAGGGGTGATGAATTATGGATTTAGAATGAAATAGCTCGGTCTGTGAGGGAGAACTCCTAAATATGAATTTTACTCAAAGATATTGCAGTTTTGGCCTGTTTTTTATAAAATGTTAAATGTCAGTTACTACAGCAATTTTAGAAATGACCAGATGGTGTAGTTCATTAGTAGGATATAGATTTAATTGCACAATTACCCACATGACACATTCTTGGATCGATTATGCTAAATCCCATACAATGCGGAAAAAATAATGGGATCGATTTGAAGGCCCGGGCGAGAATGCCACTTCGCAATTCCAGGATTGGCTGGGCCTCATTAGCATGCTGCTGGCTGACTTTCGGACCAAAAAGGCCAGAAAGTCAGTGGGAATCAGTTGCCCACCTATCAAAACTGGGCGGCAGGAGGCTGCTTGGACCAGAGGAAACAATCCCCGGCACTAAGTTAACTCTTCAGGAGGGGTGGGGTTATGACGGGGATCTCTAGAGTGGGGTGGGGGAGGGAAGCCTGGGGTAGGGGAGGCACAAGGCTACCTTGTGGGGCAATATAGGTTTTTTCCAACTTATTCTCATCTTCCTCCACCTAAAGTCAGTAATTCTAAGTTAGGTACAACTCCACAGGTTTTAGTTGCCTTCCGTACCTCATGGTCATTTTTCATGTGTGAACCTAGTCAATGGGTGTCAGCAGACTATTTGATTACATGGGGCATCCCAATCCTGCCCATATCCAACCTTCTTGGAAGTGTCACTATATAGTGGTCGGAAGTGACACTCTGGCTTTTTCTATCCCCCTCCCCATTCCCAGGGGCACCGAGACCATAACAGCTCTACTGTTCAGCTGCTGCTCCCATGGCAATCAGCTATTCCATGGACCGGGATATTTCCTGCTCTCTCCGGCTCAGTTACTCTTTGAGTTAACCAAAGGCGTCATTGGAAGAGGCTGGAAAAATAATCCAGCCCAGCTGTTTCTGTCATCACCAAATGATCACACTTTCCTATAATGATCATTGACCAGGAGCACAATCCCTGGCTGATTATTTAACCCCTCCCTCCTCAGTCCATGGATATTGAAGCCACTTGCACAATACATACCACACCCTGGCTGAGGTTAGCTGACTCGGCAGAGACCGGGGATTGAACCTAGGATTTCCTGACCTTCACGGCTAAACAGCACACTCGATGATATATTTACCCACCTGTGAATCACCTGTGAGTTGTAAAATTTTGTGGATGAGATTTTAAAACGAGGTCCTATCTGCCCTCTTGGGTGGATGTAAAAGATCTCATGGCACTATTTTGAAGAAGAGCAGGGGAGTTATCCCTCGTGTCCTGGCCAACATTTATCCCTCAACCAACAGCACTAGAACAAATTATCTTGCCATCTATCTCATTGCTGTTTGTGGCAGCTTGCTGTGCATTACAACCGTGACTACACTTCAAAAGTATGTCATTGGCTGCAAAGCGCTTTGGAATCATAGAAGAATCATAAAAATTTACAGTACGGAAGGAAGCCATTTCGGCCCATCGTATCCGTGCCGGCCAACAAGAGGCTATCCAGCCTAATCCCACTTTCCAGCTCTAGGTCTATAATCCTGCAGGTTACGGCACTTCAAGTACATATCCAAGTACTTTTTAAATGTGGTGAGGGTTTCTGCCTCTACCACCCTTTCAGGCAATAAGTTCCAGAACCTCACAACCCTCTGCATGAAGAAATTTCCCCTCAAATCCCCTCTAAACCTTCTATCAATTACTTTAAATATATGCTCCTTGGTTGTTGACCCCTCTGCTGAGAGAAATAGGCCCTTTCTATCCACTATATCTAGGTCCCTCATAATTTTATACACCTCAATGAAGTCTGCCCTCAGCCTCCTCTGTTCCAAGGAAAACAAACCCAGCCTATCCAATCTTTCCTCATAGCTAAGATTCTCCACTCCCAGCAACATCCTCGTAAATCTCCTGTAATGCAGTGACCAGAACTGCACGCAGTACTCCAGCTGTAGCCTAAGCAGTGTTTTATACAGTTCAAGCATAACCCTCCTGCTCTTGTCTTCTATGCCTCGGCTAATAAAGGCAAGCATTCCATATGCCTTCTTAACCACCTTATCCACCTGGCCTGCTACCTTCAGGGATCTGTGGACATGCACTCCAAGGTCCTTTTGTTCCTCTACACTTCTCAGTGTCCTACCATTTAATGTATATTCCCTTTCCTTGTTAGCCCTCCTCAAATGCATTACCTCACACTTCTCCGGATTAAATTCCATTTGCCACTGTTCTGCCCACCTGACCAGTTGATTGATATCTTCCTGCAGTCTGCAGCTTTCTTCTTCATTATCAACCACACAGATGATTTTAGAATCATCTGCAAACTTTTTAATCATACCCCCTATATTCAAGTCTAGATCATTGATATATACCACAAAAAGCAAGGGACTTAGTACTGAGCCCTGCGGAACATCCTTCCAGACACAAAAACACCCATCAACCATTACCCTTTGCTTTCTACCTCTGAGTCAATTTTGGATCCAACTTGCCACTTTGCCCTGGAACCCATGGGCTTTTACTTTAGTGACCAGTCTGCCATGTGGGACCTTATCAAAAGCTTTGCTAAAATCCATATACACTACATCTCACGCACTGCCCTCATTAACCCTCCTGGTTACCGCCTCGAAAAGTTCAATCAAGTTAGTCAGATACGACCTTCCCTTAACAAATCCGTGCTGATGTCCTGAGGTGATGAAAGATGCATTTAAATGCAAGTCTTCCTCCCGTATCAATTCTTCGGACCCTCCATCTGAAGGGGCAGGTACACAGCCTGTCTGATTTCCTCCCGCCCTCCTCCACTCACGACATGAAGTATCAGAGACTATGCTCACCATTCTCTTTCCTTCCTTAGTTAGCATGGCTTGGATTGGGAGTTAACAGAGATTGGATCTATCCCACTCTATGGTGATGAGTATTAGTGCTTCAATGTTCAGTGCTATCATGTTGCCCTAATGTTGAGAGAAAACGCTCAACAGAATCAACACCATGAAGCCATACATTAAGGTTTTCCTCCTGAATTCTCAATGTCTGATGTTGGACAAATGTGTTATGCTGCCAATTGACAAATGTAGCAAATGTTGCACTATTTGTAATGAAGTAGAAAACAGATCTTTCATAAATTAATTGCACAGTGCATCGAGGAAATCTTTCCCCAAGTCTCTGGTGTAGTGGAGGGTATACTCACTATACCCATTTCTTTTATTGTTAATGGTTAAATGATGAATGAGAATTAAATACTGTCTGTCAACATATCATCCACAGGCAGATCTACGCTGGGGTAGAACTCCGGGCACCCATTTTTGGGCACGTAGCGGGTGCAGGGTACATCATTGCGCATGGATGGTGAGGCCCAGGGCACCCCCAATATTGGACATCATTCATCATAGGCAGTCCCTCAGAATCGAAGAAGACTTGCTTCCACTCTTAAAATGAGTCCTTAGGTGGCTGAACAATGCAATACGAGAACCACAGTCCCTGTCACAGGTGGGACAGATAGTCATTGAGGGTCAGGGGAGGGTGGGACAGGTTTGCCGCACGCTCTTTCTGCTGCTTGCGCATGCTTTCGGAGATGAGACTCGAGGTGCTCAGCACCCTCCCGGATGCACTTCCTCCACTTAGGACTCCCAGGTGTCAGTAGGGATGTTGCACTTTATCAGGGAGGCTTTGAGGGTGTCCTTGTAATGTTTCCTTTGCCCACCTTTGGCTCATTTGCCATGAAGGAGATCCGAATTGTACGCTTGCTTTGGGAGTCTCGTGTCTGGTATGTGGACAATGTAGCCTGCCCAGCAGAGCTGATCAAGTGTGGTCAGTGCTTCAATGCTGGGGATGTTAGCCTGGTCGAGGATGCTAATGTTGGTGTGTCTGTCCTCCCAGGGGATTTGTAGGATCTTTGTAGGATTTGTAGGACATCATTACAATGGAGCCAGCTGGCGAAGAGGAAACCAAGATTAGGCTGCTGCTATGTTTGCAGTGGCCCTTAGCTAAGAGAAGCTGGGGGGAGGGGGTTGGGGGGGGGGGAGTTAGAAGGTCCGGGGTTAGGGGACTGGGTTGGAGTGGGGGGTGTGGATGGAGCAGATCGGTGGTCAGGGGATGGATCGAAGGTCAAGGGGTGTATGGGAGGTTGGGTCAGGGGGAGCGGTGGTGATGAGGGGGGAGGGGGACCATCGAGAAGGAGCACGCCTGCATCATCCAGGTTGCACATTCAAATAAGTAGGTTTGAAAATCCGACTGTTTTGAAGCAGGTGGTCTTTCAGAAAAAGGTTTGGTTTTGCTGAGTGTAGCTGGTGCTGACTATCTCAAGACAAACCAGTTTTGTACTGGGGACCAGAAACAGATGGTTGGCTCATTATTTGCATTTGCGGGGGCCCTGAACACCTTTTATTTCCTTCATCAATATGGCGGGCAGTGCACTTCCAGACAGAAATGTGTGCAAGCTTCCTGCCCACCAAGATAGGAAGCTCAGTAGGCCGGTTAGCGCCCAGGAAACGGGTGCTGCGCTGCCAAATCTATAGGCCAGAATCTTTAATCCCCATTCATAGCAGACTCCCGTGATCATCATATTCAATATATAGTCCACAATCAAATGCAGCCGCTGTTATCATTATAGACTATGCTTAATCTTCATTCACGTATACCCTGTTTTAGCATATTGAATTTTCCCCTCAAAGTTAATTATTATTAAATCCAGGCTGATAAAAAAACTCTCGTCCCACTATTAAATTGATAATTATGATTGATTTGTGGTTCATATGTTGATTTATCCCCACCAATTACTCAAACCTGCCAGCTGATTAATGATTTGGGCTCATCTTATCCTTGATTGAATCAGTTTTCCCTACAAGGCAAGGCTCTCACTTTGGTTTTTCTCAGGTGAAGCGATATAACATGGCTCAGTAAGCCCATTGATTCTCTTTCAATTTTGATTGAGCCCCAATTTTAATGATGATTTCCGTACTAATGGAGGGGCAGAACAATGATAAAATGGTAAAAGATAACGAGAACTGGCAATGTGCTGCTGCTGCTGTTCATCTCAAACACAGCGGGGGCTAAATTGATGTTTGGCGATAGTGCAAAACAGGCTCCGCCACTCGAATGGTCAGCCTTTTTTACACTTTTCCCATTTTGCGCTCCAGCAGAAGCCCAGTTTCACCTCCAGTTGTTAATATCAATGGGAGAGGTGGTCCATTCAGATCCAAAGAAGTGCATCAGATTCTGGCTCCAAAAGCACAGGATGGTAATTAAGTTGAGGTCAAGGCACTTTGAGAGGCCAGCTTCTAATGAAGGCTGTAAGACTCTGTGTGACATATTGTATTGAATGGTAAATTGTACAATTACCGGTGATTCATTTTTGGGACCAAAGCCTAGAAGTTACTGTTGTTTATATTAGTGAAGTAAAGACTAATGAGATTCCTCTATCCAACTGAAGTATTAACCAATTGGCACCAACATGAAAATAGTGGACAATTGCTAACAGTTTTCTCTCGGCTCAGTAAAGTATAATTGCCTATCAAAATATCTTAAAACCATCACACTATTTTGCTAATAGACCACAATATATGTGGTTCTTAATTACAGTTGTCTGCTTAGCTTTGGAATGTATATTTTCTTCTATGAAGGCATTTTCACGTCAGAAAATATATACATAAGGATTTTGAATGATAAGGGAGTCAAGGGTTATGGGGAGTGGGCAGGGAAGTGGAGTTGAGGCCAAGATCAGATCAGCCATGATCTTATTGAGTGGCGGAGCAGGCTCGAGGGGTCAAATGGCTACTCCTGCTCCGAATTCTTATTCCAAATTGTTGGAAAATACATCAAATGAAGTGTCACAAAATCAAAATTTACCTGGTGAGGGGCGTGTCCTCAGATGTGATCACCTTCTAAGTGTTCACTCTACTCACTGTCTAGAGTGCTGAAATAGCACCTACTGGTTGGAAGTGTAAAAATGGCACCTTTATTTGACACCGTGTGTGTGTGTCGTAAGTTTGTTTGCAGCTCTCATTGCAGTTATTGCAGAATTAGCATCATCAATCACTGTGACATTATGGTCTTGCAATTAAAAAAAAAACGCCTCTGCTTGAGAACAAGAAAATCAGCAGAATTAACTAGCGTGACGGTAGAAATTGGTGCTTTCGCGCAGACGTGTTTTTTTTTAAATGAAGAATAAAATCTTGAGCTACCTTAAAAAGCGTGCAGTGCCGAGAGTGTCGGGGAGCTGGGAGCGTCAGTGGGCGCTGCTGCATCTGTTGCAGTTTGTCTATAAGGAACGAGTGAGTGATGTGAGTGAGTGCAGCTGGAGTGCCCAGCAGTCACATACTCCTTCTCCCACTCACTCACTGACTCACCTGGAATCAGCTTCGCTCTCGCAGCCTCCGGCACAAGCTCAGCTCGCTGACAACACAAACAACAAACAGAAGCAACCCATCTCAACAGACTGCCTCCACTCCACGAGGTGACATGCTGATCGCAGCCTGATACCCCTTTCGTCGTCGCTGCAGGAGGGGGGAAATAAAAAGTCATCCCTCGGTTGCTAAGGTACGATACAGGCCAGATGATGTAGAAAAAATGTGTTTGTTTATATTTGTATATTTATGTATATTTATTTATTTATACACGCACACACACGCATGTATATATCCTCCAGCATCGCGTCTTCAAGTGCGATTGGGGTTGTTATTTTGGATAAGTGTTCTGAATGGAAAATATGATTTTCATTTAAAGAAAAAAAGCTCTTTTAATAATGCGTTCTTCAAAATTACTTGTCATTTTCCCCTCCCGTTGCATACGTGGAGTTAAAAATAGTTTGCAGCCAGTGCGGCAGGGTTGGAGTTGGGGAAAGCTGGGGATGGTGTTATTTGATACTGAGAAAACGAAGAGGTTTATCTGTGGGACCGCGCCGCCAGCCAGCGAGCACTCTCCCAGAGCTGCACCGACTTATTCTGCGCTACTTCTCATTTTCGTTCGCAACCGAAGCGGGCGTTCGCTAGCTCGACTGTGTAGGTTTGGCAGGCAGTTTTCTTCCCCCCAAG
Source organism: Pristiophorus japonicus (assembly GCF_044704955.1). Taxonomy (NCBI): domain Eukaryota; kingdom Metazoa; phylum Chordata; class Chondrichthyes; family Pristiophoridae; genus Pristiophorus; species Pristiophorus japonicus. Next base: position 179,664,306 of record NC_091980.1, on the reverse strand, counting down.
CTCCTGTGAGGACAGATTGTCATATATTTCCTTTACTCTCCTTTTAGAGTTCGCCTCAAAGTCCTGCAATGGCCCAAGGGCCGTCTCAGCAAAGTGTGTGTGGGGCCAGCGAGCCCGAAGATACTTCTCCCAACATGCTTGTGTACAAAAAGGTAGGTGTGTTAGATTTTCACAATTTTATTCTGCCTGGTTAATGGGATCTGAGATTGGTTTTGTGAAAAAAAATTGTTGATGGCTATGAAATGTTTGTATTTGAAGTAGATTATTATCACAATGCTATCTTTGACTTAAAGGTGCGTTGTGGCTAAAAGGTGTGTTATGGTAGTCAGCGTGCCTACGCTGCTGTGGTACAAGAGGAAACTTATTTTTATTGTTGCAAGGCTTGAGCCGCAAATCTCAATAGCATTCTAGTATTTAGGATGAGGCGTTCTCTACCTCTTCTTAGCTGGACTTTAAAGATGATCATGACTGCTCAAAGAGCTGCAAGTTCTGCAGGTACTCTGGCCAACCTCCCTCACTGAACCCGAACTTCCTCCTGGCTGTTTATGGGAGGTTGCAAGCACCACATGGATGCTACGTTTGCTCATATGACAGCCAACACTTAGAGACATTTTCCGATGATGGGTAGGGTTCTATACAAATGGAAGTATTATTACATTTGGGGCCAATTAAACAATTGCAATATTTGTTTTTATTAGGAAAATGTCAAATTATTTACCGAGAGGAAATCTAAATGCTGTCTAGTTTTTCTGTATCACAGCTCAGTGTGCGCACATTACAACATAATCAATATTGTTAACACCGACAATCATCTTTCTTAGTCTGCAGCCCCTCTGCTCTGTGTCACTTCTTTGAAGTGACCGTGTTTATTTTCCTTGAGTTGCTGATGTGAGTTGAAAAAGTTGCTAGTTTCAAATGGATAAACCTGTTTCATCTTTGCACTGATTTTGCTTACTCATATTGGGGAGGGGGGGGGGGGGGAGTCCCTGGGAAATCCCGTAGACACCTCCCTTTGATGTCTCACCCGCCCTGAGCATTTTCTGGAGATACTGGTGCAAAAAGAAAGCCTATGGTTGACTAAAGGGAAACCTTTTAGAGGATTTTGCTTTACTCTGAACTGTGTTTATTTCCTGCAGGATATCACCCTACTCTGACCAGCCACAATTTTTTTACATTCACATTTTTGGCACATCTTTGAGAAATGTTGGGAATATCGTCCCACCTCTTTAGAAGCAGGTATTAGGAAAGAACTGCTACTCATTAAAGACGGCGTGTTCTGTTTATATACGGCTGTGTTTAAAACTGTAATTTAACGTAAGTCTTTTTGGAGATGTTGGTTTTCACTGCGGACTGTTTAAGTATTCAAAGATAAATTAGCTATGTGTTGGGAATTCTAAATTGTTAGATGAAGCAAATGTTGATGTCTGTGGTGCCTGTTGAAATCTAGACACAAATAATAGAAGAACAAAGGCACTGGAAGTGATTAGGCGAGCGACGCCTCATGAAAAAGTAATCGATGCTTGGTTGTTCGCGCCTTAATTTCAGTATTAGTATTAGGCATGGCCCGTTTCCACACCAAAAAGTGATGAGTTCACAGGTGTTTCAATGAGAGACCGGACATTCCAGGTCCCGAACTACATGTTGAAGGGTAGAAGATGCCTGTGCATGAATTCTTTTAACGTGGAGTGGCCATTGTACACCAGCCACCACACGTGCTTGACAGAGCTAGGTCTTGATCCAGTGGCAAGGGTTAACCAAGACGACTGGAGACCTGCTCTGCTGCACGGACCTAGTGTGCACACATACTCCTACTGTCCATAGATCGTAGTGTGGGCTGGCCCATGCGTAGTATTGATAATGGTGACAGCTCTATGACTAATGTAAAACCACCATTTTTTTTTGACAAGACAAATTCATTGTTTCTGCAGTTGTACAAGTCCCTTTCTCCCAATTTAAGAATTTGCAACCATGACTTAGTTCACCTGAAACTCTCTTAAAGATCTCATTATGCTACAGAATTGGGAGCATTTTTAAAGAGTGATGTAAGTTGGCAGTCATAAGTGTTTGCCTTGCAGTGAAATGAGGAAATTAGAACTCCATAGATAGACAGAGCTCTATTCGCCAGCTCTAATTACTAGTAAAATTATGAATGCTAGAAAGCATCTGATAGGGCCCGTTCCTCAAGCTTGAATGTACTACAGTACAGAAGGCCACCTGCATGTTTTGAAAGGTGGAAGTTTGAAAAGTTGGAAGCTCCTGTTGATGTCAAACTCTGAATATATGGCAAACTGGCTATCTCAGTCAGTGTTCGGCCTTTAGTCTTTTTAAGTCTGAACAGTGCTTTCAAGGTATGCAGGAGACACCGAATGGGTGCAGTTTTCCAATGCAGAGACAAATGGCATCATATTAGATTTTACTTTCTGACAATTTATTTCCCATTTTTTTTCTCTTAATTATTAATTTCAGTTTTATCATTCTCCAGTACAACAGAAACACCTGACATTTATATAGCGCCTTTAACTTGGTACAACAGTGACTAATTTCAAAGTACTTCATTGGTTGTAAAGCGCTTTGAGACATCCATTAGTCATGAAAGGCGCTATATAAAAATGGAAGTCTTTCTTGTAAAATATCTCCAGGTGCTTCACAGGAGTGTTGTCAAACAAAATTTAATACTATTTCCTCTAGTAGAAAATACACAGACAAACATATATTGTCTGCATTCTTCTCGGTTTGTTTTGCTATAGGAATTGCTATTTATCCATTTGTTATTTTAAAGAGTTTAAGCTATCTATTTCGAGTTTGTGGTAAACAGTAACTCATAAACTTGTTCCTAATTGAAATATGCTCTAAGCAACTTATTTTTTCTGGTGACCACCTTTTTTAAAAAAAAAAGATTAGATTTTCTTGTGCATAGACTTGAGAATGCTTTTTTAAATTTGAGAATAATATAATACACATTACATGCAGGAATCTTTTAAGTTTGCTAATGCTTGATGCTGATGGATGTCCTCCAGTGAAATACCTATTTTATCTACAACCGGTTTGGCTCTTTGTTCGCCCCATAGTATGATATCTGCCAAATTCAGCAAATGTCAGCTATATTTCATGAAGCCTTTAGCCTAGATCTTTTATGTCTGGAAATAGCTAACCTTTATTAACAAAATATAATATGTTCAGTAATTAGTTTTCATAAATTTGCTTTGGTTATATCTAACATTACTTCATATTTCCAGCTCTTTTTATCTGTAGTAAATGCAGCACATTAATTACTAGCATCAAATTACTGAATTCTAAATTTCTTAATTTAAAAATAATGAACCCATTACATAGAAGTTATTTTGTGAACTTCTACCACAGATTAATCAAAATCCTTGTTCACACTCACGTTACAAATTAAAATTCAGGATTGTTTTGATCTGAATTAATTTGGCTTTCCTCGAACATGACTTCCTTTCTGAGGATGAATTGCCAGGCATGGCAACTACAGGTGAATTGCAGTATTGACAGACAAGATCACTTTCACCGATGAAACTGATTTTTTTTTTATTGAGACGATAAATAAGTGATGTAAGAACTGCTGCATAAGCAACACAATACTATTTAAAATCGCGGCTCGCACTCCCTCTCATCTCTCTGAATATGTTTAGAGAATGAAGTGACGTCCTCTGTCTTTACATAGTGCAATTCACCAGCATGTTTCTTTTTTGTCTTTATGCTGATGGATTTGAATACATTATTCTTCTAAACTTACTGATGATTTGCAACACTGGGATTTTGTCCAAGGTTTAGAGTACAAAGCACAGCGGGTGCAGGATGCTTCATTGTTATGTACGTACTTTAGTACCAACTATTGAATTATGCACGGTTATGGGTGAGATACCTATTGACCACCAGTTCACAAAATACAGGTTCACAGTGAAACCCAGTTTCATGGGAATAGCCGGGCTCATGGGTGCGGTTTCAAATGTCAATTTATTTTGCAAACTTTTCTGTCAATTGCCTCCTCTTTTCATGAAGGTATAATTCTACAGATGGCGGGTAGTCTCACCCAGTGGCTATTCGTCATGTATGAGCCCAGACTTTATCTGGTCATTGTCACATTGCTGTTTGTGGGAGCTTGCTTGTGTGCAAATTGGCTGCCGCGTTTCCTTCATAACAGTGACTACACTCCAAAAGTATTTCATTGGCTGTAGAGTTCTTTGAGACGTGCGGTGGTCGTGAAAGGCAAGATATAATTTCAAGTCTGTCTTTTTTCTTTTACGAGCCTAGACAGGGACTGGGGAGGGGGTAGTTGATGATCACAACCAAGCCCAATTCTGTCTTCATTTGACACACGCATGAGCTTCTGGATAGTGATCAGCAGTTCGAACCCTGGTCAATTATTAAGGCCAACTGGGGCATCCCTACCGCCACTCTTACTGAGACCTCAGCACAGGACCTTTTTAGTTGTTATGGCTCACCTACTGACTGCATTAACAAGGGAGATGTCCATGCCACCAGTTAGTGTGACGTTGAATCATTTTCTGCATGTAGATTACTGTAGTCTTATTGGGGATTATGTTTGATATGAATTTGTTTTCGATTTGGACCGTTGTCATCATTCTTAACTGCTGCTGTAAACTAAATGAGCCTTCATGGAAGAGATATCTTGCTTTGGCAAAGGGTTAATACACAAGTGCAAAAGGATAACTGAATAATGTCTTATTTTGGGATGAGGCATAATTTATGTAGTTGTTTCTCATCCCCACTGCTTTCCTCAGTGAGGGCATGATTCCTACTGCTTTTATAGTAGGCTCATTGAATCAGTCTTACCGCATCTTCTCATCTTTTACAGAAAAGAAAGAAATAATTGAATTTTTATAATGTTCCTGCCACATCATCGAAACATTTTAAAGATGTTCAGACAGTTAATTATTTTTTTTGGATTGCATTGACTGTTGTTACATGAGTAAGTGCAGCAATGACTCTGTGTCAATATCTCACAAACAGCAATGAGATGAATGAATGATCAATTCATCTGTACATTTTTTAGTGGCATTGTTCAAGGGAATGTTGGTCAGGATTTCCCAGAGAACAGCCTGGTCTTCTTTGAGTAGCGCATGGGTATTTTTTAACGTCAAACTGAACCATTGGCCCCAGTTTAACATCTCATTCAAAGGCAGGCATCTTCAAAAATGCAGTCCTCTCTGTGGTGCTGCCTAAGCTATGAGCTCAAGCCCTGGTTTAGGCTTTTAGCCCACAAGATCCTGACTTAGAGGTGAGAATGCTATTCTAGACTTGAGCACAAAAACCTAGACTGACTCTCCAGCGCAGTGCTGAGTGAATGCTGCACTCTTGCAGGTGCCGTCTTTTGGATGAGACTTTAAACCGAGGCCCTGTCTTCCCCCTCGGGTCGATGTAAAATATCCCATGGCACTATTTCGAAGATGAACAGGGGAGTTATCCCCAGTGTCCTGGCCATTTATCCCTCAATCAACATCACAAATACAGATTATTTCATCATGATCACATTGCTGTTTGTGGGAGCTTGTTGAGTGCAAATTGACTACTGCATTTCCTACATTACAACAGTGACTACACTTCAAAAGTACTTCATTGACTGACATCCTGAGCTGGTGAAGGGGGCTATATAAATGCAACTTTTTCTTTTTTTTCTTTACCTGAGTCAAAGGGCACTTGACTCAGGTGACCTTGATCCAGAATCCCAGAAAAACTGGTCCTCTGATACTTCTCCTCATCGCTAAACAAAACAGCTTAACTGCTTAGCCTGTACTCAGTGCTTCTCCATAATGACACAGGACCCCAAACTTTGTGAGGCAAACCTAATCAACATACATTGAGTCACCAGATTCTCAGGGAAACCACTGATGCTGGTCATTATATGGGCATGGGGGTGGGGGGTGAAACATAGATAAATTTTGTTTTAACTCTTTTGTTTTACCTCTTTTTTTGTAAATAAATTACTAATGTCTCTGGAATACATATATCAAACTGGCAGCGTACTGCTACCGCTCCCATAATGTATATTTAGAGAATGTGTAATTGATTCTATAACTGTTTCTTTATAAAGTGAAGATAAGTATATCTGGAACTTAGTGTTAAGATTACCGTTTACTTGGGGCATGTGTGTTGCGTAGTGCAATATTCTTGACACTGATCATTCTGCCTCGAATTGTTGACTTTCTTGAGAAAGGTTTGTGACAGCATTTATTGGATAGAATTCTGAGATATAAATTGATATATTATAATAATGGCATTCTGTGAGTCAGCAGTTAAGTAACTAGTCTTAAAGGTGAAGGAAAATCAGGGAGGGGAAGGCAGTAATATTGCGATAGAGAAAAAAAATGGACTTAAAAAAAATGATTCCAATATTATTGCCGGGAAGGAGAACTTTGGAATTACATTTGATCTGCAACCCTGCTGGTCATTCCGGTCACAACACTGATGGAGTCCTGAAGCAGTTCTGTTATGTATTGTCCATGTACATTAAATGTATAGTTACAATGGTGCGCCACAAGGGGCACTGTGGTGGGAGACCCAAAAGTACCTGCGAGACAGAGTATAAAAGGCTGCCCACCACACCTGAGGGGGAACTCTGGAGTTACACAATAAAGGACCAAGATCACAGCAGTTACTACAACACCAGACTGTGTGGAGTCAGTGATTTGAATGCTACATACATCACAAATTGGCGACGAGGACACGGATGAGCTCTTCAAGCAACCATGGCTACTTTGGGCACGCTAAAGGATTTCACAGAGGGTAATGACTGGGATGCCTTTACAGAAAGGCTCGAGTACTATTTTATAGCAAACGACCTGACAAGGAACACAAACGCACTGATAGAGAAGCGTAAGGCGATATTGCTGTCCAGTTGTGGCGATGAGGTTTACCGTCTCGTCAGGGATTTGCTAGCACGCGCAAGCACCAAGGACACGTCATATGAGCAGCTGATTGAACTCATTCGTAACCAACTGAAACCAAAGGAGAGCATCCTCACGGCCAGGCACAAATTCTACCACCATTGCAGACCTGAGGGCCAGGATGTCATAAAATATGCTTCGGACATCAGGAGACTTGCGGCGCCGTGCGATTTTGGCACACACCTTAATGAGGCGTTGCGAGATGTCTTTGTTATGGGTATTGGCCATGAGGGTCTCCTTCACAAGCTGCTATCTACTGAACCTACAGTCAGCCTGCAGCAAGCCATCATCATCAGCAGGGCATTTATGACCTCGACTTGCAGCACCAAGCAGATGATCCACACGGTGTCGAACCCGGCAGGTACTATTCACAGGATAGCGCCTGTCACAGACAAAACTGCAGAACGTGGCTCTGCCCAGGGCGGAGAACACGGACCTCCGGGTCCTGGAACTCAGAGAACGCTGAGTGGGGCTAATCGAGTAGCACCATGCTGGCGCTGCGGAGGAAGCCATGGGGCTCACTGGTGCAGGTTTGCGGCATATAAGTGCAATACCTGCCACACGAAAGACCACCTTCAGCGTATGTGCAAAAGAAACAGGACTCACCATGTGGCTGAGGAGATGGTAGATGATCTGCTATCCAGCGAGGAGCTTTGCACTTTGGCTCGACGGGCATTCCAGCCCCAGGTAGAAGAAGATGATGCATTTGGACTATATACGTGCACCGACGATTCAGGTATGGAAGTCAAGATTAACGGAGTCCCAGTGAGTATGGAAGTGGACACGGGGTCGGGTCAGTCGCTGATGAGTCAGGAAACTTTTGATAAATTGTGGATCAACCCAGCTGCACGACCCAATCTGATCCCGGTCACGGCGAAGCTGCGCACCTACACCAAGGAACTGATACCTGTTCTTGGCAGAGCGGATGTGCAGGTATCTCATGGTGGCGAGACGCACGGTTTACCTTTGTGGATCATTGCAGGCGATGGGCCGACGCTACTCGGCAGGAGATGGATGGGGGTCCGTGGGAACTGGGAAGACTTCATTCCTCCACAGACCGCTGTCCCCCGTGTTCACAGGCAGAGCAGGCCTCCACCTTCGGATTGGATGACAGCGAAGGAAGCGTGTGTGAGAAAGAGGCGCTGGAACCAGCAGCAGCACCGACCAAGCTGGAGAAGAGAGAAGGGCTTCGACGGGCTGCTCCAGCAGGCACCGTCGGCCCGCACGCAGGGGCGGCCGTTCGCGGGGCTTGCAGCGGGAGGAGCGGTGAATCGGCAGTTTCGGGAGCGGGACTCGCTCGGTGATGTCGTGAGGGCCGGTGCTCCGAGGAGCGGGGCTCATCCAGATCGGCTGCGGCAGTGAGGAGGTCAGCTCCGGAGGACGTGTGTGTGTGGCGGCTCCCGGGCAAAAAGGTCAGCTGCGTGGGGTACTCCGGGAGCATTGCAGCTCCCGGGTGCGTTCAGAGTGTGGCGGCTCTCTCTCTCTCTCTCTCTCTCTCTCTCTCTCTCTCTCGAGAGAGAGAGAGAAAGGGAGAGCAGGCAGCAGCACAGCGAGTTCAAGATGGTGGCGAGCCTCGTGGCAGCAGAGTTCTGCAGAGAGAGGCAGGTAGGCACCAGCAGAGCACCTAAAATGACGGCACCCAGTAGAAACCTCGTGGGATATACAAAATGGCGTCTTAAAAGGGAAATGTACCCGGGAGTCTTAAAGGAGCCTTACACCGTTGGCGTTCCCCACAGAGACTTTTGTAAGGGCAAGAGTGAGTCAAAATGATTTCTGTGATTTGTATGATGATGTGATTTATGACAAGAGTTAATAATATGATGCTAAAATGATTACTGTGATTAAAATGATTGATATAATTGGTGAAAAGAGTTAATATCACAATGCAGAGTTAAAAGGGCTAATGGATCTGTGACTAACATGACTAATGGAATAATGCGATTTCTGATTTTATGTGGTTTATGCAATTGTTCAGCGGCTGCAGACAAGCCGCAAAGGCAACTATTTTCTGAGAACAGAGGTAACGCACTAGTTGCGATACCCTGTCTCAGCGCAGTCCATTACCTCGGGCAAAAAGGGGCAGTATGCCGTCACCATACCTCACCCAGTGGAGCTGGGAATTAATAACCGTTCAGTGAACCTGCAACCTTTTGATATAACTCTTCAACGCATCTATATGTATTATTCAAATGTACTGTCTATGTGTACCTGCTTTCTACGGGAGATTATGTTTGTGTACTTGTATCACCCAAGTAAGGACTGCAAATACCACATGCTTGCACCGGATGGGCGGGGGGGGGGAAGAGGGAAGTGGATGGTCATGGACTCACACTCACAAATCAACCAGGACGAACAAGGCCGAGGTTACCGGCAATTTGCTTTTGGAACTGGGGCAGGGGAGTGAGATGTTATGTATTGTCCATGTACATTAAATGTATAGTTACAATGGTGCGCCACAAGGGGCACTGTGTTGGGAGACCCGAAAGTATCTGCGAGACAGAGTATAAAAGGCTGCCCACCACACCTGAGGGGCACTCTGAGGTTGCACAATAAAGGACCAAGGTCACAGCAGTTACAACAACACCACACTGTGTGGAGTCAGTGATTTGAGTGCTACATACATCACAAGTTCGATAGGAATTAGAGCATGCTGTTACTGAGCCTCAGGACCCTGGGAAACCTCGCTACAGGTTGGGCACAGGTGGTCTTCAACGAGGAAGGCATAACATGAGGGCCTCCATTTTCCTAATTCTCTTTCTGAAGCCCTTTGCGATTTTTAAAGCATATTAAATATGCTATATAAATGTACGTTGTCTCTCTGCCAGTCAGAAACAAGTGTCAATCAAATTTTTTTTTTCTGTAACTTTGGAGAATGCTTTGGCTAAAAAGTACTTTTCCTGGATTTTCCTTTTTAAATAGCAAGATTCAGTTCATTATTGGCCCGCAAGTTAGTATTTTGAAAATGCCGCTCTCCAGAATTGACATTGATTCGCTGTTATGTTGATATCATATATTTGTTTATAAATTTCCTTTCTGTATGAGTATTATTTTTATATAGTGTTTTGTTATTGCTAGGCTTATTTAGCATTTTGACATCAATTTGTTTGAGGAAAATTTGTACTGGTATGTTTGAATATTGTCTGATGCTTTTGGTTCAGCATTTCACAATCGGCAGATATGATTTATTTGTAATTGACCATACTTGACCCCAGTGCATATGTTTCCGAACAGGGTGCAGCAGGGGATCTAAAGTCAATAGATTCTGCTCTTTTCACTAAGTTTCTGTATTTCTAGCACTGTATCTCTGTACACTAATACAAATTCTGCAATTATGGCATTTTTTTTACCTTTTTGGATAGTTGACGTTATCTTTCAGAAGCTGGGACTGACGGAGTGTTCCAATATTTGACGTCTTGTACAGCTCAAAACATTGACTCCAGACATAGGGCCGGATTTTCGCGAGGCTTACGACCGAGTTTTTGGCACGATTTGACCCTCCGCGGTGAAATCCCGGTCGCAAAGCCCGGGCGGGATCCTCGGGTGCTTGTTTGCGGCGGCGGTAGAATACCAACAGGTCAAACCTGTCGGTGCAGCCCTGCCAGCAGCGGTAAATATGAAAACCTGCAAAAAAGGGAAGTTAAAGTTTTTATTTTTAAATTATTTTTCAGTGATTTGCTAGCTAAGGGTTTTTGGAATGTTTTTTGCCATTTTATTTTATTTTTTTTCCCCCTCCCAAGGCGCCTCTCGCAGCGCACCTGGCCCCAGACTAAATTTGGCAAAATTCACATTTTTGCGCCACGAATCCTTGTGCAACGCCCCCCTTACCAGACGCAAAGGCAGAAAGTTCAGCCTACAAATGGTAGCGCAGCAATAACGGTAAGTTTCACACATCGCTGAAGAAAGCCGAAAATCCGGCCTATAGTGTTATGCTCAAAGTACTCTTAGAGGACACAAGAGTTATATGTAGCTTAAAATGCAAACTCAATTTGGAAGGGCAAAAAATACAACTATATTGTAGGGTGTTCTCCTGTATCAAGTAGGCACACTTCACTCTATCAACACCTTTCAGGAGGCCATGTTGAGCCGATTTTTTTTCAAGAGAAACGAGACTGAGCCTGTTCATCCTTTCCTGATATGTCTACCCTCGCATTTCTGGTATCATCCTTGTAAAGCTTCTCTGCACCCTCTCCTGGTGACACCCTTTGCACTCTGGGCTTACTTGCATTTTTGGCTTTGATCTAACTGCAGTCCTATGGAATAGTTGATATTACTTGTGTAATAAATGCAGCATAGGCTTCTAGTGAAAGCTTTCTTTTGTTTTAGTAAAAGCTGAAATATCATGTGGTACATGGTAAAGCAGCCAACTGGCCTGCAAATAATGGGTCAGCCCTTCACTTTCTCATTGCATATCAGTGCTAATGCGCAGCTGTTCTTACTCAGTTTAATTAAAATCACTTTCTTTTAATGAACTGATGGTCTAGAGTCTCTTGCATTTGCAATTGTGATATGTTAGTATCTTTGCCATGGAGAAGTTTGTTTTTGTTGTGACATGGTGATAATTTCAAGAGACTGTGGAGCCCATGTTTAAAGCCAATAAATAAATTAAATGCCATCTGCTGTGCTGGGGGAAATCAACCAAAATAAAGATGCGAGTGCAAGCACTCTTCCTTAAATGGATAGTGTACTAGAAGTGCTATTGCCTATCTTATTGAGATTTAAATAATGAAATGTCACTTGCCTGTGCTTATTAGAATTTTATTTTATTTGCATAGGATATACGGCACAGAAACAGGCCATTCGGCCCAACCAGTCCATGGCGACATTTATGCTCCACACAAGCCTCCTCCTGTCTTTCCTCATCTAACCCCATCAGCATGACCCTCTATTCCCTTCTCTCTCATACGCTTGTCTAGCCTACCCTTAAATGCATCTACACTAATCGCTTCAATCACTCTGTGGTAGTGAATTCCACATTCTCACCTAGCTTTGGGTAAAGAAGTATTTTCTAAATTCACTATTGGATTTCTTGGTGACTATCTTATATTGATGGCCTCGAGTTATGCTCTGTATCCACTCTATCAAAACCTTTCTTAATTTTAAAGACCTCTTTTAGGTCACCCCTGAACCTTTTTTCAAAAGAAAAGAGACCCAGCCTGTTCATCCTTTCCTGATATATATATATATATATATATATACACCCTTGCATTTCAGGTATCATCCATGTTAATCTTCTCTGCACGCTCTTGAGTGCCGTCAATTGTTGCCCTGTTAAATTCTTCATCCTAGTGCTTGTGGAATCACATTAGTGTTTCAATCTTCTCTTCATTCACTATGGATCACTTGGTGCAGTGATATAAGGCTGTTTATCTTCTGATATTTAAAAACAATGTTTGGTTAGGTCGTGATGTGCTGCTCATTTGCGACTATTGGTTGGTCAGTTTGACTGCAGGTTGTTTTTCTTGATAATTGAATAACAGGGTTTTGCATGACCTGTTGAATGGTCCCTCAAGTGGTTAAGTATTTGACACCCAGGCAGAAGGAAATGCATTTGAGTTGCTTGATTACCTGGCATTTAAACTTAATTGCCTAAATTACTTAGTTTAACAAATTATATTAATACTGTTGCGACATGGTGCATTTGAATCTAATTTTCTAAATACGTTAAGTTTATAGTTAAAGCAGATTTCCAGCTCCCCGCACCTTTGCTGTGTAGAAATCAAAACTTATCAGTGTCTCCTATTTTCATGTCTCCGACGGACGGGCTACATCGTCCACATGCCTGATACTAGACTCCAAAAACAAGCGCTCTACTCGGAGCTCCGACACGGCAAGCGAGCCCCAGGTGGGCAGAGGAAATGCTTCAAGGACACCTTCAAGGCCTCCTTGAAAAAGTGCAACATCCTTACCGATACCTGAGAATCCGTGGCCCAAGACTGGCTAAAGTGGAGGAGAAGCATCCAGGCAGGCGCCGAACACAGAGTCTCTTCCGCCGGGAAGCCAAGCCAACAACGGAAGGAGCGCACGACAACCGAAGTACGCCAACCAACCGGCCCTTCAGTCAACATCCCTTCAACCACCATCTGCCAACCTGTGACAGAACCTGTCATTCCTGCATCGGACTCATCAGTCACCTGAGAACTCATTTTTAGTGTGGAAGCAAGTCATCCTCGACTCTGAGGAACTGCCTAAGAAGAAGAATCTCACTAATTCCTTTAAAATTGTGGAACTCTTTGTTTATGGATTTTTTTTGACCTCCCTAACATTCCTCATGTACAACTCTTTTAAATTATACAATTAAACCAAGTGCCCCCTTGTTAAAGGGACACAACAACTAGAAACTGCAAACTAACCAAAAATGTTTAAGGAAACATAACAAATCAAATCAGAATTTGGTTGTCGGAGGTGATGATGCACTCCAGTCTCTCCGGTGCCCACCGGTCGTGGCAGGCCTCTAGCGTACAGGTAGACACCGTGTGCTCCATCTCTAGGGACACTCTGGCGCGAACGTAGCCACAGAAGAGAGGCAGGCAGTCGGTCTGAACGACCCCCTCGACTGCCCACTGCCTGGACCGGTTAATTGGCACCTTGGCCAGGCCCAGGAACAGTCCCTTAAGGAGGCCCTCCAACCTTCCCGCTCCCCTTTGCACTGGGTGCACAAAGATCAGAAGCATGGGACTGAAGTGCAGCCAGATATCCAGGAGTAGCCCCTTCAAATAATGGAAGAGGGGCTGCAACCACTCACACTGTATAAAAACATGGAACACAGACTCCCTTCCTCATGCCATCGTCGTCATCATCATCATCATGATTCATTTGCAAAGACCACTCCCATTAACGTGACTTGATTCTCTGTAAACAGTGTGATACCCACCTAATATCCAAATCGTTGCAGTGAGCTAGGGGATGAATGAAGGTTGCCATCCCTCCTGGATTGGCCTGCAGTCTCCCAGAACTGAGGATCATTCTCCTGGGCACAGCTGCTAACAGCCCGGGTGAAAAGTATTTGGTGTTGGCGGTTCAGTTTAGGTTTTGTCAAACTTGTTTTTAAATTGCAATTTTGCGACAGTGAGTTATAATGACCTGAAATTGTTATAATTTAATAATCATGATTTAATGGACAGTCCTAGACTTGCTAGCAACATTATAGATTGAATGTAGATTAGCTGGGGAGGGGATTCAATCTGTTAGCGATGGTAATCAAATGTCATGTGATCAACCCTCCAGGAATCTCTCCAACCAGTGTTAGCAATCGTATGCTGAATAGAAATGGTTGTCACTGTATTTGTCTTCAGAATATGTTATGTGATCACGCGTTGTCTGCTTAACATCTGGATGTGTTAGTCCAGCAGTGGGAAATTAGTTAGGCTGGCGGGCCACTTAACAAGTTTTGGTGAGCTGTTGAGGGCTGCCCACCAATGTTCCACCCGCGCGGTCCTGTGCAGGTGGTTCCCAAGCTCCTGCCACTGGAAGGGATATGGCTCACGCGTGGCTGCATAGTGGCCGACTGCACATGTATGGCTGCATAGTGGCAGCAAATTTAAAGGTACTGTGCACAAAAGACAATTAGAGGGAACATTGCATAAACATCAATTCAGATAGTCGTCAGATGCTATCTTAGATACACAATATGGATTTGATACTGATTAGAAATGAATCAAAGATAAAAGTTGACAATATTGTGGTATCTTCTGGTCTATGTAAATCAGTGCTGTGAAATGGAACTGTACCCTCTTTAGAGCCTGTGTCAGCATCAATTCCTCACCTCAGTCATCTTTATGGCCCCCTGCAAAGGTTACTAATGCCGTCCCAATTGAGATCTCCCCTGTCGTCGTACTCTGGATACCGGGAGAGGCAAGATGCAGCACTGGTCACTTTCTTCAGTAAAAGAGTTGTGGGGATGAGCAGCCATGACTCCACTCTAAAATGGAGAGGGCATATTCTAGTACGCAGTGCATTCTGGGTAGGGATGTCCACCATTGGTGGCCAGAATCATAGAACGGATCCTTTTAAAAATGGGCCAGGGAGAATCGCTTTTGTGAATTATTAATTTGAATGAAGCATTTCTATGTTTTTTCCTTGGCTGCAGTTCGGGTCTGTCTTTGACCCATGAGAAGTGAAAGTAGATAGACAAATGTGCAGCTCGAGCTCCGGCTCGCGTTCTTTTTCTGTCCCATCCAGCGGGCCGGATATGACCCGCAGGCCGTATTTTACCCACCACTGTGTTAGTTTAACCCACAGTCTGATGGAGTGTTTTATTTTATCAACTAGCAACAAATAGGTTAAGTAAATCGTCGTGCAGACAAACAACAGACTTGGAGGAATACAGATTCATCAGAATGATACCGGGGCTTAAGGGTTTACATTACGAGGACAGGTTGTCCTGTCTTTACCTACTTCTTAAGAATTTATCAAACAGGTGCATCTCTTGCACTTAAAGCACACAGTAAAACTGATCCTGAAACATGATCCATGCTCATAACTTTATGTAAATGTTAACTGCTAACTTTCTATGGAGGTTCCTGGCTCCCTGTCTCTGTTTTCAGGACTGCTGATTTGGGACTGCTGATGGTTCACCCAGAAAAAAGAAAATCAAATACATATTTCATGATTGTATTGAGCTGCCTATCTGGCGTAAAAATAAAACTGGGAAGGTGGTCAACCGTGGCTAACAAGGGAAATTAGGGATAGTGTTAAATCCAAGGAAGAGCCATATAAATTGGCCAGAAAAAGCAGCAAACCTGAGGACTGGGAGAAATTTAGAATTCAGCAGAGGAGAACAAAGGGTCGAATTAGGAGGGGGAAAATAAAATATGAGAGTAAGCTTGCAGGGAACATAAAAACTAACTGTAAAAGCTTCTACAGATACGTGAAGAGGAAAAGATTAGTGAAGACAAATGTAGGTCCCTTACAGTCAGAATCAGATGAAGTCATAATGGGGAACAAAGAAATGGCAGACCAATTGAATAAATACTTTGGTTCTGTCTTCACTAAAGAAGATACAAATAACCTTCCGGAAATACTAGGGGAATGAGGGTCGAGTGAGAAGGAGGAACTAAAGGAAATCCTTATTAGTCAGCAAATTGTGTTCGGGAAATTGATGGGATTGAAGACCGATAAATCCCCAAGGCCTGATAGTCTGCATCCCAGAGTACTTAAGGAAGTGGCCCTAGAAATAGTGGATGCATTGGTGGTCATTTTCCAACATTCTATACACTCTGGATCAATTCCTATGGACTGGAGAATAGCTAATGTAACTCCACGTTTTAAAAAAGGAGGGAGAGAGAAAACAGGGAATTATAGACCAGTCAGCCTGACATCGATGGTGGGGAAAATGTTGGAATCAATTATTAAAAATGTAATAGCAGATCATTTGGAAACCGTGAAAGGATCGGTCCAAGTCAGCATGGATTTATGAAAGGAAAATCATGCTTGACAAATCTTCTAGAATTTTTTGAGGATGTAACTGGTAGAGTGGACAAGGGAGAGCCAGTGGATGTGGTGTATTTAGACTTTCAAAAGGCTTTTGACAAGGTCGCACATAAGAGATTAGTGTGCAAAATTAAAGCACATGGTATTGGGGGTAATGTACTGAGGTGGATAGAGAACTGGTTAGCAGACAGGAAGTAGAGAGTAGGAATAAACGGGTCCTTTTCAGAATGGCAGACAGTGTCTAGTGGGGTACCGCAAGGTTCAGTGCTGGGACTCCAGCTATTTACAATATACATGAATGATTTAGACGAAGGAATTGAATGTAATATCTCCAAGTTTGCAGATGACACTAAGCTGGGTAGCAGTGTGAGCTGTGAGGAGGGTGCTAAGAGGCTGCAGGGTGACTTGGACAGGTTAGGTGAGTGGGCAACTACATGGCAGATGCAGTATAATGTGGATAAATGTGAGGTTATCCACTTTGGTGGTAAAAACAGGAAGGCAGATTATTTTCTGAATGGTGACAGATTGGTAAAGGGGGAGGTGCAACGAGACCTGGGTGTCATGGTACATCAGTCATTGAAGGTTGGCATACAGGTGCAGCAGGCGGTGAAGAAAGCAAATGGCATGTTAGCCTTCATAGCGAGAGGATTCGAATATAGGAGCAGGGAAGTCTTACTA
Organism: Pristiophorus japonicus; assembly: GCF_044704955.1. NCBI lineage: Eukaryota > Metazoa > Chordata > Chondrichthyes > Pristiophoridae > Pristiophorus > Pristiophorus japonicus. Next base: position 179,647,273 of record NC_091980.1, on the reverse strand, counting down.
CAGTTGTACAGGGCCTTAGTGAGGCCATATCTTCAATATTGTGTACAGTTTTGTTCTAATTTAAGGAAGGACATTCTTGCTATTGAGGGAGTGCAGCGAAGGTTCACCAGACTGATTCCCAGTATGACAGGACTGACATATGAAGAAAGACTGGATCGACTAGGCTTGTATTCAATAGCATTTAGAAGAATGAAAAGTGATTTCATAGAAACATATAAAATTCTGACTGGACAGGTTAGATGCAGGAAGAATGTTCCCGATGTTGGGGAAGTCCAGAACCAGGGGTCACAGTCTAAGGGTAAGGGGTAAGCCATTTAGGATCGAGAGGAGGAGAAACTTCTTCACTCAAAGTTGTGGGCATGTGGAATTCTCTACCACAGAAAGTTGGGGGGGCCAGTTCATTAGATATATTCAAAAGGGAGTTAGATGTGGCCCTTATGGCTAAAGGGATGAAGGGGTATGGAGAGAAAGCAGGAATGGGGTACTGAAGTTGCATGATCAGCCATGATCATAATGAATGGTGGTGCAGGCTCGAAGGGCCGAATGTCCTACTCCTGCACCTATTTTCTATGTTTCTATGCCAAATACCACCGAATTTCCAAAGAACATTTGCTGATCAGGGTACTCTCTTGCAAAAGCAAAATACTGCGGATGCTGGAAATCCAAAATATAACCAGAAAATGCTGGGAATACTCAGCAGGTCGGGCAGCATCTGTCGAGAGAGAAACAGAGTTAACGTTTCAGGTCGATGACCCTTCATCTCTTACACCCTTTCATGCTGTTAAATAAAATCCCAGCACCAATATAGATAAATGTCATGGATGCCTTTTGCAGAACAATGCCAAAGGCTTTGAACTTGACAAGCTTTCAAATATTAAAGTTACTTTTACATCAACTTTCAGGCACACCATCTCTGTTCCTGTACTGATTTTTCTCATACCCCTTGCCTCCCTCAGTCCTTCTTCAATTATCGGGCCTTTGAACTCAATCTTGGTGTCATCTAACTGCTACTACATGATTTAACTTCTCTTCTACCTTTTACAAGCTTGATGGTACCTTGCAGTGTGGGTTTTGGCCTTCGAATCTGAGATGCTCAGTAAGAACATCTCACACATTAGTAATGATGAGGTGCACGGTATAAACTGATATATTCTCGGCTATAATGGTAATTATTGGGACTCCTAGAGGAAAGCATGAAAATATATTTTTACATGGAATATACAGCACAGAAACAGGCCATTCAGCCCAACTAGTCTGAGCTGGTGTTTATATTCCACACAAGTCTCCTCTCATTCCAACTGCCTCGTCTCAGCATTTCTTTTTATTCCCTTTTCTCTCACGTACTTGTCTAGTTTCCTTTTGAAAACATCTAAGCTGTTTGCCTCAAACAGTTCCTGAGCTTGCGAGTTCCACATTCTAACCACTCTGAGTAAAGGCATTTCTCATTAGGAAACTAGACGAGTACATGAGGGAAAAGGGAATAGAGAGAAGTGCTGAAAGGCTGAGACGAGGCAGAGGGACTCGTGTGGAGTATAAACACCAGCACAGACAGTTGGCCCGAATGGCCTCTTTCTGTGCTGTATATTCTATGTAAAATTTCTCATTACTCTCCTACTGGATTTATTAATAACTATCTTGTATTTATGGCCCCTAGTTTTGGATTCTCCCACAAGTGGAAACATTCCACATTTACCCTCTCTAGCCCAGTCATAATTTTAAAGACCGCTATCATGCCACCTTTAAGTCTTCTCTTTTCTAAAGAAAAAAGCCCCAACCTGCTCAATCTTTCCCTGAGAACTGTATTCTCTCAGTTCTAGTACCAACATTGCAACTCTAATTTGCACTTTCTCCAATTCATCTATGTCCTTTTTATAGTTTGGAGACTGGAACTGTGCACAGTCGCACAGTCTTAAGTGTAGCCTGACCAGGATCCAACACCAGTTTAGTATAACTTCACTACTAGAAGTAAATCCCAGTGCTTTGTTCACATTTTTAAAAGCTTTACTGACCTGCAATTCTGCTTTTAATGATTTGTTCACCAGTATCCCTAGATCCCTTTGCTCTTCTACCCCATTATGTTTTTTTTTAAATTTTGATGTTCCTATATTTCCTACCGAAATGCATCACCTCACATTTATCTATGTTAACGTTCATTTGCCGCTTAACTACCTAGTCTGCAAGTTATACTAATGTCTTGTATTATGTTGCGTTCTTCCTCGGTGTGAGCTATAACCCCCAGTTTAGTATCATCTGCAAATTTTAATATTGAGTTATTTGTTCCCAAGTCCAAATCATTCATGTAAATTAGGAACAAAATGTTCCCAGCACTGATCTTTCTTCCACTCTGAATAGCTACCCTATACTCTGTTCTATTTTTTAGCCAACTTGGTGTCCAATTCAGCTATTTGTCCCCTGGCTCCACATGCCCTAACCTTTGTCATGATTTTAAGTGTGGCATTGCTGAGACCTTCCTTTTAAGAGCGTCCGGGTACCACAGCTTGAGGTCACCTAACCCTGGTTCTTTCCTAGTTCCGGAAAATTCTTCGAGTGGTGTAACAACAAAGGGAGTTAGAATACTTTGCTGATAAATGTTTTCTTTCTGCTTCAGAAGCACTTGTGTAAATGTATAAAAAGTGGTAATTCCTGGACTTAAAAGCTGTGCGCCTAACAACCTGTGGGCTAGAGACCTTTTCCAGGTCACAATAGTGCAACTGCTAATGAGGCAAAAGCCAAAGACTGTACCTGTTTTGAACACTTTTCTTCATCAAAATCTTCGGGGATCTTAATTGTTGGCATTCGTAGCTTGTTTGCAATAACTAGTTCCTAAATATTGACATAACTCGTATATTTAGCTCTTAACTTTTTTTATTCAGTCATGGGATGTGTGTGTCGCTGGCAAGGTCAGCATTTATTGCCCATCCCTAATTTTACCCTTGAGAAGGTGGCCACCTTCTTGAACCGCTGCAGTTCGTGTGGTGAAGGTACTCCCACAGTGCTGTTGAGGGAGTTCCAGGATTTCGCCCCAAACAACGATGAAGGAACAGCGATATACTTCCAAGTCAGAATGGCGTGTGACTTGGAGTTGATGGTGTTCCCATGTGCCTGCTTCCCTTGTCCTTTTTAGGCGGTAGAGGTCGCGGGTTTGGGAGGTGCTGTCGAGGAAGCCTTGGCGAGTTGCTGCATTGCATCTTGTCGATGGTACATACTGCAGCCATGTTGCGCCGGTGGTGCAGGGAGTGAATGATGAAGGTGGTGGATGAGGTGCCAATCAAGTGGGCTGTTTTGTCCTGGATGTGTCGAGCTTCTTGAGTGTTGTTGGAGCTGCACTCCTCATCCAGGCAAGTGGAGAGTATTCCATCATACTCCTGACTTGTGTCTTGTAGATGGTGGAAATGCTTTGACGAGTGAGGAGGTGGGACACTTGCCGCAGAACACCCAGCCTCTGACCTGCTCTTATAGCCACAGTATTTATGTGACTGCCCCAGCTAAATTTATGGTCAATGGTAATCCCCAGGATGTTGATGGTGGGGGATTCGGCGATGATAATGTTATTGAATGTCAAGGGTAGGTGGTCGTTGGAGATGGTCATTGCCTGGCACTTGCGTGGCATGAATGTTAAATAATAAATTGAATTGGAATGTTTATTATGATGCCAAGGAAATGTACAACTTTTTGTCCTGTTAAATTGTTAGCAGTAACTTTTAGACCGAAGGGAATGGGGCATTCATGGTTTATTTGACAAGATTGGGTTTGGTTCAGTCATGTAAGATGGTGACATTCAGAATTTGGAGCTAACCTGGATGTTAACCAACTGGGCCTAATTATTGGAAAGTGATGTCTCATCTCAATTTGTGAACCTTGCGGCAATCCTATTTATTTTTTTAAATTAAAAGCCAAAACTATAACTTTACCGAATTAATTAATGCATTTTACAGCAAAAGATGCATCTTGGAGACAAACACTGGTAATTCATGATGAAACATTCAGTGGCTTGGGAATAGAATATTCGTTCTCCTATCGGGCTTGGCATTGTTTGTGTCTCTAGCCCAAGGAGCAGTCCATGAAGACTCTGTTTCTAATGCAGACCGCCTGTTTCTCGCCTGAAAACCAGGGACGGGGAGAGAGGTGGGGGCCATCACGCCTAATAAATATGTGAATCGGGGTCAAATGACAGTCAGGACCCTGATGCCATTTTGGTCTCTACCTGCGTTACTTCTGCCAATTCCTAGCCGAGAGGCAGCCATTTTGCAATGGTATTTAAAGGGATCCTCGTCCACTGTCAGGTAAATCTGAAAAGTTTCGAGAGACAGTCTGTTATTGCATTGTGGTTTTTGGCTACTTAGATGACTTCAAAATGCTGATGGTGCGTGTAGAATATTTTGAACTTAAGAAGCTTCGGGCAATGCAGCTTTTTTAAAATCATGAATAATGTTCTCCTTAGAGTACAGAAGGTTAATAAGGAGATTTGATAGAAGTGTTCAAGATCATGAAGGGTTTTGATAGATTAAATAAGGAGAAACTGTTTCCAGAGGCAGAAGGGTCAGTAACCAGAGGACACAGATTTAAAGTAATTGGCAAAAGAACCAGAGACGACATAAGGAAAAAAAAAATTACACATTGAGTTGTTATGATCTAGAATGTGTTGCCTGAAAGAGCGGTGGAAGCAGATTGAATAGTAACTTTAAAGAGGGAATTGGATAGAGACATGTAGGGGGGGAAAAATGCTGGCTACAAGTAAAGAGCAGGGGAGTGGGACTAATTGGATAGCTCTTTCAAAGAGCCGGCAGAGGCACGATGGGCCGAATGGCAGTCTCCTGTGCTGCATAATTCTATGATGAAAATCCTTCTCGCAATTCCACTCTACGATGGGACGACAACGATGCAGCATAAAGTAAATAGTAGGAGGCGGGCTCACAGGAATCCTTTCCCTCCCAAGAGTATGTAGGCTTGGGACAACATACATGCACTTCTCTGCAGAACACTGCAGAAGGAGGCTTTGCTTCTCTCGAGAAGCTGCCAGAGTTGTATTTCCTTCCTGCAAGCAACTAAAACCCTGCCGCAGTCACGATCACTGCAGCTCTAAACTTCTTTACCTGTGGCTCCTCACAGTTGCCACAGGGAATATCAATTACATGGGTCAGTCTGTAGATGACTCATGCCATGTTTGCTTGAGCAAAATACTTTCACATTACCCATCGACATCTGGAAGCAGCAAGATAGGGCCTTGGGGTTTGCACAGGTTGCAGCTTTCCCAAGTCCAGAGTGTCATTGACTGGATCCACATCGCCTTGTAGGCTCCTTCAAACCACAGAATAGTTATAGCACAGAAGGAGGCCATTCAGCCCATCAAGCCCATGCCAGCTCTCTGTAAGATAACTTCAGCTAGTCCCACACTCCCGCCCTTTCCCCGTAACTCTGCGAAATGTTTTTTTCCTTCAGGTATTTATTGAATTCCCTTTTGAAAGCCACTCACTGCGTAAAAAAAGTTTTCACTCATGTTGCCTTTGGTTCTTCTGCCAATCACCTTAAATCTGCTTCTTCTGGTTCTCGACCCTTCCACCAATGGGAAAAGCTTCTCTCTATCCACTCTGTCTAGACACCTCATGATTTTGAATATCTCTATCAAATCTTTATACATCTCAATCAAGTCTCCCCTCAGCCTCCTCTGATCCAAAGAAAACAACCCCAGGTTATCCAATCTTTCCTCATAGCTAACATTCTCCAGTCCTGGCATCATCCTCATTAATCTCCTCTGTACCCTCTCTAATACAATCACATCTTTCCTGCAATGTAGTGACCAGAACTGCATGCAGTACTCTAGCTGTGGCCTAACTGGTGTTTTATACAGTTCAAGCATAAGCTCCCTGCTCTTATATTCTACGTCTCGGCTAATAAAGTAAAGTGTCCCGTATGCCTTCTTAACCACCTGAACTACCTGGCCTGCTACCTTCTGGGATCTATGGACATGCACTCCAAGGTCTCTCTGTTCTTCAATACTTCTCAGTGTCCTACCACTTATTGTGCATTCCCTTGCCTTGTTAGCCTTCCCCAAATGCATTACCTCACACTTCTCAGGATCGAATTCCATTTGCCACTTTTCTGCTGACCTGACCAATTCATTGATATCTTCCTGCAGTCTACAGCTTTCGTCCTCACTATCAACCACACAGCCAATTTTTATATCATTTGCAAACTTCTTAATCATGTCCCCTACATTTAAGTCTAAATCGTTGATATATACCACAAAAAGCAAGGGGCCTACTACTGAGCCTCTGGAACCCCACAGGAAACAACCTTCCAGTCACAAAAACACCTGTCGACCATTACCCTTTGCTTCCTGCCACTGAGCCAATTTTAGATCCAACTTGCCACTTTGCCTCGGATCCCATGGGCTATTTGATCAGTCTGCCATGTAGGACCTTGTCAAAAGCTTTGCTAAAATCCATGTAGACTACATCAAACACACTACCCTCATCAACCCTCCTTGTTACCTCCTCAAAAATTCAATCAAGTTCGTCAGACACGACGTTTCCTTAACACATCCATGCTGACTGTCCTTGATTAATCCGTGCCTTTCAAAATGACAGACAATACTGTCCCTCAGAATTTTTTCCAATAATTTTCCCACCACTGAGGTTAGGCCTATAATTACTCAGTCTAACCCTTTCTCCCTTTTTAAACAACGGTACAACATTATCAGTCCTCTGGTACCACACGTAGCCAGAGACGATTGGAAAATGATGGTCAGAGCCTCTGCTATTTCCTTGCTAGCTTCTCTTCACAGCCTGGGATACATTTCATGACCTGCTCTTGTAGCCACAGTATTTGTGGCTGGTCCAATTAAGTTTCTGGTCAATGTTGACTCCCCCCGGAATTTGATGGTGGGGGAGAAAGGGTTAGACTGAGTAATTACTGTGTATCCTGGACCTTCAAAAAATCTAAGAGATGAAATTGAGTAAAAATGTAATGTATATTGATTTACAGAGAAAAATGTATGAAATCGCAGAATTCAACCATAAAAATAGCAGTAAAAATATTAGAATACAATTTTACTTGTGCATTACATGGCATAGTCCTATTATAAAAGAAGCACATGCTCTCGCTCAACATGAGCAATGCCATGAGCACTCCACCATGCACATGTGTGTGTGATATACGCATATACAATTGATAAACTGGAGTGATTTCAAGATTGTAATCTCATTTGAATTCAGATGACTGTTGCAAGTTGATTCAATTTGAAATGTCATCTAAATCCCTGGAAGCAATACCTGCTTTATAATAACTGCTAGTTATTCATTACTCCCTAATAGTCTAGCTCATGACTTCTTATGAATTTTTGAAAGAGTTCAGCTGCAAGATACAGGTTATAAATTATATTTATATTTTAAGAGTACAGCATAATGGAGGCTATAGTCTGATAACCTGTGGGATAGAAATAGCATTTCACAAGAGAATATTGCTTGGGAAAATGGGTGTGGATTTACAAATCTGCAAGATTTACCAGAGAGCTAACCTGCAGTAAATGGGTGCAGCATGATGTGATGAGATGTCCTTTTGTTCTTCAAAGATGTTTCTCCAAACTTGACGACAACATAGGCACCACGTGCGGGAATCCTTCATCCACAACAATCTCTTAAGGTGGTGGCAGCTCTGTTGTAATGGCAGTAATGGTAACTGGCACAAATTATAAATTGAAAGAAGCAGCAGTGGGAGATTAAAGTACCAACATGTAACAATGATGGACAGGAAAAGACCTGTTGGTCTATCCAGCCCGTTTCACACATTTGGTACCTTGTCGACATAGTGTCATCTGTGGCTCAGTGGATAGCATATAGCATTCTTGCCTCAGAGTCAGAAGGATGTGGGTTCAAGTCCCACTCCAGGGACTTGAGCGTAAAAAAAAATCAAGGCTGACACTCCAGTGCAGTGCTGAGGGAGCACTGTGCTGTCGGAGGTGCTGTCCTTTGGATGAGATGTTAAACTGAGGCCCTGTCTGCTCTCAGATGGACGTAAAAGATCCCATGACACTATTTCGAAGAAAAGGAGGGGAGTTATCCCTGGTGTCCTGGCAATATTTATCGCTCAATCAACATAACAAAAATAAAACAAGATTGTCTTGTCATTATCAATTTACTGTTTGTGGCAGCTTGCTTATGTGCAAATTGGCTGCCACATTTCCTACATTACAACAATGCCTGCACTCCAAAAGTATAAAATGCTTTGAGACGTCCGGTGGTCGTGAAAGGCACTATATAAATCCAAGTTTCTTTCTTTTGCATCACAATATATAGATTCCCCATCCCACCTGAAACTATGTGATCTCCTGGGAGAGGCAAAAAAACAGATAAAAACCCAAGCCAACTTGGGGATAAAAAAATCTAGGAGATATCTCTCCGACCTCCTTAGGCGATCGAACCTAGTCCAGGATACCACTCTGGCCCTGATTAATGTTACCAGGTAGCTACCTCTTGTACAGGGTGATCTCCGACCCAGCCAGAAACAGCTCCAGCTCTCACCTGAAGGAATTTAGTGAATTGACTTCCACCATACGAGCTGGCAGCCTGTTCCAGAGGTCCACTATTCTCTGGGAAAATAACTAGAATGGCAGAAAGGAAAATTAGAAGTGAAACAAGAAGATTAAGAATAGATAAGAAACAAGAACTAGCTTTTATATAGTGCCTTTCAGGACTTTAGGACATCCAGAATCACTTCATAGCCATTGAATTACTTTTTTTTAAACTAGCAAATTTGTACACAGCGAAGTCCCGCAAACAGAGAAGAAGGTGAAGAGCTAGTTAGCATGTTTCTGACAGTGTCCGGTGAGGGAAGAATGTTGGTCAGAATGTCAGGAGAGCTCTCTGTTCTTTAAATCATTTCATGAGATCTTCTACATCCAGACTGTGCCTGTTAAAGGTGAGACATTAAATCAACAGCGACGGGGGGGAGGAGGAACTGTTTTTGGTCATTCGAATTATTACCGCCCGGCTGGAGTTGGAGGGAAGAGGCAGAGAATTTGGCTCTTTAACTGTGACACCACCTCACACCGCTTTGGGGTGCTGTGGTGTAGGGGCGGGATCAGGTTGGGAGGATGGTGTAGGGGTGGGAGCGGGGCGGTGTAGGGGCGGGATTGGGTTGGGAGCGGAGCGGTGTAGGGATGGGATCGGGTTGGGAGGACGGTGCAGGGTTGGGGGCGGGGCGGTGTAGGGGTGGGATCAGATTGGGATGGGGTGGTGTAAGGGCGGGATCGGGTTGGGAGCTGGGCGGTGTCAGGGCAGGATCGGGTTGGGAGCTGGGCGGTGTAAGGGCGGGATCGGGTTGGGAGCTGGGCGGTGTAAGGGCGGGATCGGGTTGGGAGCGGGGCGGTGTAGGGGCAGGATCGGGTTGGGAGCTGGGTGGTTTATGGGCGGGATCGGTTTGGGAGTGGGGCAGTGTAGGGACGGGATCGGGTTGGGATTGGGGCATTGTAGTGGTGGGGTCGGGTTGGGAGTGGGGCGGTGTAGGGGCGGGATCAGGTTGGGATTGGGGCAGTGTAGGGGCGGGATCGGGTTGGGATTGGGGCAGTGTAGGGGCGGGATTGGGTTGGGAGAGGGGTGGTGTAGGGGTAGAATCAGGGCAGGAGGATGGTGTAGGGGTAGAATCAGGGCAGGAGGACGGTGTCGGAGCAGGATCAGGGCGGGAGCGGGTGGTTTAGGGGCAGGATCGAGTTGGGGGTGGGATCGGGTTGGGAGCGGGACAGGTTTGGTTAGGGAGCGGGGCGGTGTGGGGTGGGATCGGGTTGGGAGCGGTGCGGTGTAGGATCGGATTGGGAGCGAGGTGGTGTCGTGTCAGGATCGCGTTGGGAGTGGGGCGGTGTAGGATCGGGATCGGGTTGGGATTGGGGCAGTGTAGGGTTGGGATTGGGGCAGTGTAGGGGCGGGATCGGGTTGGGAGAGGGGTGGTGTAGGGGTAGAATCAGGGCAGGAGGATGGTGTAGGGGTAGAATCAGGGCAGGAGGACGGTGTCGGGGCAGGATCAGGGCGGGAGCGGGTGGTTTAGGGGCAGGATCGAGTTGGGGGTGGGATCGGGTTGGGAGCGGGACGGGTTTGGTTAGGGAGCGGGGCGGTGTGGGGTGGGATCGGGTTGGGAGCGGTGCGGTGTAGGATCGGATTGGGAGCGAGGTGGTGTAGGGTTGGGATCGGGTTGGGAGCGGTGCGGTGTAGGATCGGATTGGGAGCGAGGTGGTGTCGTGTCAGAATCGCGTTGGGAGTGGGACGGTGTAGGGTCGGATTGGGAGCGAGGTGGTGTCGGGTCAGGATCGCGTTGGGAGTGGGACGGTGTAGGGTCGGGATCGGGTTGGGAGTGGGCTGGTGTCCACCTGGTCAGCGCGGCGATGATGTCAGCGTGGCGAGGACATGTCTCATCGCACTGATGCGTAGCAACGTTCCTCCTCTTCAGTTAAGAGGGAGGGACACTGCGAGGCCGAGTGAGGCCTCTGTGGCACCCACTGGGCCAGCAGGGAAGGGTTCGGCCGGGCCAGTAGCCAAGCACCCCAGAGGAGGTGGCCCGGCCGAACCCGCGGCCACCATCGTCGTCCGACTGCAGAGTCGGCTGACAATTAAAAGAAAATGGCAGCCGCAGCGGTGCGCTCTCCCCTTTATGAGCCTTGCGAAGCTGTCAGGGGCACCGACCGGTGGCAGCTGTGCTCTCGCAGTGCAGAAAAGGGGTTGTCACCGGACGGTAAGGGGTCGGCGTGTGGCCGACAAGCGGTCAGAGCGCCGGGCGGGGCGGAAAGTCCGGACGCGGCGGAAACCTGTTTCCCCGCCCCCCAGCCCGGGGGCAATTGCGGAGGTGTTGCACCCTCCGCCTGCCCCCAGTTGGTAAGGCCTTACTGCCCCATTAGAGGCGGTAACAGCCCTTAAAAAAGGGGCAATTTCAGCCCGACATCGTTCACAATGCACGTCTCCCTCAATGCTGCACTGAAGTGTTAACCGAATCATGAGCTGCAGTCCTAGAGTAGGGCTTGAGCCCACAAATCTCTGACTGAGAGCTGAGTGTGCTTCCACTGAGTCAAGCTGACTCTATAGAAACAGAAGACAAGTGTAAGCAAGAGAGATTGCAAAGAATGAAAAATTGTAATACATAAATGTGAAATGTAATCTTGAAATCAGTTAGTTTTGTCTTGGATAATATATGACTGAGAATATGGCAAGAAAATTTGAAAACACTTTTGTTGCTTTCACACATTTCACTTGTGTCTTTATACTTTTGTGTCCCACACAAATATACACCCAAGGCTAGGGCAAAAATACAGAGAGGGTAGGGAGAGAATCATGTGGAGGAAAGTCTGTCTATCATACGGAATCACCGGGCAGTGATGCTGAGGCCAATAGAAGTTGGTCTGATCTCTACTGGCAACATAGAAAGCAAGAAAGTCAGGTGGCATAGTGTCCCCAACCAGGAGATGACCTCTTGCCTTTAGTGTTCAAAAACTTGGGAGTAATAATCTAATGATGGATCTCTGCAGTAGTAATTCTGAATGCCAGGTTTTGTCCAGGAAAGGAGCAAATAACTTTATTTTTAATTTTTTGCAAATTTCTTTCCTCATCCCATGAATGTTCGGATTGTGCTTTGGCCACCCTTCAGCACACCTAGACAGTAAATGTTGGCAGACGGTTGATGGGGCTTGTTGTGATGCTCTTTCTGCCACTTCTGATGTTCACAAATGCATACTAACCAGTATGGGCTGCTGGATAGCAGTGAAGAGCTCTGTCTGATTTAACCACCCCCCCATGCCTTTTTCTTGTCTCTCATACTACACCCTTCCCCCCCCCCACAACCCATCCCTGGTCCAGGGGCTTGAGACCAATTGTAGCCTGCCAGCCCAGCAAAGATTAGCTAACTGAACACAGACCAGGAATTGAACTCTGGATGGTCCTGGCCTTTTCAGCTCTGTTCTACACTGGTTTGTGTCTTTACAAACGAAGCCATTGGTAAAACAAATATAATTTCCACCCACTCCAACACCCCACACACTTAAAAAAAAAACACAAAATAGCAAAAATAAATAAGACTTATATCTCAGGCCATCAGCTCACACAAGCTGTCATGGGGATGGATGAAGCTGCAAGAAGAGCAGTGATAATTTAAAAGCCATAGCAGCATGACATGCATGTTGTACAGCAGGTATTTACCTTCACCGTAAACCCTACAGCAATTTCCATTTGTAATTCAGGAAAGGATTTCACCCATTTACGTAATACTTTCAGTCAGCCTGTTATCTCTACTGAAGCTGATGTGGAAGTGGGGCCTTGACTAAGCAGATTATAGAAATGAATCCAACTGCCAACATTTCGAAGTATTAGAGTTCAAATATAAATTCTCCTTCTTAGGCAGTCCCTCGGAGTCGAGGATGACTTGCTTCCAGACTAAAAATGAGTTTACATGTGGCTGAAGGGTCCAATGCGGGACCCACAGACTCTGTCACAGGTGGGGCAGACGGTGGTTGAACGAACGGGTGGGTGGGGAGCGTGGGATGCCACACGCTCGTTCCACTGTCGACGCTTGGCTTCCGCGTGCTCTCGGCAAAGAGGCTCGGTGTTCAGTGCCTTCCCGGATGCTTTTCCTCCACTTTGGGCGGTCTTGGGCCAGGCGTTCCCAGATATCGGTGGGGATGTTACACTTTTTCAAGGAGGCTTTGAGGGTGTCCTTGAAGCGTTTCCTCTGCCCACCTGGGGCTTGCTTGCCGCGTCAGAGCTCCGAGTCAAGTGCTTGTTTTGGGAGTCCCGTGTTGGGCATGCGAACAATGTGGCCCGCCCAACGGAAATGATCGAACGTGGTCTGTGCTTCGATGCTGGGAATTTTGGCCTGAGCCAGAATGCTGATGTTGAGGCACCTATTCTGCCAATGGATTTGCAGGATCTTGCAGAGGCAGCGTTGGTGGTACTTCTCCAGTGCTTTGAGGTGCCTGCTGTACATAGTCTATGTCTTTGAGGCATATAGGAGGGCAGGTATCACGACTGCTCTGTAGACCATGAGCTCGGTGCCAGGTTTGAGGTGCTGGTCTTCAACAAACACTCTCTTCCTCAGGACCGAAGGCTGCACTGGCACACTGGAGGCGGTGTTGGACTTCGTCATCGAGGTCTGCCCTTGTTGACAATAGACTCCCAAGATATGGAAAATGGTCCATGTTGTCCAAGGCCTCATCGTGGATTTTGATAATCGGGGAACAGTGCTGCATGGCGGGGGCAGTTTGATAGAGGACCTTTGTCGTACGGATGTTTAGTGTAAGGACCATGCTCTCGTATACTTCAGTGAAGGTGTTGACAATGGCTTGGAGTTTGGCCTCCGAGTGTGCGCAGACGCAGGTGTCGTCTGCGTACTGTAATTCAATGACATGGATGGGATGATTTAGGATCTGGCCTGGAGGCGGCGGAGGTTGAAAAGCTTACTGTTTGTTCTGTAAATTAGCTCCATCCCAGCAGGGAGCTTGCTGAGGGTGAGGTGGAGCATTGCAGCAAGGAAGATCAAGAAGAGCGTTGGTGCGATGACACAGCCTTGCTTGACCCTGGTCCGGACATGGAATGGGTCTGTGGTGGATTCGTTGGTCAGGATCATGGCTTGCATGTCATCGTGAAGCAGGCGAAGGATGGTGACAAATTTTTGGGGGCAGCTGAATTTGAGGAGAACACTCCATAATCCCTTACAGTTGACACCATTGAAGGCCTTTGTGAGGTCAAAGAAGGCCATGTACAGGGGTTGGTGCTATTCCCTGCATTTCTCTAGACTCTGCCACGCGGTGAAGATAATGTCCATTGTGCCCCTTAGTGGGAGGAATCCACATTGCAACTCTGGGAGGAGGTCTTCAGCCACAGGGAGAAGTCGATTGAGGAGGATTCTTCCGATGACTTTCCCTGTGGCAGACAGCAGGGAAATTCCTCTGTAGTTATCGCAATCGGACTTGTCGCGTTTCTTGAAGATGGTCACGATTACCTCGTCTCTGCGATCCTCTGGCATGCTCCCCTCCTTCCAGATGAGAGAATTGAGATTGTGTGTTCATGCCAAAAGTGCTTCTCCGCCGTGTTTTAGTGCTTTGGCGGGGATTCCATCTGCTCCTGAGGCCTTGTTGTTTTTCAGTTGTCAGATGGCCTTTTCTACCTCATGCCAGGCTGGGGTTGTGCTGAGATGGTGGCGGGTAGCATGCTGTGGGTTGGAGTCGAGGACACTCGCATCAAAGACAGAGTCTCGGTTGAGGAGATCTTCGAAGTGCTCCTTCCAGTGACCACTGACTGCCTCTCTGTCCTTGATGAGTACTTCTCTGTTCTTGGCCAGCAGTGGGGTAGGGCCTTAGGTGCTTGGGCAGTGGGTGATCTTGAATGCACTAAAGAATCCGCGCATGTCGTGGTTGTCGGGTAATTGCCAGATCTCCTGGGCTTTCTCCACCCACCATCTGTTCTTTAGGTCGCGAGTTTTTTGTTGGACCACGGCCTTCAGTTGTGTTGCTGTTTCCAGTTCAAGAATGCCTTGTGCTTGCGGCTTATTAGCTCCTGGATCTCGGTCAGTCTCGTCGAACCAGTCTTGGTGTTTGCGGGTCGAGTAACCGAGCGTATCTTCGCAGGTACTAGTTATGGAGGCCTTGAGGGCAGACCAGGCGCTGTGGACACTCTGTGTTTCTGGGTCCCTGGGAGTCATCAGGTTGGCAGTGAGGCACTGGCTGAATAGCACTTTCTTAGCAGGATCTTTGAGTGCTCCACCGTTGATTTTCCTGTGGCATTGTTTTTGTTGCCATTGCTGCTTTGGGGCTACGTTGATGCTGATGATAGAGCAGATTAGGCGGTGGTCCGTCCAGCAGTTGTCCACACCTGTCATGGCGCGCGCGGGTGATGCACACATCCTTGCGGTCGCTCGCTTGGACAATGACGTAGTTTAGCAGATGCCAGTGCTTGGATCGAGGGTGTTGCCATGAAGCTTTATACTTGTCTTTCTGATGGAACAGGGTGTTGATTATGACAAGGCCATGTTCTAAGCACTTCGTTAGGAGGAGGGTACCATTGGAGTTGGTTTTCCCTACCCACTTTCTGCCAATCACACCTCCCCAGAGATCTGTGTCCTTTCCAACTCTGGCATTAAAATTACCCAAGAGAATCAGTTTGTCGTCGGTTGATACCAAGAAAATAAACAGATCCGCACACAAATCACTATAATTTCCCCACAAGTGCCTGCTTCTTTGCTCTCCCTATTTGGATGGCTGACCTGTTGAGGTGCCTTTTTCACTCTCCTGGTTCTGAAATCATTGATGGGAATAAGGAATTTGTGGTCTCCGTTTCTCCTCTAACCGCCTCCCCTCCCCCCAACACATCAGCCCTTCCAAAACGTCGGGGAGGAAGTATTCAATGGAATGGGAATTTGACCCACTCCATCCACCAATACCTACTCTGTATTTCAGAAGGTTCAGCATTACACCTGTCTCCATAAAGGTGGGTGGAAGTTTTTTTTTAAACAGACATTTACATTTAATTTACATAAATAAGTAAAATAATCTCTTTCCCTTTTTGTTGAATTAGCCAATGCTTAATGCCTCCTGTTGGCACACAGGTCCACTGGCAGCTGTGTGGTACCATGTTAGATTGGCTATTCCAAATGATGAGTAACTGCCAGCAGATTCCATCACCTGGAGCAAACACTAAAACCGCACTCACAGTAAGTACAGTTGACTTGATCTTGGGTCTCTGCAATGTCTCACTAGGCACTAGGATTTGTGCGAGAGTAACTCAAGTGGACTTCTCTTTAGTTTTTCCCTGTGGGGGAAGTATCAGTTCCAGAAACCCTGACTTAGATTAGGAATTTCTCATATGAGGAATCACAGGCATGAGGCTATGCCAAGTCTAATGCAACATGTTATTAAATCAACGTACTTTGCGACCAGGTTTCTCTCCACTGATTTGTAGCTTCCTTTTATATTTTCTCTCATATCCTTGGGGAATAATGCTTTCTAATATTTTTGCACTCTTTTCCATAGATTCCTAAATGCAATGGATAGTAAAGTATAGTGACCATAAAATATTGCAGAGTGCAAATCAAGATAGATGGAAGTTGGTTTGATACGACACATCAAACATCAAACCAGAATAAAAAGGGTTGGGTGGAGGGAAAGAGATAAAATGAGATATAAAGTAGATGAACTATTTTAGTTAGCTGTGTGTTGTCAGTTCGGGTCAGTTGGTAGCACATGGCTCTGAGTTAGAAGGTTGTGTACTCAAGCCCCACTGCAGGGCTGGAGCACGTAATCTAGGCTAACACTTTACTACTGCAACAACAACTTGTATTTATATAGCACCTTTAACATAGTAAAACATCCCAAGGCGCTTAACAGCAGTGTTATAAGACAAAACTTTGACACCAAAGCCACATGAGGAGAAATTACAGCAGGTGACCAAAAACTTGGTCAAAGAGGTAGGAGCGTCTTAAAGGAGGAAAGGGAGGTAGAGAGGCGGAGAGGTTTAGGTAGGGAGTTCCTGAGCTTGGGGCCCAGGCAGCTAAAGGCATGGCCACTGATGGTTGAGCGATTATAATCAGGGATGCTCAAGAGGGCAGAATTTGAGGAGCGCAGACATCTCGGGGCTGGGGCGGGGGGGCGGGGGGAGGGTGGGGGGCTGTGAGGCTGAAGGGTGGGGTGAGGCCAAGGATGAGAATTTTGAAATTAGATGAGATATTAAACCAGAATCTTGTTAAAGCAGAGTAAGGAGTTCCCCTGGTCCCATAGCCAACAGATGAATTGGTCATTTATCTCATTTGCTGCTGTGTGACCTTGGTGTGCACAAATTAGCAGTTGTATTTGCCTACAAAACAACAAAAAATGCACTTCAGAAGTAATTAAATGTGAAGAGATTTGGGATACTCTGAGAACATGATAATGCACTATATGAATACAAATTCTTTCTCTATAGCAAGATTTGCTGAGGGATTCCTTCTGATGGTCAATTGCAGTGTTTGAACATTCTGCAGAGTTGGCTGATTCTAGGCAGGTTGGCAATATGCACACAACAATTGGATTTGGAGTGCCAGGGCTAAGCAGGGGAAAAGTAACTTGGGTTCCTGCTCTGGCTGCTATTTAGTGACCCCACTGAGGATCCCAGCAGTTGTGATTGAATTGCCCACTGTCCATACTCGCAAAAAAAGTGGCAACTTGAGTGAGGTACCAAGGGCTGCTGCATTTTTTTTTGAGCAATACCAATCAGGAGAGATGTTGAAATTGGGATAAAAACAAGGTTCCTTTTTGTGAAGTGGGCAGATACAGAATGAAAGTGATAGCATTAAGAGGGTTAGTGTGAGATTACGGAGTTATGGAGGCCCTTTGGGGGAGGGGAAAATATCATAAAGTGCATATAAGCTCTCAACAAATCTGGATTATATTTTACATTAAAATATGTGAAGCATTGAAACATGTTTTAAGAAAAGCAATAACAGGGAGTAAAATTTGTGACTCTGTGGTTGTAATTGTGGTTATGAGGGGAAGAGATTAGACTATGAATTTATTTTCCTGATTACAGTTTGCAGTGATATATGACTAAACTAGTTTTATATTTGTTGTACAGTTCCCATATATGATTAATACTAAGACTTGAAGCGGGCCATTGTAAAATATATTCACTGATTTGTTGGGAGCTAAAATGCACTTTATATGATTTCTTTTCCCCAGAGGGCCTCCATATCTCCGTAATCTCCTCCAGCCCTACAATCCTGCACTCCTCCAATTCTGACCTCTGTCACACCCCGATATTCATCGCTCCACCATTGGTGGCCATGCCGTCAGCTGCCTAGGCCCTGAGCTCTGAATTGTCCTCGCTAAACCTCTCCACCTCAATACCTCTCTCTCTCCTCCTTTAAAATACTCCTTAAAACCTTTCTCTTTGACCAAGCTTTTGACACCTGTCCTAATATCTCCTCATTATTTGGCTCGGTGGCAAATTCTGGTAGGTAACGCTCCTGTGAAGCGCCTTCGGACATTCTACTATATTAAAGGCTCTATTGAAATGTAAGTTGTTGTTGCTGTCTGTTGAGTGTTGTGTTAGATTAATTCCATTCACTGACAGAAACTTTCCAAGTGTTGGAGTATTGCGACCCAAGTCTTTTCTTCAGATTTCACAGCTGTTTTGGCATTGGTCAAATGAAGTGAGCACAGCTGAACTATTTCATTCTACGTTTAGGAAAATATTTTTCAAACACATTCTCTACCATTTCATAACTTGACTTTTTAACCCTTTTTAGAATTGTGAGAACATGTTTGCAGTTAAGCTATATATTTTATGACCGACGAGTCTCACAGTTTTGTATTACTTTGATGCTTCGCAGCCCACATAGCCCAAATCCCAGCATCGAAAGTCTATTTAAATTTACCACTTACCATTGACAGACAACTCCATTTCAATTCCATAGAAGCACATCGTATTAGTATTATCTGTGGGGTTGTCTGTGGATCAGATGATTTCAATTCTCGCAGCTGAATAAAGGAACAGAGTGGCAGAAGGTGGGTTTGCTGAATCAGAGTGGGGGAAGTGAGATTAAGAAACCCAGAATGGAATTCAGAATTCTTGCGACCCATAGCACCGAGAGCAACCTCTGTAACCTTAGCACAAACCCCTCCCCTGTCTATAGGCCCGGCACTTCCAGCCGTAGTTAGTGAGCATTTATCCTATTTAGATAACCATTATTACGAATGCATTTAAATTCGATGTGAAAATTACTAACCGTTTTTGCCCGCATACAACAAGACTAGGACCACATTCAGGCTTGGGCTGATAAGTGGCAAGTAACATTTGTGCCACACAAGTGCCAGGCAATGGCTATCTCCATCAAGCAAGAGCCTAACCAATGCCCCTTGATGTTCAACATGATTACACACCATTGACGTCGCCGACGGCTATGGCGCCCACCACCTGCTGCCCAATGAGTCGCAGCACTCGCTCCTCCAGGTCTGAGAGCTGCTGGAGGCGAGCATCACCCCCGCCTGTTCTCTGCTGCCCCCTCCTATTGTGGGCCATCTTGGCCTGCAAAAGAAACAAAGGTGTGTGAGTCAGAGTCCAGCTATGTATCTGGGGAAATGCCTGCTGTCGTTGAATAGCTGTGATTGTAGGCAAGGCGTGAGATGTGAGTTTGAGTAGGTGCAGATGTTTGATAGTGAGTGGTGGGGATGTGGTGCATTGTGCACTGTGTATAGACTGAGGTTCAGATGCTGGTATGTAGGACCTGTTGAAGCATGTGACCACCCGACTGAGGTCGTTGAATTTCTTCCGGCACTGTGTCAGGCTGCGTTGCACCATACTACTGGCTGATATCTCCTGGGCCACTTCCTTCTGCACTTGATTTAGCGCTCCACTTCCTTCCTGGGGTGCTAACACCCAATTTAGTAGAAATAAGAAATCATTAGTGCTGGCGCTAAAATTTCAAACTTTCAAAAGTTAGTGGCCCAAATGGGGCGCCACCGAATTTCTTCCCCCATTGAGTAATGCTGTCTCAGTTGTGGCAGGTAGGTTTTATCAGCTGTGCTTTCTCTAAAATTTGGTGCATAGCTGTGCATATTTGACTAAATCAGCTCTGCATTTTGTGTGACCCCACACATGGGCAACGGTGCTCTGAGTTTTGGAGCCTGAACTGCCCATTGTAGGCATTCAATGTAACGTAGCCACACGTGCTACTGAAGCATTCTCTGCCAACCTAAGGAATTGGACACATGGCAGTAGAATAGGTACGAAAGATTGATGTCTTTGATTTGGCAGCTCCAGAATGAAATGTTCATGCTGTATCTATTGCACAGAGCCATAGGAATTGCCTGACGTAAGAAGACCAAGGTCGATTTAATTCTCCTTCTACCATCCTGGTGTTGCTGACTAATCATAACAGTCAATCTTCATCAATGAGTCGACAACAAACCCAAACATGAGGCGAGAAAAACTGCAGTGATGGAGAACTTTGGGAACCATAGGTCCTATTCCTCCCAGGCCTGCTGCACTTACCACACATCATATCTCAAATTACACAGACTGTATCCCAAACTGTTATTTTCTGAAAGAAATGGATCTAATTTGCATTTGAATTAAGCAATTCTAACTGCTCCACTGCTCCACTGTCTCCCTAGGGAGCCTGTTCCATAGATTGACCACTCGCTCACTGAAATATTGTTTCTGCAGATTCGTTTTGAATATAACCCCGCCCCCCCCCATCAAGTGCAGGCACTACTCTGGCTCTACTGTTCTGGAGAAGGTGAAACAACTTGTCATGGTCTACATTATCTAGTCCCTATCGAATCCTAAAAACAGAAATCGTATTACCCCTCAACCTTCTCTTTTCCAGTGGGAATTTGCCCAATTTACATAATCGCTCCTCATAATCCAAACCTTTCATCCCCTCAATCATCCTGGTTGCTCGCTTATGTATCCTTTCAATAGGTACAGTGGAGTTGAAAGTAGCATGAAAATCCTGGTTTAACCAGAGGATCATTTTGCACAGTAGGAAACAAAGGCACATGTTGGAGGCCATTATAGTTATTGCGTGCTCAAATACATTGAAGATATAATTCCAATGTTGCGTATGATTAAAGACTTACCAGCTAGGAGCAGGTTGAAATGAATCAGCGTCCAATAGCAAAATACTGGAACACAGAGCCAGGGAAATCAATACAAACACATTTTGCCCTTTATAATTATTAAATATTAATTAGAAATTCAGATTAAAGTAGAAGATAATAAAGTGCAATTTAATGATGGGGGAATTTAATATTGGAAAGGTTGCAGAATAAGAAGCCGAAGCAATTTACAATCTAATTAACACAGGTTTTCAAGTAATCTAGTTGGATGTGCTCGATTTTAAATAATTGATAATGCCAATATGGCAAATCTCTTAAAACCTCATCAGATGTTGTGATTAATCTATCTAGTTTTTTTAAGTTCAATGGTAAATCCTTCTCTAGGTCACAAGGCAGAGAGGGCACGTAGACGTTGCCTCCCTGGTCTTCATCAAACCATATTCATACTGCTTGCAGGGAGGCTATGACAGCAGACTGGAGCAACCACATTCCTCTAATTTTCCATCTCTCGGTATGAGAAAGCAGTTGGCCCTTATTTAGTGTCATCACAGTCACTCGAGCTGATACTGGGAAGTAAGCAGTGAGGCAATTCATTTTGTATGATTATGCTGCGGCAGTGGTGAATTTTTCTATAGCAACTTGCAAGAATATCCTTTAATTATCAAATACACAGCAAATTGACTTTGAAGTATTCATACGGTGATTGCAAGATTGGTTTTTATATGAATTCAAATGATGAATTACTGTTTATTCAAAAAAATCTGTAATACATAATTTAAGATGCAATAATTGTTATGTATACATATTGTAGTGATGTAAGCATTTGTAATTATTTTTGTGAATATTGTAAGAACATCATTCAGCTAAGACGGTGCAAGTCCTTTTTATTCAGGGCTTGACTCTGAAACAGGCCAGAGGATATTGGGTCAGGTTAGTCCAATTGGGATTTCAGAACTGCTACATAATTACCAATATGGGCAAAGAAGTACTGAAAATGTTTGCTGGTTGAAGACAGGTGAAGACAAGATTGACGTAGAAGTTTTTCTCGGTGAGAAAAGCAAAATAACAAGAACAACTTGTTGGGGAAGGGAATCAAATCTCTGAATACCACATTTTCAACAATTTGGATCAAGATCTTGATGAAACACCAAAGTTATAAGTAGCGAGTCTTTTAACTAGAAAATGTAATGGAGGTCTGGATGAAACTTTTATCAGAGACAGAATCCTTTTGGAATACAGAACAATTGTTCTAGGAAGAGACCGTTATGTCACCTTTTTTGACATTTGTGACTATTTAGCCAGGGAGGGATTTTGGATTTATTTTTATTAAGATGATCCCATTTATTTAAATTCAGCTGGAGGTTTAGTCTACAGAACACAGTAGCTTGTGGGAATGGGAATAGAACCAGATGAAGCAGTTAGAGAAATGGTGTTTCTTGCATACCACATCAATTCGAGGCAGTGGGGTTCATTAGCCATTCCAGCGACATTCACACCCAATTCATTGGAATGGCTTCATTAATTTGAGCCCAGTTCGGGCAGTATGTAGCTGTCAGGAGTCCACACCTAGGAGGCTGGTCAGAGATTTGATTAGCATCTCGACTGGCTAATCCTTGTTGAGAGCTAGGGGAGGGTCAGAAGTGATGTCTTTGGCTTATTGGACATAAACATTCAACACCAGGTTGGAGAGGGACACAACCATGGAGGAAGGAAACACTCTTCCTAAGGTGAGAAACGATGGGTTTCAGGGTGTTTGCTAACCTGAGGAGTGAATTTAACCTGTTAACAAGGATAGTGGGTGTGCTTTGTTCTTTTCTATGTTATGCACGATATTAAAACATAGATTGAAATTCTCTGGAAACTGTATTCGGTTAATTTTGGTAGTACATGCAGAATAAACCAGCTTGTTGATTACCAATCGACCTCTTTTCACTACTGTGTTTATTAGTCTGTCTTGCAGAAGATAGGAGAAACACACATGGGGGCATGTGCAATAGTCTAGAATCCAGTTCAGACATGGGGTTTCATTGCTACGGCCTCTGTCATGCTATTGCATGACTAGATATTGGGTGGTAAAGATAAACTCCCGATTGTAATAGGGACCATTTACAGGAGTGACAGGTGATTGTGTACCGAAGAAGAGCGCATCCAGAAGTAACCTGAAATTTGTAATAGAAACAATAATACTAACAGTTGGTGAATTGACAGGAAAGTAGCTGAAAGAAACCAGAACCCCGGAAGAAATGCAATATTTAATAAGGAGGAAGTGACTGCAGATATGAAGCCCTCAGACATTTATGTCAGAAAGCGAGAAGACTATTCAGCTTGGGATTGGAAATTAATACTTGTAGAGAAGTGAACCATTTCTCATTCAGGAGTCCAAAGTCCAGATGTTGGAACAAAGGCAAGCAACAGCTACACATTGTGACTCAGATGATGGTCACGTTCTCTCACTTGAAGTTGTTTGATGTATAGAACACAAATATGCTTGTCACAAATGTAGCATTTTGGGGGTGAAATTCAGCTGCTTTGCACCTCCCGTTAGCATCTCCAGGAAGCTGTAACGGGGCGCTAAGGGGTTACCAAACGGGCGCGGCAAATTCAGCGACACCCACGAACTTCCCTGCCGGTTTTGCACTGGCGCTAACACTTCTTCATCATCTTCCATCATAGGCAGTCCCTCAGAATCGAGGAAGACTTGCTTCCACTATTAGAATGAGGCCTTAGGTGACTGAACAGTCCAATACGAGAGCCACAGTCCCTGCCACAGGTGGGACAGACAGTTGTTGAAGGTAAGGGTGGGTGGGACAGGTTTGCCGCATGTTCTTTCCGCTGCCTGCGCTTGTTTTCTACATGCACTCGGTGATGAGACTCGACGCGTTCAGCGCCCTCCTGGATGAACTTCCTCCACTTAGGGCGGTCTTTGGCCAGGGACTCCCAGGTGTCGGTGGGAATGTTGCACTTTATCAGGGAGGCTTTGAGGGTGTCCTTGTAATGTTTCCTCTGTCCACCTTTGGCTCGTTTGTCATGAGGGAGCTCCGAGTAGAGTACTTGCTTTGGGAGTCTTGTGTCTGGCATGCAGACAATGTGGTCTGCCCAGCGGAGCTGATCAAATGTGGTCAGTGTTTTAATGCTGAGGATGTTGGCCTGGTCGAGGACACTAATGTTGGTGCGTCTGTCCTCCCAGGGGATTTGTAGGATTTTGCGGAGGCATCGTTGGTGGTATTTCTCCAGTGACTTGAGGTGTCTACTGTACATGGTCCATGCCTCTGAGCCATACAGGAGAGCTTGGTGGTAGATTTCAGGGCCTGGTCTTCGAACACTTTTTTCCTGGTGGCCGAAGGCTGCACTGGTGCACTGGAGGTGGTGTTGAATCTCCACATCAATGTCTGCTTTTTTTGATAAGAGGCTCCCGAGGTATGGAAAATGGTCCACGTTGTCCAGGGCCGCGCCGTGGATCTTGATGACTGGGGTACAGTGCTGTGTGGCGAGGACAGGCTGGTGGAGGACCTTTGTCTTTCAGATGTTTAGCAGAAGGCCAATGCTTTCATATGCCTCAGTAAATACATTGACTATGTCCTGGAGTTCAGCCTCTGAATGTGTGCAGATGCAAGCGTCGTCCGCGTACTGTAGCTCGACGGGTGGTCTTAGACCTGGCCTGGAGACGGCGAAGGTTGAACAGCTTCCCACTGGTTCTGTAGTTTAGTTCCACTCCAGCGGGGAGCTTGATGACTGTGAGGTGGAGCACGGCGGCGAGGAAGATTGAGAAGAGGGTTGGGGCGATGACGCAGCCCTGTTTGACCCCGGTTCGGACATGGATTGGGTCTGTAATGGATCCGCTGGTAAGAATCACGGCCTGCATGTCGTCGTGGAGCAGGTGAAGGATGTTGACAAACTTTTGAGGGCATCCGAAACTTATCACTTCGGTCTCTAGCGCCCCGTAGATCGTGATGTCATCAAGTGTGCAGCGCCCTGCCGCCCTGGATATAAAATTTGCTCCTGCCCCCTGCTGCATTGCTAGGGGTCAGCAACAGCAACAAGAAGGGGCCTTGTCACCTCGGCTGGCCGCTTGGGGAGCGATTATTAAAAGGCAGTGGTGTTCAGATTTTATTCTGATGCCTGCTGAAAGTGCTTGAAGTCTCATTCCTGCGTGATGTTCACGCCCTTCACTCTCAGAGTGATTGGAGCTGCAATGGCAGTCATGCAGGTCACCTGGCCCCACAGAACTGACTACAAGAATGTTGCAAACCATCACTGGCCCTTCTCTTTAAACATGGGAAGGAGCCTCTGATGCTGACAGCATTGCACATTCTTCAGCCCTCTGCCCCTACCACCCCTCTCTCACACATTAGCGCCAGAAGAGAAGCAGTTAGCGCTTGATTTAGCGCTCCATTTCCCTCTTGGGGCACTAAAGGCAAAGTTCCCGAGATCAAAAAAGGCTTATTGCCTGGCAGTACTTTTCACTGGTTTCAAAAGTTATCGCCCCAAACGGAGCACAATGGAATTTCTAGCTCTTTATCTTTAATCAGATTCTGGTTAAAGTAAGTAACTTTTAGCTGTTTCTGCAAGTTGTATACAATACACGTTAAAGTATATCTAATTTCCATATCTCGGGTATGGATGTATAAGTTCAGGAAGACAAAAGCAAAATACTGCGGATGCTGGAAATCTGAAATAAAAACAGAAAATGCTGGAAATACTCAGCAGGTCAGGCAGCATCTGTGGAGAGAGAAACAGAGTTAACGTTCAGGTCGATGACCCTTCATCAGAACTGGCAAAAGTTAGAGATTGAAAGGGGGGAGGGGTGGAAAGACAAAAGGGAAGGGCTGTGATAGGGTGGAAGGCAGGAGAGATTAAATGACAAAATGGATGATGGTGCAAGTCAAAGGAGATGGTAATGGGACAAGTGAAGAAGCAAAAGATGGTTCTAGAAGATGTGTAAATGGGAATAGCAAAATCATCAGCAACATCTGCCATCCAAAAAAATGGGGGTAGGGGTTATGATTTGAAATTGTTGATTTCATTGTTGCATCCGGAAGGCTAAAAGTTACCTGATCGAAAGATGAGGTGTTGCTCCTTGAGCTTGCGTTGAGCTTCATTGGAATAGCATAGGAGGCGGGAGTGGAGCGGAGAATTAAAGTGACAGGCGACTGGAAGCTCAGGGTCACACTTGCGGCATGAACGGAGGTGTTCTACAAAGAGGTCGCTCAATCTGCGCTTGGTCTCCCCAATGTAGAGGAGACCGCATCATGAGCAGCAAATACTGCATACTAAATTGAAAGAACTATAAGTAAATCGCTGTTTCACCTGGAAGGAGTGTTTGGGGCCCTGGATAGTGGGAAGGGAGGAGGTAAAAGGGCAGGTGTTGCATCTCCTGCGCTTGGACAGGAAAGTGCTATGGGAAGGGGAGTGGGTGCTGGGGGTGATTGACAGGGTATCGCGGAGAGAATGGTCCCTTAGAAATGCTTGAAGGGGAGGGGAGTGGAAGATGTGTTGAGTGGTGGGATCACGTTGGAGGTGGCAAAAATGGCGGATGATGATCCGTTGAATGTGGAGGCTGGTGGGGTGCAAGGTGAGGACAGGGGGAACCCTTCGTGGTCTAGGAGGGAGGGGAATGGGTGAGAGAAGAAGTACGGGAAATAAAACAGACAAGGGCTCTGTCAACCACGGTGGAAGGGAATCCTTGGTTGAGGAAAAATGGAGACATATTGGAAGCGCTGGTGTGGCAGGTTGCATCGTGAGAACAGATGCAACGGAGATGGAGAAACTGGGAGAATGGAATAGAGTCCTTACAGGAAGCGAGGTGAGAAGAAGTGTAGTCAAGATAGCTGTAGGGGTCAGTGGGCTTATTGTGGATATTGGTTCAGGAAGACCTTGGCTTGCAGGGTGTGTTACCAGTCATTCGAGACCAGTCTAACAAGTCAGTCAAAGTAATTGGAAGGAACTGGAAACATCCATGGGGAAAAAGAGCCATCATTTTTGGAGAAACCCCAAAAAACAGTTTCATACTCCATAACACAATAGTGGACCTACCGAGCCAGATAACAATAAACATACCACAGCCACCATATCAGGAGAAAGAACATGGCCAGGCAAAACACCAAGAGAACCTACACACCAACTGGAACTTTGAATGGAAAACGCTCCCAGCAACACTACAAATGACAGGTCAACTACCCAAACAACAAGCCTGGTAGAATTGTGCAAAGACCATGCAACAATGATTTTATCTATCACTGACTTTGAATTAATGCTCATCCTGCTTGACATTTTAATTGATAGAGTTTATAGTTTTTGGCAGCTTTTATTTTGAGAAGGGAGATGTATCTATTATTCTAATTTAATATCCATAGTTATATGCAGAAAATACCCATACCATTTCTTCCAATCTGGAAGTATTTGTATTATTTTCAGTTGCATATAATTTAGTGAGTGTAATGTATGCACCTATGAGTATGCTCACAGGTTTGTAGAGCTGTTGCATTGTGAGTGGCTTAGGTGTCATGTGATGTTCACAAGACTCAATAAAACCCCAGTCAGTTGGGTCTAGGTCATCCACGATGAGGTATGCAGTTGTGAGCTGATAACGTATAGTTTGATTATTAAACCTTTGTTAATAAACCAACTAGTTCTTAATAGCAATGTGTTGCTATAAATTCTTTAGCAAGAAGCCATGAAGCAAATACATGACAGTGAGCTGAGCAGTCAAGGACACGTTTTGAAGCTTCGAAGTCTACTTCAACTTGTTACGAACTGAACTTCATTACAAACACTACCATCACTCTCCAGCAATATGTTATGTATTGATGCTTGGGGTCGCCACTGTCTGAGGTCATCAGGCTGTATGCGCGTGTGCAAGGGCGCTGGTATATAAAGGCGAGTACCATGTCATGTGCGCACTTTGGGCGCGAATAAATTTGAACCAGGTTTGCACCTGAGTGAGTTTACAGTAACAAGTCTTTTGAGTCATTATATACATCACATTTGGCGACAAGATAACTTAGAACCTTTGCATGTACAATGGGCACCATTGGAATTCTGGAGAGATTCGTGGATGCCGAGGATTGGGCGGATTTTATCGACCACCTGGATCAGTATTTCATGGCCCACAAAATGGAGGAAGCTGGTGATGCAGTTCGGCGCAGGGCGGTTTTCCTCACCGTTTGTGGTCCAAAAATTTATGGCCTCAAAGAATCTTCTCTCGCCTGCACATCCAACGGACAAAGAGAATGGGAATTTGTGCACTTTGGTGCATGAACATCTCAAGCCAAAAGAGGGGATCATCATCTCACGCTATCACTTCTACACACATGTTCGTGTTGAGGGCCAGGATGTGTCAGGATTCGTCGCCGACCTAAGACGTCTGGCTGAGCCGTGTAAGTTTGGAAACGCGTTGAAAGACATGCTGCGAGATTTCTTCGTGATAGGCATCAACCATGATGTGATCCTTCAGAAATTATTGGCTGCACAAACGCTGGATTTGAGCAAGGCCATCGCGACTGCCCAGGCATGCATGGCGACTGATGATAATTTAAGGCAGACATCATCGAAGAGTCAGAGCTCCACAGCAAGTACTGTAAACAAGATTGTGTAGTCGTCTGGCAGAGCTGCTTATGGCAGGGCCTACTCGACTGCTTATGTGAAACCTGTAGCTGCTCAAAGTCCGCCAATTGGTACGAATCCGATTTCACCCTGTTGGCATTGTGGGGGCTATCATCGGCCTTATCAGTGTTGGTTTAAACAGTACATCTGTAAAGGCTGTTCGAAAGTGGGGCATCTTCAGCGAATGTGCCCACAACTGAGCAAGCGTGCTGCTGCTCATCACATTGATGATGACCAGTCCAGTGCTGGCCCGGATATGCAACCTAAGATACCCGAGGAGGAAGTGTACGGCCTGTATTCATTCCTGACAAAGAGCCAACCGATAATGGTTAATGTGAAGCTGAATGGTGTGCCTGTATCAATGGAGCTGGACACGGACGCAAGTCAGTCGATAATGAGCCAAAGGACATTTGACAAGCTGTGGGACACTGAGGCTGTGAAGCCTAAGCTGAGTCCAGTCAATGCCAAGTTGCATACTTACACTAAGGAATTCATACCGGTGATTGGCAGTGCAGTAGTCAAGGTGTCGTATGATGGTGTGGTTCACGATTTACCATTAAGGATCATCCCAGGCAATGATCCAATGCTGTTCGGCAGGAATTGGCTTGAGAAAATCAAGTGGAACTGGAATGATATCAAATCATTGTCCTCGGTGGATGACACTTCATGTGCTCAAGTGCTGAAGAAGTTTCCTTCTTTGTTTGAACCGGGCATTAGCAATTTTACTGGAGCCAAGGTGCAGATTCACCTGGATTCTGATGCAAGACCTGTCTATCATAAAGCTCGGTCTGTTCCGTACATGATGAGGGAGAAGGTCGAAATTGAGCTTGACAGACTCCAACGTGAAGGCGTCATATCACCGGTCAAATTTAACGAAATGGGCCAGTCCGTTTGTTCCTGTGTTAAAGAGTGATGGCACTGTCAGGATCTGTGGAGACTACAAGGTTACGATTAACCGATTTTCGAAACAGGATCAGTATCCGCTACCGAAGGCTGATGACCTGTTCGCCATGCTAGCTGGTGGAAAGTCGTTCACTAAACTGGATCTGACATCGGCCAATATGACACAGGAGCTTGTTGACACTTCGAAGAAACTCACCTGCATCAACATCCATAAAGGACTGTTTTTGTCTACAACAGGTGTCCTTTTGGAATCTGTTTGGCTGCAGCCATATTTCAGAGGACCACGGAGAGTCTACTGAAGTCCATTCCTAGAACCGTTGTGTTTCAAGATGACATTCTGCATTCTGGTCACAGGTCATGACACTGCTGAACATCTGAACAATCTTGAAGAAATCCTACATTGTCTGGACAAAGTGGGACTCAGGCTGAAACATTCGAAGTGTGTCTTCTTGGCACCTGAAGTTGAATTCCTGGGGAGGAAGATTGCTGCTGATGGCATCAGACCTACTGATTCGAAAACCAAGGCCATAAAAAATGCACCCAGACCTCAGAATGTGACGGAGCTGCGTTCATTCCTTGGGCTACTCAACTACTTTGGTAATTTCTTACCCAGATTGAGCACTTTATTAGAGCCACTGCACATGCTGCTCAGAAAAGGCGACAACTGGCTCTGGGGCATATTTCAAGATAGAGCTTTTGAGAAAGCCAAGAATCTGCTCTTTCGAACAAGCTGCTTGTTCACTATGATCCGTGTAATCATCTTGTATTGGCCTGTGATGCTTCATCATATGTGGTTGGCTGTGTACTCCAACAAGCAAATGAGTTGGGTAAGCTACAACCTGTTGCTTATGCCTTGAAAAGTTTGTCAAAGGCGGAAAGAGCTTACAGCATGGTAGAAAAAGAAGCTTTGGCCTGTGTGTATGAGGTCAAAAAGATGCATCAGTACCTGCTTGATCTTTGTTTTGAACTCGAAACAGATCACAAGCCACTCATTTCATTGTTTTCGGAAAACAAAGGTATTAATACCAATGCATTGTCCCGTATCCAGAGGTGGGCATTGACATTATCTGCCTATGATTGTTATTCGTCATAGACCTGGCATTGAGAATTATGCCGATGCATTGAGTCGTCTGCCATTGCCCACACTTGGAGACGCTTCAACCTGCAGATCTACTGTTAGTAATGGATGCTTTTGAGAATGAAGGAACTCCTGTCACTGCTCAACAAGTGAGGATCTGGACCAGCCATGATCGGTTGTGGAACGTTGTGTCCTCAGTGGTGATTGGTCTGTAATACCTATGGAAATGTGTGATGAGACCAAACCTTTTAACCATCGCAAAGATGAACTGTCCATTCAGTCAGATTGTCTACTGTGGGGCAATCGTGTTGTTATGCCTAAGAAAGGCAGAGAAAAATTTGTACGTGAACTACATAGCACTCATCCTGATATTGTCATGATGAAAGCCATTGCCAGGGCTCATATTTGGTGACCTGGAATTGACTCTGATCTGGAATCATGTGTGCATCAGTGCAATACTTGAATGCAGCTAAGTAAAGTACCAACAGAATCTCCACTGAGTCTTTGCTCATGACCATCTAAACCATGGTCGAGGATACACATCGATTTTGCGGTCCGTTTCCTGGGAAAGATGTTTATTGTTGTGGTAGATGCATATTCAAAGTCGATAGTGTATTATTATGTCATCCAGTACGTCCACAGCTACTATTGAGAGCCTTTGTGTCATGTTTGCTACTCATGGTTTGCCTGGCATTGTTGTGAGCAATAACAGCTCTTGCTTCATGAGTCTTGAGTTTCAGGAGTTCATGAAACTCAATGGTATCAGACATGTAAGGTCTGCTCCATTCAAACCTGCATCTAATGGTCAAGCAGAGCGTGCGGTTCAAATGATCAAGCAAAGCACGAAACATGTGACTCAGGGTTCACTGCAGACTCATTTGTCATGTATATTGCTTAGTTACAGGACAGGACCTCACACGCTTATTGGGGTCTCCCCTGATGAACTATTGATGAAGAGAAGTCTCAAGACCAAGCTTTCTCTTGCTATCCTGATTTGAATGGTCATGTTGAAAACAGATGTCAAAATCAGCAATGGTATCATGATCGTGCTGTTGTATCACGTGACATCTCTGTCAACGATCCAGTTTATGTGCTGAATTATGGTCAAGGTCCAAAGTGGATCGCCGGTACTGTTATGGCCAAGGAGGGTAACAGAGTGTTTATTGTCATGCTCAAGAATGGGCAAACATGCAGGAAACATGTTAATTAGATAAAACTGCAGCACACGAATGAACTGGAACCGGTTGAGGAAGATGCAGTCAGTGACCAACCAACCAGTGTCCATTCATCAGAAGACTCTGCTGTCATTACTGAATCTGGACTTTCAGTCTCTGATAGGATCATTACCACTCCCATCAGATCGGTTACTCAGCCTCCAGTCATAATTGACTCAGAACACTCGCCCAGAACTGGAGTTGAACTGAGACGATCAACTCGTGAGCGAAAATCCCTCGACAGTCTTAATTGTAAAAAGACTGCTAGTAAGATCTTGAAGGGGGATGTTGTTATGAATTGATGCTTGGGGTCACTAGACACCAGGGGGCGCCACTGTCGGAGATCATCGGGCTGTACGCGCATGTGCACGGGCCCTGGTATATAAGGACGAGTATCATGTCATGTGCGCAATTTGGGCGCGAATAAAGTTGAACCAGATTTTCACCTGAGTGAATTTACAGTAACAAGTCTTTCGAGTCATTATATACATCAGACAATATATTGCTCAAAGTCTGAATGTTGGGAGAGGACAGAATTGGCTCAGCTGTAAAGCCTTCTATGGTAGGATATTCTGTCACTACTCAATGACTAGTTTCAAACACAAGTAATTGTCACTTTAGTGAGGTACCAGAGGGTGGCTGGATGCTATGGAATCATAAATCAACAAGGAGGGAAGAACTTGGTCAAGGAAAAAAAAAATCCAGTTCCATGAAATTTCGAAGAACTTGAGAACAATAATGCTATTCAATGGGTCTCCACACTATCCTCCTTCCACAGAAGGATTGTCAATTAATCAACTGCCAAATATAAAAGTGCAGCTGTGAATGATATTGAGGTGTCTTTGTAATTATGGCATCACCAGAGTATCAATTTCACAGTGCACCGGATCATTATTCACAGTTTCAAAGCATGCGAGTCTCTCTAAAGACGCACATCATTGCCAACATGTCTTTGTTATTCTTGAGTTGGAGCTAATCCAAAGCAATTACTGTTAAAATGTTACAGACAGCATGCCACTGTTTTCCAGCAATTTTTTTTTCTTTTAAAATCAATCTGCAATGATATTTTTTGCTCAGGATGGGTAAAAAGCTGTGCTGACTAACTGGTTTTGTTCCATTACAAAAGTGACTACACTTCACAAGTACTTCATTGGTTGTAAAGAACTTTGGGACGTCCTAAAATTGTTAAAGACACAATATAAATGCAAGCCTTTCTTTCTTTTTCTTTTCTTGCTTTCTTGCTTCCATCCACAGTGATAATCAAAATTGGCGAGTTCTACCATCTTCCTATGTTACTTAATATTAGGCCCAATATCGCCTCTGTCCGTTGGTAAGCGATCAAAAATCTTGCAATTTAAACATTTACCTTTAATTATTTGAAGGATGAAAAATATATTAAATCCAGTTGTAGAATGGAACGTAACTAACCATGTAAGTACATTGATGAACTTTGCCATATTATACTGTGAACATAATGGGGGAGAAATTGGCTTGGTTTGGGCCTCCCATTAGTGATTGTGGGGGGTGGTAATGGGGCGTTAAGGGGTTACCGACCGGGCGCGGCAAAATC
The DNA here is from genome assembly GCF_044704955.1 of Pristiophorus japonicus. Taxonomy (NCBI): domain Eukaryota; kingdom Metazoa; phylum Chordata; class Chondrichthyes; family Pristiophoridae; genus Pristiophorus; species Pristiophorus japonicus. Next base: position 179,614,346 of record NC_091980.1, on the reverse strand, counting down.
ACTGATGTCCGCAAACTTCCCTGGCGGTTTTGCACTGGCGTTAACACGTTGCACAGCGCCCCGTTACTGCCACGAATGTAATATTCACTTCCGCCCCCTGCAGTATCAGCGGGTATCAACAACGGCAGCTGCAGAAGGTGCTGTCGTCTCGGCTGGCCGCTTGAACGCTAATTAAAGGCAATTGTGGTCAGGTAGACCAAAATTGACTTATGTCCCTATTCTGATGCCCCCTGCTTTATTTTGTCCTCGCGATTGCTCAGACCTGCACTTGTGGTTGCGATGCGCATAGTGCAGGTGCCTTCATCCACCAGACACAGTCTGAGGATTCAATCAACCCATCATTGGCCCTTCCCTTTAAGGGAGGGAAGGAGCCTGTAAAACCGGCAGTGCTGCCCCCAACATTGCTCACCACTCTGCCGACACCGCCCCTCCCACTCCCTTTAGCGCTCTCCTTATCTCCTAGCAAAGGATTCCCTTGGAATGAATGATCATAGCATGATTGAATTTCAAATTCAGATGGAGGGTGAGAAAGTTGGATCTCTAACCAGCGTACTAAGCTTAAATAAAGGAGACTATGAAGGTATGAGGGCAGAATTGGCTAAAGTGGACTGGGAAAACAGATTGACGGTTGATGAACAGTGGTGTACATTTAAGCAGCTATTTCACAACTCTCAAGAAAAATATATTCCAGTGATGAGGAAAGGGTGAAAGAGAAAAGATAGCCATCCGTGGTTAACTAAAGAAATAAAGGACGGTATCCAATTAAAAACAAGGGCATACAAAGTGGCCAAAACTAGTGGGAGGGCAGAAGATTGGGAAGCTTTTAAAAGCCAGCAAAGAATGACTAAAAAAATGATTAAGAAAGGGAAGATAGACTATGAAAGTAAACTAGCACAAAATATAAAAACAGATAGGAAGAGTTTCTGCAGATATATAAAAAGGAAAAGAGTGGCTAAAGTAAATGTTGGTCCTTTAGAGGATGAGACCGGGGAATTAGTAATGGGGAACATGGAGATGGCAGAAACTCTGAACAAATATTTTGTATCAGTCTTTATGGTAGAGGACACTAACATTATCCCAACAATGGATAGTCAAGGGGCTATAGAGGGGGAGGATCTTAACACAATCACAATCACAATCACTAAGGAGGTGGTACTCAGTAAGATAATGGGACTAAAGGCAGATAAATCCCCTGGACCTGATGGCTTGCACCCTAGGGTCTTAAGAGAAGTAGCGGCAGGGATTGTTGTTGCATTGGTTGTAATTTGCCAAAATTCCCTGGATTCTGGGGAGGTTGCAGCAGATTGGAAAACTGCAACTGTGACACCCCTATGTAAAAAAAGGAGGCAGACAAAAAGCAGGAAACTATAGACCAGTTAGCCTAACATCTGTGGTTGGGAAAATGTTGGAGTCCATTATTAAAGAAGCAATCGCAGGACATTTGGAAAATTAAATTCGGTCAGGCAGAGTCAGCATGGATTTGTGAGGGGGAAGTCATGTTTGACAAATGTGCTGGAATTCTTTGAGGATGTAACGAACAGGGTGGATAAAGGGAAACCAGTGGACGTGGTGTATTTGGACTTCCAGAAGGCATTTGACAAGGTGCCACATAAAAAGTTACTGCACAAGAAAATAGTTCACGGGGTTGGGGGTAATGGATAGAGGATTGGCTAACTAACAGAAAATAGAGAGTCGGAATAAATGGTTCATTGTTGGGTTGGCAATCAGTAACTAGTGGGGTGCCGCAGGGATCAGTGCTGGGACCCCAGCTATTTACAACCTATATTAATGACTTGGAAGACGGGACCGAGTGTAATGTAACCAAGTTTGCTGATGATACAAAAATGGGAGGAAAAGCAATGTGTGAGGAGGACACAAAAAATCTGCAAAAGGACATAGTCAGGCTAAGTGAGTGGGCAAAAATTTGCCAGATGGAGTATAATGTTGGAAAGTGTGAGGTCATGCACTTTGGCAGAAAAAAATCAAAGAACAAGTTATTATTTAAATGGAGAAAGATTGCAAAGTGCTGCAGTACAGCGAGACTTGGGGGTACTTGTGCATGAAACACAAAAGGATAGTATGTAGGTACAGCAAGTGATCAGGAAGGCCAATGGAATCTTGGCCTTTATTGCAAAGGGCATGGAGAATAAAAGCAGGGAAGTCTTGGTACAGTTATACAGAGTATTGGTGAGGCCCCACCTGGAATACTGCGTGCAGTTTTGGTTTCCATATTTACGAAAGGATATATTTGCTTTGGAGGCAATTCAGAGAAGGTTCACCAGGTTGATTCCGGAGATGAGGGGGTTGACTTATGAGGAAAGGTTGAGTAGGTACGGCCTCTACTCATTGGAATTCAGAAGAATGAGAGGTGAACATAAGAACATAAGAACATAAGAATTAGGAACAGGAGTAGGCCATCTATCCCCTCGAGCCTGCTCCGCCATTCAACAAGATCATGGCTGATCTGGCCGTGGACTCAGCTCTACTTACCCGCCCGCTCCCCATAATCCTTAATTCCCTTATTGGTTAAAAATCTATCTATTTGTGATTTAAATACATTCAATGAGCTAGCCTCAACTGCTTCCCTGGGCAGAGAATTCCACAGATTCACAATCCTCTGGGAGAAGAAATTCCTTCTCAACTCGGTTTTAAATTGGCTCCCCCGTATTTTGAGGCTGTGCCCCCTAGTTCTAGTCTCCCCGACCAGTGGAAACAACTTCTCTGCCTCTATCTTGTCTATCCCTTTCATTATTTTAAATGTTTCTATAAGATCACCCCTCATCCTTCTGAACTCCAATGAGTAAAGACCCAGTCTACTCAATCTATCATCATAAGGTAACCCCCTCATCTCCGGAATCAGCCTTGTGAATCGTCTCTGTACCCCCTCCAAAGCTAGTATATCCTTCCTTAAGTAAGGTGACCAAAACTGCATGCAGTACTCCAGGTGCGGCCTCACCAATACCCTGTACAGTTGCAGCAGGACCTCCCTGCTTTTGTACTCCATCCCTCTCGCAATGAAGGCCAACATTCCATTCACTTTACTGATTACCTGCTGCACCTGCAAACTAACTTTTTGGGATTCGTGCACAAGGACCCCCAGGTCCCTCTGCACTGCAGCATGTTGTAATTTCTCCCCATTCAAATAATATTCCCTTTTACTGTGTTTTTTTCCAAGATGAATGACCTCACATTTTCCAAAATTGTATTCCATCTGCCAAACCTTAGCCCATTCGCTTAACCAAATAAATCTCTTTGCAGCCTCTCTGTGTCCTCTACACAACCCGCTTTCCCACTAATCTTTGTGTTATCTGCAAATTTTGTTACACTACACTCTGTCCCTTCTTCCAGGTCAGCTATGTATATTGTAAACAGTTGTGGTCCCAGCACCGATCCCTGTGGCACACCACTAACCACCGATTTCCAACCCGAAAAGGACCCATTTATCCCGACTCTCTGCTTTCTGTTAGCCAGCCAATTCTCTATCCATGCTAATACATTTTCTCTGACTCCGCATACCTTTATCTTCTGCAGTAACCTTTTGTGTGGCACCTTATCAAATGCCTTTTGGAAATCTAAATACACCACATCCATCGGTACACCTCTATCCACTATGCACGTTATATCCTCAAAGAATTCCAGTAAATTAGTTAAACATGATTTCCCCTTCATGAACCCATGCTGCGTCTGCTTGATTGCACTATTCCTATCTAGATGTCCCGCTATTTCTTCCTTAATGATAGCTTCAAGCATTTTCCCCACTACAGATGTTAAACTAACCGGCCTATAGTTACCTGCCTTTTGTCTGCCCCCTTTTTTAAACAGAGGCGTTACATTAGCTGCTTTCCAATCCGCTGGTACCTCCCCAGAGTCTAGAGAATTTTGGTAGATTATAACGAATGCATCTGCTATAACTTGGTGATCCTATCGAAACGTATAAGATTATGAGCGGGTTTGACAAGGTGGATGCAGAGAGGATGTTTCGACTGATGGGGGAGACTAGAACTAGAGGGCATGATCTTAGAATAAGGGGCCACCCATTTAAAACAGATGAAGATAAATTTCTTCTCTCAGAAAGTTGTAAATCTGTGGAATTCGCTGTCTCAGAGAGCTGTGGAAGCTGGGACATTGAATAAATTTCAGACAGAAAGAGACACTTTCTTAAACGATAAGGGGATAAGGGGTTATGGGGAGCGGGCGGGGAAGTGGATCTGAGTCCATGACTGAGTCAGCCATGATCATATTAAATGGTGGAGCAGGATCGAGGCGCCATATGGCCTACTCGTGTTCCTATTTCTTACGTTCTTAAGGAAGTGTAATGCTTGATTTAGCGCTCCACTTCCCTCTTGGAAGTGGAAGTTCCCAGTAGAATCAAATCTTTTCTGCTTGGTAATACTTTTACAGTGCCTGAAAAGTTCCTGGCCCAAATGTGCCGCTAAGCAATTTCTAGCCCTATAGAAATAATGAGATAGAAATTCATCGGGCGATACCGTATCTGCATCCCATTATATTCCCCGCCTGATATTCCGTTCTATTGCCATTCATTGAACTGAACATCGAGCAATGTGTATAACAGGCTGATGATGCAGTACCGTTTAATGTTACCGCTTCAGACCTATTTCTACCCCAATGTTTTGTCAAGTACCAAGCAACAGTAGCAGGCGTAAATCAGTGGATTTTAATTTGCTGTTTAATAATGAGTCTGTGAGCACTATTTTTCATATTTGGCTAAGAACTTACAGGGTTTTGAGGCACTCTGTAAATTAAAATCGCATGGTTTAGGTAGGTAAGTATCCTGAAGAGAGCTCTCTGATTTGAATTCTTCTTCTCTTTGTCAATGTGCAATTGGCACTAACATAAATTTTCCTCAATGTATTTAATTTCCTGAGGGAACTGAATAAAAATTCCAAGAAAATCACATTCTGAAATTTCTCCCTGAGCCCCTCACCTAACTGATCCGACACTCCAGGATATTAATGTGACGTTATACATTATTTTGTTCCAGCAGAACTGGAACTGTAGTATTTCACCCAGCAGTTTACTATTAATCCCCACAACTATACATTTTGATCGATTTGTATTCTTAACCAGATATTTATTCAGTCCCACTTTAAAGCAACATAAAAACAAATACAAATGGTTTGAGTTCTGCTGGAAGGTTTTTGCACTCAATGTTAAGCTGTCTTTTCACTTTACACGTGCTGACTTGCTTGCTGTGTATCTCCAGCATTTGCTGCTTATTTTTAAAGGAGTTATTTGATGTGATACTTTTAAATACTTTTACAGGAAGTTTATTCCACCCAACTGTTGCTCTGTGCAGAAAACTATTTGGACTTTTAGGGGGCGAAATTGCCCCGCACTCCATCTGGAGGTGGTAACCTTGTGGGGCCGGCACATTTATCGCCTGGCCCGAAAGTTCCGCCCTCGGCCTGGAACTCGGCCCTTCTGCCCCTCAACGGAGATGGGGCGCTATCGGAGGCATAGCAGGGGCACTCCTACGATGTAGTGCTGACACGGCAGAATGCCCCTCCCCTTCAATTAAAGGGAAGGGTCGCTGCCCACTCTGCAGTCACTTTGGCGGCCGCCACTGGGCCACTAGCCTGGCACCCAAATCGGAGCGAGGGCTGCCATTTTTGGGCTGACAGAAGAGTCGGCTGACGGAAAAATATGGCGGCCCACGGCGCAAACGGCCTCCCCGTTAAGGGGCACCCCGATGGAGAATGACCCACGAAGCTGGCGGTGACATCGGCTGGCGCAACCCTTGCCACCCGTGTGGTATTATCAATGAATTATACATGATTAAAATAGCTTGTTTTGCCGTCTAATCATATTTCACTTCTGTTGATGAGAACCTTGTGCTGACTCAGTGAGCAGTCTTCCAATGCCAATGGGCCATTACCCATTGTATACTCATTGGTGTTATTGCCATCATTTGTATCACTAATGGATGAAGTAAGTGGCATGGGTCCTAGACCAGACCCTTGTGAAATATCAGAACTTATTACTTGTTGATAGAACTTTGTCAATTTTGTAATGACCTGCTTTCTGTTGAATCATGATAAACCTACCCTTAGTTAGATCTGATTCAACTTCTATAACCATACAACAAGCCCAAATAAATGAAAGTCACCAGATAATCCTTGTCAAAGAATTACAGTGCATTAACAAGGTGTGACCTTTTTCAGAACCATAGTGACTGTCCATGTATGAACTCTCTCTGCTGTTCAGGCAAATATTAATCGTAACCTATAGAAAGCTCTCAAACATTTTCCTCACCACTACTATTGGACTAATTGGTCTAAAGTTTCCTAGTTAATGGGGAAAAATTGCGGTCGGAGGCTTCCTGTGGGCGAATGCCTCCTCACCAAAATTTTTTTAACCAAAATACCTGGTAGTCTCAGAGGAACGTAGGATTGCGCTGGGAGGCCTAGTTTCGTAACTAGGTTGCTAAAGACGCCAGAAGCAAATTGCGCTCTTAAAGTTTTCACCACCAATAAAATCCAAATACCTGGGGCACAGCCATCATATTTGTGCAAATGTCCTCAGACCTACAAAAGGAAAATTTAAACTGTAGAAGTTCTTGCCTATTTGAATAGGCTTTGCACTACCAACTTCTGGCCTGATTTGTAGTGACTGAGGGGCATTTTGCATTCTTAGAGTGCTTTCCCAGCCATTGCTTTTTGGATATAGCGTTTTATTTTTCCATGCTTGCAACTTGATTTTAAACACTGCAAATCCAATAATATGTGGTGTAAGAATATTCGCATTCGCAAATTGTTTTCTTTCATTGATCTTTACCAATGAAATGTCACCCGTATTCTTCTCCCATCCGGTGGTCCTGGTTAACTACGCCAGCCTCTGATAGGTGTAATAAACAATATCATCTATCCAGTGTTGAAGGATGCAGTGAAGCAGTGGCAGATAAAAGCTTGCGGATGAATTTGTTAATTATTCACCAGAGGCCTCAGAATTTGTATTCACCAGAGTTTCTTTGGTTTACCCAACTAATGGTGCAAAATATACTTGCAGAAGGGGCGAGATTGCCAATTACCAAATACAAAGCAGAGGCACAATCAAAACAGTGGGAAGGCACAAAGATAGAATGTTTGTGGAATGATTTGGGGCAAGGTGGAGGAATGCCTGTGAGAAAGAGAAGCAGAATGGTTTCCAAATGGGAGCCCGAATAGTTGTGAAAGAGAACCACATGTCAGCAAGTAAATAAGTTGACGTACTTTGAGATCATGGCGGCAGGACTGATTTTGGAAGTGGACGCAGATCTTATCGATCTCAGTCTCAGGATACGGGGTAGGAACTTTAGGACCGAGATGAGGAGAAATGTTTTCACTCAGAGGGTGGTGAACCTGTGGAATTCTCTACCACAGAAGGCTGGGGAGGCCAAGTCACTGAGTATATTTAAGAGGGAGATAGATAGATTTCTAGAAACAAAAGGCATCAAGGGGTATGGGGAAAAAGCGGAAATATGGTGTTGAGATAGAGGATCAGCTATGATCATATTAAAAGGCGGTGCAGACGCGAAGGGACGAATGGCCTACTACTGCTCCTGTTTTCTATGTTTCTATGTTATGTAGCTGATGGTGTCCCTTATGAGCTATGTCCACAGATGGCGAGGAACTGGCATTAGGTTCTCCTTAGCCGCTTTTTACTGAAGCAGGACTTTAACCGCCTGCCTCACCTTCTCTGAAATCGTTATCAGTCTCTGTTTAGACATCAACTTCTGAGTCGGGAACTGCTTTGCTGTGATGTTACCAGCTGTGAGGATGTTCATGAGAATTGCCTTGTTGAATCTTCCTCTGATTTCCCATCCCCTCTTCCCTGTGGGGAAGTAACTGCTCACATGGTTGAGACTCGCCATTGGGAACTGCATGGGTGTGAACCTACATCCCAGCATTTCATGTCATGGCTTGTTGATGCTCCAACATATATTTAATGCATTAAATGCAAATATTAAATATTATCTTGAATCTAACCAGCCTCTTGCACAGGCCTACCAAATGTCTTGCATTAAGCAGCAGTCTCATACAGGAAATTGTAATCTCCATGTCTTTCCTGTCACTTGCAATCTCCTGCTTGTATGAGGCTGCTGGTTATTCCTGGAATTCTCTCAAAAGCGAGAGAAAGCAATAGGTCACAATGGAGTAAGTGACCGGTTGACAGACAGCAAAACGAGGATGAAACTGGGGAGAGGTGCAACATACATTAATGTCACTTGTCTAGCCCCTGCAGTTCATGTGTCACAGCAGCTTACTAATTCCAGCCATTTGTGTTTCTGTTGGAAGTTTTGGCTTAATATGTGGCTTGTAAATGAACGTTTCACATCCATCATTTGTCCAGTGTTGACAGCTCTGCTTGTGCAGGTATCCTGGATTTGACTGATTTGTGAGGATGCTTTCTGACTTCCACTTGTGTTCCAGGCTGCATTTATGCAACTCTCCTTGCATGGCATTGAGTCAAGTAATGCAGTCAAATCTGCACGTTGCCACAAAAATAATGATCAGAAAGAAGTATTGAAAGGCAAGGATTAAGTTTGCTAGCTGGCATAGGAACTTAGTGAACTCAAACCTGGCAAACCCTGTTTCTCGCAGTTGATGGGAAAATGAAATTGATGCCTTAAAATGGCTACAACTATTTAGCATGCAAGTGTCTAAAAGTACTTTTAAAATATTTGAATTGCATCTGATAATATAATTAGAAAGAAAATAAAGATTGATGCCACCATACTACTCACTAGTATTTTCAAAGCACAGCAGCTATCACTTTAATCCAGACTGACATCCAGTGCAGTGCTGAGGGAGTGCTGCACTGTCGAAGGTGCTGTCTTTCGGATGAGACGTTAAACCCCGTCTGTCCTCTCAGGTGGATGTAAAAGATCCCACGGAACTATTTCAAAGAAGAGCAGGGGAGTTATCCCCGATGTCTTGGCCAATATTTATCCCTCCATCAACATAACATAAACAGATTATCTGGTCATTATCACATTGCTGTTTGTGGGAGTTTACTGTGTGCAAATTGGCTGCCGCGTTTTCCACATTACAGCAATGACTACAGCCGCCTGTGTTCTGTTAAGTGAGGTCAGGTGGAGCACTTCTGCTGCGCTCGGCTCCACATTCAGGTTATTATATTTTGAAAACATACTTTATGTGCGGGCTGTTAAACTGCACGGATGCCTAGTGTTGTATGACCAAATTTCTAGACCAGCTATTCAATAATGGGTCCATAGCAAAAAAAGCCGTGTTTCTGGTAGTGTGATTTTGTTTCTGGTAATGTAATTATGCATACAACTATTTTGTCATGAGCATAACTATTATTCCAGACTATCTAGAACTCCGAATTATTTTTAAGATAAACTACTCCAATAATTAAAATATAATTGTCGAGGAAACGATTGAATTAACTATTTGGTTTGAAATACAAAAGAAATCTATTTGTGTAAAGGGTACATGTTGGCTTTGACTTCATACCTGCACCCAGTGCCTTTTTCCCTTCAATACAGGTTCACAGTTACCATTTGATATAACATGGGGAGGAACTGGCCCTCACCATGGTGCCAGTTCACCTGCCTCTGTGCAACTCCTACAGGTCATAGGTTTTCTGTCACGTGTGGTATTGGAATCTGCTTTCATCATGACCTTTATGATCAGGGGATATGGTAGCACAGTGGTATTGTTACTGGACTAGTAATCCAGAGACCTGGACTAATAGCTAGTATCAGTAATGAGAACCATGAAACTACCAGATTGTCAGAAAAACCCACCTGGTTCACTTATGTCCCTGAGGGAAGGCAATGTGTCGCCCTTACCTGGTCTGGCCTATATGTGACACTAGACCCACAGCAATGTGGCTGACTCTTAACTCGACTAGCCTAGTCAGTTGTCAAGATGGCGGCTCACCACCACCTTCTCGAAGGTAATTAGGGATGGGCAATAAATGCTCGCTTTGCCAGCGACGCCCACATTTTGTGAATTAATTGAAAAAATAGCAGCCACTTTATGTTGTAATCAGTAAGAAATGGACAAAGAAGGGGGTCGAAATTTAGGGTCTTAAAGAGACCCTTTAATGTCCGTTTGCGGCGGCCGTTGCTAAAAATCGATTGGCCGCCACTCTGGGGTCAACCGGCCAACCCGATCTAAATTCAGGTGGGGGATTTTTCAGCGTGGACCCCATCCCACCCAAGTAGATGCACTGCCAAATCAAAATAAAATTAATACTTACCTATCCAGTTTCAGCTCCATCTGTCGACCCCCCCCCCCCCCCCCCCCCCCCCCCGTCGTGCATTAATTGACAATGGTAGACGGTCCAACTGACCCATTTTCAAACAGTCAGCCTGGCTTTAAGTCTAAGGCTCAAAAAAATTCAAAGTCCTGACAATGGATCTACTCACTGCACCAAGAGTTCCAGCGGTGAGTACCAGTTAAAAGCTCATAGGTGTGCCAGCTTTCTGGTGCACCTGAATTTCAGCCCCAAGGGGTTTGGTTGTAAGTAATGCTCAACGAAACTTTCATGGGCCAAAACATAGGGGTAGAGTTTTATCCTCTCCAGCTGGCCGGGATTCTGCGTCCCGTTATTCGTGAGTTATCCGTCCCGTTTCGAACCTGCCTGATTTTCATTCCTTTGAAATGAATGGTTAGAAAATGGGGCAGGTTCTGTAGTGGACGGGAGATCCGCTCCACCTGATTACATCCAGGCGCTGAAGACAGGAATCTATCCCATAGTATCCTGCTGAGGGCCTCTGTAGCATTGCAACTGACTGAGACAAAAGAGAATCCATCTGTTGAGTCACAAGTACTGAAGGCAAGGCATTACAGATTGATTTGTTGAAACAGAGCACCAGTACAATGCACTCCAAATCTAGGGCTGTATCCGAGTAAATAATTGAGAAGGAAAAACCCCAGGGGTTTTCAAAAAAGATGTATTTTGTATCAAATGCTGGTGTCACAGATGGTGCTGCTCTTGCAGTAACAAAACAATTGAAGCTTCAAAATGTAAAATTCAACAGGATTTTTTAAACATGTTAATTTGCACAGCATCTGGCATCCCAAATTTAACTGACAATATTTTATGGTGATGGAGAATAAAATTTATGACTGCTATGAATATTTTGTAATTTTATTTGCAATGAGTCCAAATCTGCTGGGATTCCATAGAGTTAGCTTTCAGCTGCTCTGAACGACAGTAAGGCAAATGATTTGATTGACTGATGAGGCGCGCAGTTTTCCCAGTACTGCATTGTGTGGTTTGATGTCAAATCTTGGATTTATTGTCCACCAAATAGAAATGGAACTTGTTTCCTCTTCTTACATCTAAACCAAACACAGTGTTAAATGAATTTAAGGAAGTAGAATGCAATTTGGACTAACTTAAATGTGCAAATTCTTAGTCGTGGATCAGTGGTATCACTCTCGCCTCTGAGTCACAAGGTAGTGGGTTCAAGTCACATTCAAGAGACTTAAGCACATAATCTAGGCCGACACACTAGTGCAGTACTGAGGGAGGGCTGCACTGTCTGTTGGTTGAGATGTTAAATATCTCAAGTGAATGTAAAAGATCCCATGGTACTATTTTATAGAAGAGCAGGGGCAATCACCCCAGGGTTCTGGCCAATATTTATCTTTCAACCAGCATCACAAACAGATTACCTGGTTATTATTACATTGTTGGACCTTGTGTGCAAATTTGCTGCCGCTTTTCCTACATTACACCGATGACTACACTTCAGAAGTACTTAATTGGCTGTAAAGCACTTTGAGACATCCTGAGGTTGTGAAAGGCGCTATATAAATGGAAGGCTTTCTTACTTTATGTTCTTGCTTTCATTCTCGCAATTGTAAGGGACATGGGGTCCATTTATAGGAGTGACAGGTGACTGTGCACCTAAGAGAGAGTCCAGTGGTATCCTGAAATTTGTAATAGAAACAGTAATACCCAGACGAGCCTTTTACAAGAACCATCAGTGACATTGCAAACTCATACCTGTATTGACATAGTTACAGCTGGTGAATTGGCAGGAAAGTAGTTGAAAGTAATAAGAACCCTGGAAGAAATGCAATATTTAATAAGAAGGAAGCGACTACAGCTGTGAAGCCCCAAGAAAAAAAGTACTTAAAAAGTAAAGGGCTGGATTTTCAATTCTGGTCAATACGGGGCAGTAATGGCGGTAGGGCGGTAAAGTTTACGCCTGGGACAGTTTGCGCCTCAGTCAGCAAAATTGGGCAGCTGGACCCTGAGTGTGGGGCGGAGAGCTAAGGGAGGTGTTGCACACCACTTTTAGGGCACTAGGCAGGCTGAGCATGCAAAAATCACGAGCTAAATGGCCTGCCTTGGAGCGCTCTAAGAGAGGCCTGGAGGAGGAGGAAAATAAAACCTGAAAAAAACCCACCAAAAACATTCCCAATAAATAACTCATGCCGCCACAAAATAAATCGCAAAAAAATCACACTTACCTGAGGTCAACATTACTTACCTCGCTATGGCTGCTACAGCTCAGACCGCCCGCTTTCACAGGTGGTCCCAGCAGGATGCTCTATAGAGCGCTACGGATCGGGCGGTAGCCAAAAAGTGAGCCAGTGTCGCAACCAGCAGCGTTGCACACTGGCTCACCACTTCCGGGCGGTAATGCTCCGCACCCCGTCAGAACCAGCAGCGAATGTCCCGGCGGGGCGCTGGAAGCCGGCCACCCGCCCAGAGGTGCTTACCACTCACATTGTTGCCCCTCTGGGGCGCTAACACGGGCGGCAGAAGACCCAGAAATCCAGCCCAAAGTGCTTTAGGATGTCCTGAGGTTGTGGCCGGGTAAGCCATACATATATTGGGGAAGGTTTGTCAGGTAAGTGTTTATTTTAGCACAAGACACGATCAAGTGCTAAAACAATCAACATCATTTCAAAATTGCTTTACAAGCCCCCTTATTGGCTCAGTCGGCAGAAGCCAATACAGTTTGTTAAATCATACACAACAGGAAAGTCACAAGTTCAATTCTCGATCTGAACTGAGTTGGGTGATCTCAACTACAATAGCAACAAATATGACTTGGTATCGCTGGGGTCAGGAGCGGAAATATAGACAGGCTTCCTGCTCCTGATTATGATCCAATGATTCCTCCAGCAAAGTATGGATATCAGATGAGGGCAGGATCAGGCTTGTCGGCAAGTAGTCTGCCAACACTTAGGGGGTGTTTTTTCTGGTCTTTTGCGTTCCTTTTTTCAACCCGGAGTAGTGGCGCTGGCGGTGGTGAGGCGGTGAGGGTCAGGACCCCCGCGCCTCGCGGGTGTTTTCGGGGCCGGTTTTGCGGTGGTGTGGAGCGGCACCGCCCGGAAGAGCAGCGTTTGTGTGCAATGTCCCTGGTTGCGACACCGGCGCGCTTTTTGACTCCCGCCTGACCCGTACGCCCCGCACTGCTCTCCGCAATGACTGCCTGGGAAAACGGGTGGTCCAGCGATACGGACTGCAGAGAGGTAAGGAATGCCGCCCTAAGGTAAGTGCAATTGTTTTTCCTTTTATTGTTTCTTTGCGATTTATGTTGTGGTGGCGTGGGCTATGTATTGGGAATGTTTTTGTGGGTTTTTTTTTCAGGTATTTTTCCTCCCCGGGCGTCTCTTGGCGCACTCCCAGGCGGGCTCTTTAAGTGGGATTTTCCCATGGTGTGCAATTCCTCCCTTAGCACTGTGCCCCAGACCCGGGGCCCAGCTGTCCAATTTTAATGACTGATGACTGTTCCCAAGTGCAAACTTTATTGCCCGCCGCCATTACTGCCCTGAAGCCAAAAATCCAGCCCTTACTGTCTAGTTGCACATATGAATCATTTCATTTCGGAGAGGAGTCGAGAAAACTGGAGGGTGACCTGACAAAAAATTCTTCATCCCATTGCTCTGAATTGTTTTTGAAATGTTGGGTGAATTTTGTGTATATCAAGGTGGGGATTGTTAGTATAGGGAGATTAAACACTTTCTGTTGTGAGTACCTAGGATCAGCACCATGCTCTCCAGGTCCTTCCTCTGTGTCCTCACCACAGACTCCTTCCACTCGGCCCAAAAATATGCCTTTCCCCCAAAGCTGAGAAGTGCACCTATGTGATTTTTGCATTTTCCACTTAAATGAGATTGCTAATTGGATGCTGAATTCATGGGAATGGCAGAGCGTTGATCCCACACTCACAAGGAATTGGTTTGAGACTGCTCAATCTAATTTCACATAGGGCCTTACATGATACAATCAGTAGGTAGATTGCACCATTTGGACTGGTTTTTGAACTGGAGTCCCAGAGATAAAAGGACTGTCTCTAGCTCACTGTTCCTTCCAGTTCTCCCCAAATTAGTTCTTGCTTTAAAAAATAAATAAAATTGGTTAAATTTCACGCTGATGCAGTTAAGTACTTGTTTATATGGATCTGATCTTAGCTCAGCAACACTGCTAGATACAACGGGTAGAACTGCTATCAAATGAAAGGAAGCTTTGAATGCAGTGTTATTAGTGAGTACGGGCTTGACGTTACATTTGCAGTTCTCCAATTTTGGCCCCCAAGTTTGACAGCGATGACCCTGTTTGGCCGAGGGAGCTGAAGTCCACCTTCCTTCCAAAGCACAGATTAAAACTGCTTGGAAGGACTTTGCAGAGAAAGTAAATGGAATGTACAGACCTAGGAGCAAAGGTTGAAGAGTTTTATGATGTTGGGAGGTTTGCTAAAGTATTGGTTCCTTTGTACCGGGGTACTGAGGTTGAATGATCAGCTTTGATCTTATTGAATGGTGGTGCAGGGTCGAAGGGCCGAATGGCCAACTCCTGCACCTAATTTCTATGTTTCTATGTAATATTGGACTGTAGCTTGCATGGTGCTAAAATTGTGAGGGGAAATGTTGTCTTCATGTTTTGCATGCAACCTCCCCAAGACATGGAGACAATCTTTCCCTATTTTTACAGATTCCTTTCTTGCAAAAAAGCTGAAGGGCATAAATAGCTTATAATGTGACACATAAACATTGAAAGGAGTATTGAGAACCAACATTGCAACCAGACCGGATACGCATGCTGCATTGCACATGCACAAGAGCGATGTGGACTGGTCACAGGGTGGCTATATGGGTTTCATGCACTTTTTATATTCTAGACGTCTGAAGTAGACTGCTCACAGTCACCTTAACAGGGTGAGCAGTAGTTGGGGACCTTCCAAAGTTGAAGAACTGTCGAGTTTTGAGGAGGGATCTAGGCATATTGGGTCTGGAATCTCTTGAAGGAGTTGGTAAGGAAGAGTTGGTTTGTTGCCACTCCACAACATGTATCTTTCTTTTCTTCATCTTATTGTTACTGACTAAGAGAGTAAGAGTAACATAGATGGCACAAACATTCACAAACATCACCTCTGTAAAAAGGCATTCCGCCCTAAAATGATTGTAATATATCTTCCTTTTCTCTTCCTCTTTGGTCTTCCAGAGATGAAGTAGTGTTATCTGGTGGCAGCAAGGACCTGAAACCTTACAGCAGGTCACATCACACACGCCAACTGGAGCAGACACCATCACAGCTGCAAACATGTTCGGGCATTTAGATAATGAGTTTGAGGAGGGAGCTTCAAAGAAGCACCATTGCAAGTGAAGAGGAATAAGTGGACTTGACAGCCAAGAAACAGCATGCAGCGGCCCACTGTCACAACAGTTATCTGCTATATGGGGAAGGGATTGGTACCCTACTGGGCCTGTATTCAGAAGGCAGATAATCGATGAGCAAGAGGCTTTCCTGGTATCTCATGAGACTGAGCTGAAGACGCTGAAAGCGTTGGAGAATGCATACTTCAAGTAACAACATTTTCATAACTGCAATGTACTATATATGGCAACATCACTCCCACCTGCAGGGAGCCAGAGAGGACAGAGGGACTAGGCCTTGGACACAGCTTGCCTCAGAAACACTGTAGGCTGGATTTTCGGCTTTGATGTTTTTGGGGTGGTAATGGCGACGGGGTGGTAAAGTTTGCACCTGGGAAGAGTTTGTGCCTCAGTCAGTAACATTGGGCAGCTGGGCCCTGAGTCAGGGAGGCGTTGTACACCTCTCTTGAATGTTAGCATGGGAAACTCCCGAGCTAACGAGCCGGGCCGGGAGTGCTCCATAGATGCCTGAGGATAAAAAAAACCTTAAAAAAAAGGCACAAAATCATTCCCAAAATATTGCCCACACCACCACAACACAAATCACACAAAAAATTTTTTTTAAAAACCAATCATACTTACCTGAGGAGCCCATTACTTACCTATCCGCAGTCGGATTTCCCAGGCGGTCACTGTGAGGCGCGCATTGGGGCGTACGGGTCGGACAAGAGTCAATACTCCCATCGGTGCCGCGATTAGGGGCGTTGCACACTGGCGCAGCTGTTCTGGGCGGTGCTGCTCCGCGCCGCCGCTAAACTGGATCCAAGGATCGCTGCAGGGTGCTGGAGGCTGACCGCCCGGCCAGAACACCTCACTGCCACCATTTCCGTTGCTCCGGGGTGAAAAATGGAGCGGAGAGGAGCTGTAAATCTGCCCCACATGTGACTGAGGTTGCAGAGAGCTTGGACTCTAGTGTAAGAATGAGTCTCTGCTGAACTTGACAGGTTGGCAGATCAAGTCTAGAGATCCATCACATCAGCCTTTAAACACTTTAGTGGTATTCTGCAGTCAGCCCTACAATCTGCTTTCACGTAGATTGCTGGTGATACTACAGGGATGAGACACCTTCCTCTTGGGTTGACCATACACTATTCAATCCAGCCTGTGTCCTCAAAGAATTGAAGGTAGTGGGCAATCAGTGGCAGCCAATGCCTTTGGTCAGGCCTTATTTAGGTGTAGCACGGTTCTTTCATGACCCTTGAACCAGAGGTAAACTGCAATCTCCACGGTTTGAGGCTCAATATTTCAAATAGCAGCCTGCCCATCACATTGACTCCTCCCACTGAAGGAATACTTGGAGGTTGTAGGCTGGACTGTAGAAGAAGCTCTAGCGGCACAGAGTACATTTTGATCACTTTATTTCTCCTCAGTGCAAAAAAGTTTTTGTTCAGAAACACCACGTTAAGCTGGTTGTGGTCAGAAGGTATTAAGTTAGGGTAGATGGAATAGCTTACATGGTGTTTGATGCGTCTGCAATATTTGTGTAAAGGCCAAATCTGGAAATTACTGAAAACAGTTATCAGTGAGTGCCTGCCACATCAATCTTGCTCACGGCATCTCTACTTCCTCGATTTCCTCCAGCTCTGCTGCTGCTGCACCACCGGTTTCCTATTCATCCTGCTTCATGCTTACGCCCCTTCACACTGCAAAGCTATGAAGCAAACCATGATTATGTTGCACACCTTTGTTGGGCTATAGAAGAGTGTATTGGTGCAATCTTAGTTTTAGCACCCCAATGCTGTGCTCTGTAGTAAATCTGGCTCAGGCATGTGCAGGGAAGTAATGTTCACTTTCTGTAGAACCTCGGTTAGACCACACTTGGCGTACTGTCCGCAGTTCTAGTCTCCTTAACCAAGACTCTGTCTTTGATATGAGCGTACTCGACTCCATCCCGCAGCATGCTACCCACCACCACCTCAGCATGACACCAGCTCGGCATGAGGTTGAAAAGGGCGTACGGCAACTGAAAATCAACAAGGCCTCAGGAGCAGATGAAATCCCCACCGAAGTCCTAAAGCATGGCGGAGAAGTACTCTTGATGCGAATCCATGACCTCATCACTCTTATCTGGAAGGAGGAGAGCATGCCGGGGGATCTCAGAGACGCTGTAATCGTGACCATCTTCAAGAAAGGTGACAAGGCTGATTGCAGTAATTACAGGGGAGCATCCCTGCTGCCTGTCACAGGGAAAATTATCACAAGAATCCTCCTCAATCTTCTCCTCCCAATGGCTAAAGAGTTCCTTTCAGAGCCGCAACACAGATTCCGTCCACTTAGAGGCACAATGGATATGATTTTCATCGTGCGACAAATGCAAGAAAAATGTAGGGAGCAGCACCAACCTCTGTACATGGCCTTCTTTGACCTCACAAAGGCCTTTGACTCTGTCAACCGAGAGGGATTATGGAATGTCCTCCTCAAATTCGGCTGTCCTCAAAAGTTTGTTACCATCCTCCACCTGCTTCACGATGACATGCAAGCCGTGATTCTTATCAATGGATCCACCACAGACCAATACAAGTGCAGACTGGGATCAATCAATAATATATCATTGCACCAACGCTCTTCTCAATCTTCCTCGCTGCAATGCTTCATCTAACCTCCAACAAGCTCCCCGCTGGAGTGGAGCTAATCTACAGGATGAACGGGAAATTATTCAAGCTCCTTCGCTTCCAGTCGAGTACCAAGGTTGCTCTGACCTCTGTCATTGAATTACAGTATGCAAACGATGCTTCCGTTTCCGCACGCTCCGAGACCGAACTCCACACCACCTTCTCTGAAGCGTAGGAGAGACTGGGCCTTACATTAAACATCCGTAAGACAAAGATTCTCTACCAACCTGCCTCCGTCTCACAGCATTGCCCCCCGATCAGCAAGATCCATGACACACCTTGGACAGCGTGGACCATTTTCTATACCTGGGGAGTCACCCGTCAGCGAGGGCAGACATCGAGACGAAGTCCAACACTGCCTTCAATGTGCCAGTGCAGCCTTTGGTCGCCCGAGGAAAGAGTGGTTGAAGACCAGGATCTCAAACCCACCACCAAGCTCATGGTCTACAGAGCAGTAGTGATTTCCGCCTTCCTTTATGCTTCAGAGACGTGGATAATGTACAGTAGGCACCTCAAAGCACAGGAGAAGTACCACCAACACAGCCTCCGCAAAATTCTGCAAATCCATTGGCAATATAGGCGTACCATCGTCCGTGTTCTCTCTCAGGCCAACATCCCCAGCACCGAAGCATTGACATGCCTGATACAAGACTCCTGAAACAGGCACTCTACTCCGAGCTCCATCTTGGCAAGCGAGTCCCAGGAGGGCAGAGAAAATGCTTCAAGGATATCCTGAAAGCCTCCTTGAAAAATGTAACAACCCCACTGACACTTGGGAATCCCTGGCCCATGACCGCTCAAAGTGGAGAGGAAGCATTCGAGAAGGCGGCAAACACTTTGAATCTCTTCGTCGGGAGCACGCAGAAGTCAAGTACAAACAGCGGAAGGAGCGTACGACAAACCAAGCACCCCACCCACCCATCCCTTCAACCACCATCTGCCCCACCTGGACAGAGACTGTAGATCCCGCTTTGGACTCATCAGTCATCTTAGAACTCATGTTAGTGTAGAAACAAGTCATCCTCGACTGCGAGGGACTGCCTGAGAAGAACTGGCTACGAAAAGGTCAGCAAAAGACTGGCGAACACTAATAAATGATTTACAGGAGTTTTACCTAAATTAGAAGGATCCAACTATATTAGTACAGTTTGAGCAAGCTAGGGCTTTCTCTGGAAAAGAGAAGACTAAGAGGAGACCTGATGGAGGTCTTTAAAATTATGAAGGGGTTCGATAGGGTGGATGTGCAGAATTTGTTTCCACTTGTTGGCGAGGCCAGAAAAACTATTAATCTGTTACTCAGATTGGCAAATGGTGGGAAGTGGTGTTCCACAAGGATTGGTGCTGGGACCACTGTTGTTTACATAAACAATTTGGACTCGGGAATCGGAAGTACAATTTCAAAATTTGCGGATCACACCAACTTACAGGGTGGAGTTAATACAGAGGAGGACTGCAACACAATACAGGATGACATTAATAAACTTGCAGAATGGGCTTGTAATTGGCAAATGAAGTTCAATATAGATGGCACATTTTGGTAGGAAGAATAAGGAGGCCACATACTCCTTGGTAAATAATTGTGGAAATGGGGTCGAGGAACAGAGGGATCTGGGGGGACAGATACACAGATCACTAAAAGTAGCGACATAGGCTAATAAAGCCATAAAAAAGAAAAAAGCACAGGTTAATTTCTAGAGAGAGAAAATTGAAAAGCAGAGAAATGATGTTAAATTTGAATAGAATCTTGGTTAAACCACACTTGGAGTACTGTGAAGAGTTCCAGTCTCCAAATTATAAAAAGGATATAGAGGCACTATAGAAGATGCAAAAAAGATTTACGAGAAGAATACCGGAACTAGCAGGTTATACCTATCAGGAAAGATTAAACAGGCTGGGGCTCTTTTCTCCAGAAAAGGGAGGACTGAGGGGTGACCTGATAGAGGTCTTTAAAATTATGAAAGGGTTTGATGGGGTAGATGTAGAGAAGATGTTTCCACTTGCGGGGGAGACCAGAACTAGGAGCCACAACTGTAAGATAGTCACTAATAAAGGATGAGATCAGTGCGTTAGTGAGAAACGATATTGGCTCAGAAGATCAAGATGTTGAATCAGTTTGGGTGAAGATAAGGAATAATAAGAGGAAAAGTCGCTGGTGGGCGTAGTCTATAGGCCCCCTAACAGGAGCTACACTGTTGGATGGAGTATAAATCAAGAAATAATGGAGGCTTGTAAAAAAGGAATAACAACAATCATGGGCGATTTTAACCTTCATATTGATTGGACGAAACAAATTGGCCAGGGTAGCCATGAGGAAGAGTTCATAGAATGTATCCGGGATAGTTTCTGATACGTCCTTACTACACAGTATAAATGCACACGAGGCCCATGCTTGAGAGAAGGTCAGTCTGTGACCTGTCCTTTATTCCTTAGCACTCAAGTGATGAAGGTGGGTGGAGCTTTCCCTTTTATACCTGAAGGTCCAGGTTAGGAGTGTCTCCCACATAGTGGTCAGTGTTCTCACGGTGTACAACTTTGGTCAGTTTATACATGGGTTACAATGCTGGTTGAATACATGACATCACCTCCCCCCCCCCAAAGTCTTATTGGGATCACAGGTTGAGTCTCTCTGGTGGTTTACGCTCCCTCGTAGAGCGGCTGAGTTGGGGCTCCGGTTGTTGGGCGCTGGCCTGAGTGTCTGCTGTTTGCAGTGCCTCAGGCCTGTCCGGACTGCCCACAGTGACTGGGCTCTCCTCCCTTTGGTTCCGGTGTTCGGTCACCTGTGGTGGAGTGAACTCTATATCGTGTTCTTCCTCTGCTTCTTCTATGGGGTTGCTGAACCTTCTTTTTGTTTGATCCACATGTTTGCGGCAGATTTGTCCATTGGTAAGTTTAGCTACCAGAATCCTATTTCCCTCTTTGGCAACCACAGTGCCTGCGAGCCATTTGGGCCCTGCAGCGTAGTTGAGGACAAAAACAGGATCATTTACATCAATACATCGCGCCCTCGCATTCCTGTCATGGTAGTGATATTGTGACTGGCGCCTGCTCTTGACAATTTCTTTCATGGTGGGGTGTATAAGGGATAATCGGGTTTTGAGCGTCCTTTTCATTAGTAGCTCTGCGGGTGGAACCCCTGTGAGCGAGTGTGGTCGGGATCTATAGGCCAACAGGAGGCGTGCTAAGTGGGTTTGTAGGGAACCCCCTTGGAATCTGAGCATCCCCTGTTTGATTATCTGCACTGCTCGTTCTGCCTGGCCGTTTGAGGCCGGCTTGACCGGTGCCGTTCTAACATGGTTAATTCCATTGCCTGCCGTGAAGTCCTGGAATTCAGTGCTTGTGAAGCACGGGCCATTGTCGCTGACCAAGATGTCCGGTAGACCGTGGGCGGCGAACATTGCCCTTAGACTTTCTACCGTGGCAGAGGATGTGCTTGAATTTAAAATGTCACACTCGATCCATTTGGAGTAGGCGTCTACTACAACCAAAAACATTTTCCCCATGAAAGGGCCTGCGTAGTCCACATGGATGCGTGACCAAGGCTTGGCGGGCCATGGCCAGGGGCTAAGGGAGGCTTCCCTGGGCGCATGGCCCAGCTGGGCACACGTGTTGCACCTGCGAACACAAAGTTCCAGATCTGCGTCTATCCCTGGCCACCAAACGTGTGACCTGGCAATTGCCTTCATCGTGACAATGCCCGGGTGCCCATTGTGGAGTTCTCTGATGAACACCTCTCTGCCCATCTGGGGCATGACTACGCGGTTTCCCCACAGTAGGCAATCGGCCTGAATCGAGAGTTTATCCTTGCGCCTGTGAAATGGTTTAAATTTCTCAGGGCATGCCCTGTACGTGGCTGCCCAGTCCCCATTCAGGACACATTTCTTGACTAGAGACAATAGTGGGTCTCTATTTGTCCAGACTTTAATCTGACGGGCTGTCACGGGTGAGCCTTCGCTTCCGAATGTTTCAACAGCCATGACCATCTCAGCACCATGCTCGGTAGCCCCCTCAGTGGTGGCTGGTGGGAGCCTGCTGAGTGCATCGGCGCAGTTTTCGGTGCCCGGTCTGTGCCGAATTGTATAGTCATAGGCAGCTAACGTGAGTGCCCACCTCTGTATGCGGGCCGATGCGTTTGTATTTATGGCCTTGTTGTCGGCCAAAAGGGACGTTAGGGGTTTGTGATCTGTCTCCAGCTCAAATTTCCTGCCAAACAGGTACTGGTGCATTTTCTTTACCGCATATACACATGCGAGCGCCTCCTTTTCTACCATCCCGTAGCCCCTTTCTGCCTGGGACAGACTCCTGGAGGCATAAGCTACCGGCAGTAACTGACCCTTGGCATTGACATGCTGCAACACACACCCGACACCATAGGACGACGCATCGCACGTTAACACAAGTTTCTTACATGGGTCATATAGCGTTAACAGATTGTTGGAACATAACAAATTGCGTGCTCTATTAAAAGCCCTTTCCTGGCTGTCCCCCCATTCGCGATCTTTGCGTAGGAGCACGTGTAGCGGCTCTAGCAGCATGCTCAATTTGGGAAGGAAGTTACCAAAATAGTTCAGGAGCCCCAGGAACGGACGCAGCTCCGTCGTGTTACGGGGTCTGGGTGCTCTCTGGATCGCTTCCGTCTTGGATGCAGTAGGGCTGATCCCGTCTGCTGCTACCCTCATCCCCAGGAATTCTACCTCTGGAGCCAGGAAGACGTACTTTGCCTTTTTCAGTCGCAGACCTACCCGGTCCAGTCTGCGTAGCACCTCCTCCAGGTTGTGGAGGTGTTCTTCAGTATCGTAACCCGTAATGAGGATGTCGTCCTGAAAAACCACCGTCCCTGGAATCGACTTGAGGAGGCTTTCCATATTTCGTTGGAAGATCGCGGCGGCCGAGCGAATCCCGAACGGACATCTGTTGTACTCAAACAACCCCTTGTGTGTCGTGATGGTGGTCAGCTTCTTCGACTCACTCGCCAGCTCCTGGGTCATGTAAGCTGAGGTCAGGTCCAATTTTGAAAAAGGTTTGCCACCGGATAGCGTCGCAACGAGGTCCTCTGCTCTCGGTAGCAGGTACTGGTCTTGGAGTGATACCCGATTGATGGTGGCCTTGTAATCGCCACATATCCTGACCGACCCATCCGCCTTGAGCACCGGCACAATCGGGCTCGCCCAGTCACTGAATTCGACGGCGAGATGATGCCTTCCCTCAACAGGCGGTCCAATTCGCCTTCTATCTTTTCCCGCATTACGTACGGCACCGCTCTGGCCTTGTGGTGTACTGGTCTGGCGTCTGGGTTTATGTGAATCACTACTTTGGCCCCCATGAAAGTGCCAATGCCGGGTTGAAATAATGAGACAAATTTGTCCAGGACCTGTGAGCATGATACTCGCTCCACAGAGGAAATTGCATTGACATCGCCCATTTCCAGTTCATGACAGCAAGCCAACTCCTCCCCAGTAGTGCGGGACCGTCCCCTGGGACAATCCAGAGTGGCAACCTGTTCTCTGAATCTTTGTGGGTCACGACTACCGTGGCGCTGCCTAGCATCGGAATGATCTGCTTTGTGTAAGTCCGTAGCTGTGCGTCAATCGGCGATAATTTTGGCCTCCTGGCCTTGGATGCCCACAACTTTTCGAACTGTTTGATACCCATCAGGGACTGGCTGGCACCCATGTCTAACTCCATTGATACTGGGATGCCATTGAGGAGCACTTTCATCATTATCGGTGGCGCCCTGGTGTATGAACTGTATACGTGCTCCACATGAACTCGCTGAACTTCAGCTTCCAGCGATTTCCCCCAGTGTCCATTTCTGCAATTTCTGCAGGTATTTTGCTCATCTCTGCAAACTCCAGCTGAATGTATGCCTCCACGCCTCCAGCATGAGTTGCGGTTTGAAACAAAATGGTGTCCATGAGTACACCATTAACAGGTGTTGATGGCCCCATTACTGGCCGCATTGTCCCTTGCAATGGCGTGAATCGCTGTTCAGCTTGCCATTGTCTCTGTCGAACTCCCCCTCTGGGTTCGACTACATGTTGGGGCATGCCTGACTGCCCTTGTCTGCCTGGAGAACTGTGTGCTGCTTTACAATGTTGAATCTCTGTCCCAACCATTCCTTAACACAGTACCTCTCGTCTGTTCTGCTAGTGGCCATGCTCGCGTGCTTTAAATCCCAGTTTCTTGTCGCCATTGATACGTCCTTACTACACAGTATAAATGCACACGAGGCCCATGCTTGAGAGAAGGTCAGTCTGTGACCTGTCCTTTATTCCTTAGCACTCAAGTGATGAAGGTGGGTGGAGCTTCCCCTTTTATACCTGAAGGTCCAGGTTAGGAGTGTCCCCCACCTAGTGGTCAGTGTTCTCACGGTGTACAACTTAGGTCAGTTTATACATGGGTTACAATGCTGGTTGAATACATGACAGTTTCCTTGAACAGTATGTTGCGGAACCAACCATGGAGCAGGCTATCTTAGATCTGGTACTGTGTAATGAGACAGGATTAATAAATTATCGCCTAGTAAAGGATCCTCGAGGAATGAGTGATCACAGCATGGTTGACTTTTACATTCAGTTGGAGGGTGAGAAAGTCGGATCTTAAACCAGTGACCTAAGCTTAAATAAAGATGACTACAAAGGTATGAAGGCAGAGTTGGCTAAAGTGGACTGGGAAAATAGATTTAAGTGTGGGACGGTTGATGAGGGTGGCAGACATTTAAGGAGATATTTCATAACTCTCAACAAAAATATATCCCAATGAGAAGGAAAGGCTATAAGAGAAGGGATAACCATCCGTGGCTAACTAAGGAAATAAAGGAGAGTATCAAATTGAAAACAAGGGCATACAAAGTGGCCAAGACTAGTGGGAGGCTAGAGGATTGGGAAACTTTTAAAAGGCAGCAAAAAATGACTAAAAAAACAATAAAGAGAGGGAAGATAGATTATGAAAGCAAACTAGCATGAAATATAAAAACAGATAGTAAGAGTTTCTACAGGTACATAAAAAGGAAAAGAGTGGCTAAAGTAAATATTGGTCCCTTAGAGGGTGAGACTGGGAAATTAATAATGGGGAACAGGGAAATGGCAAAGACGTTGAACAAATATTTTGTATCGGTCTTCACAGTACAAGACGCTAAAAACATCCCAATCGTGGATAATCAAAGGGTTATAGGGAGGGAGGAACTTAATACAATCACTATCACTAAAGGAGTAGTACTCGGTAAAATAATGGGACTAAAGGTGGACAAGTCCCTGGACCTGATGGCTTGCATCCTAGGGTCTTAAAAGAAGTGACTGCAGAGATAATGGATGCATTGGTTGTAATCTACCAACATTCCCTGGATTCTGGGAAGATCGCAGCGGATTGGAAAACAGCAAATGGAACGCCCCTATTTAAAAAAGGAGGTGGACAGGAAGCAGGAAACTGTAGACCAGTTAGCTTAACATCTGTCATTGGAAAAATGCTGGAGTCCATTATTCAGGAAGCAGTCGCAGGACATTTGGAAAAGCGTGATTCAATCAAGCAGAGTCAACATGGTTTTATGAAAGGAAAATCATGTTTGACAAATTTTCTGGAGATCTTTGAGGATGTAACGAGCAGGGTGGATAAGGGGGAACCAGTGGATGTGGTGTATTTGGATTTTCAGAAGGCATTCGATAAGGTGCCACATAAAAGGTTACTGCACAAGATAAAAGTTCACGGTTGGGGGTAATATATTAGCATGGATAGAGGATTGGCTAACTAACAGAAAACAGAGAGTCGGGAAAATGGGTCATTTTATGATTGGCAAACAGTAAATAGTGGGGTGCTGCAGGGATTGGTGCTGGGGCCTCAACTATTTATAATCTATATTAATGACTTGGATGAAAGGATCGAGTGTAATGTTGCCAAGTTTGCTGATGATACAAAGATGGGTGAGATAGAAAATTGTGAGGACACAAAAAATCTGCAAAGGGATAGAGACAGGTTAAGTGAGTGGGCAAAACATTTGCAGATGGAGTACAGTAGGGGAAAATCTGAGGTTATTCACTTTGGCAGAAATAATAGAAAACCGAATTATAATTTAAAAGGAGAAAAATTGCAAAGTGCTGCAGTATAGAGGCTCCTTGTGCATGAAACACAAAAGTTTAGTATGCAGGTACAGCAAGTAATCAGGAAGGCAAATGGAATTTTGTTGGCCTTTATTGCAAGGGGGATGGAGTATAAAAGCAGAGAAGTCTGCTACAACTGTACAGGGTATTGGTGAGGCCACACCTATAATACTGTGTACAGTTTTGGTCTCCGCATTTAAGGAAGGACATACTTGCATTGGAGACTGTTCAGACAAGGTTCACTAGGTTGATTCCAGAGATGAGGGGTTTGACTTATGAAAATAGGTTCGGCCGATACTCATTGAAGGTTAGAAGAATGAGAGGTGATCTTATTGAAACATAGAAGACAATGAGGGGGCAAGACAAGGTGGATACAGAGAGGATATTTCCACTCATAGGGGAAACTAAAACTAGGGGGCATATTCTCAGAATTAGGGGCTGCCCATTTAAAATGAGGAGGAATTTCTTCTCTGAGGGTTGTAAATCTGTAGAATTCTCTGCCTCAGAGAGCTGTGGAGGCTGGGTCATTGAATATATTTAAGGTGGAGATAGACAGATTTTTGAGCAATAAGGGAATAAAGGGTTCTGGGGAGCGGGCAGGGAAGTGGAGCTGAGTCCATGATCAGATCAGCCATGATCTTATTAAATGGCGGTTCAGGCTCGAGTGGCCAAATGGCCTACTCCTGCTCCTATTTCTTATGTTCTTATGTTCTTAAATCCAATAGGGAGTTCTGTAGAAACTTCTTTACCCAGAGAGTGGTTAGAATGTGGAACTTGCGACTAGTATAGATGTATTTAAGGGGACGCTGGATAAGCGCATGAGGGAGAAAGGAATAGAAGAATATGCTGATGGGGTTACATGAAGGGTGGGAGGAGGCTCGTGTGTGGCATAAACACCAGCATGGACCTGTTGGCCAAATGTCCTGTTTTTGTGCTGTAAATACTTTACAATATAAGATAGTCACTAACAGATCAAACAAAGAATTTAAGAGGAGCTTGTTTACACAATGAGTGGTGAAAATGTGGAACTCACTGCCACATGCAAGGGTTGAAGCAGATGCCATTGCTGCCTATAAGAGGAGGCTTGATACATACCAGAGGGAGAAGGGAATGGAGGGATACAAGAGCAAGGTGGGGAGATGTAATTAGAGTGAGATGAGGCATTTGTGAATTATAAACACTGGCATAGATCAGTGTTTCTGTGCTATGGATTATGCTTATATTCCACTGCTGTTTGGGGATTCCTCAGTGGGACCATCAGCCATAGCTTCAAATGGTAGTGCTGTTCTTCCTGGCAGTCTGGGTCTTCAACGTGGCCCCACGGACTGCCACATAATGAAGACATTATGCTGCCTGCATAATGGGCCTTTCTTGCAGCATGATGTTTCTGTTCAGACAACACCTGAACATTAACTGAATGGAAGCTCTTTCTGCATATAGGCTGTTTGATCAATGCGAGGACCTCGGTGCCTCTTACCTAACCCTGGACTTTGGATAAGCCTGCCAACTGTGCTCCCTGTCCAGCAGATGCCTCTTTTCCAGGAAAATGATCAAAAATCACTTGCTTGATGCATCTGTGCATTACAGACTGTGTGATCTGGCAGATATCCCCTCTGTAGCTTTACAAGTGCAATCAATCAGGTCAGCAAATTAGTCATGCACACACTGGTGAGTGTTGGGGACAGAACTTGCTCAAAGAATGCGAAATTCATTGTAGGAACTGATTACCATAATTAGTAATAAAAACAGAACATGCTGGAAATTTCAGATCCGGAACGTTAACTCTGTTTCTCTTCACAGATGCTGCCTGACCAGCTGAGATTTCCATCATTTTCTATTTTTATTTCAGCATCCGCAGTATTTTGCTTTTGCACCATGGTTAGTATATTAAACTGCTCTTTTCTTGGCCATTAACCATGGTGTGCTGTGAATTGAGTGCACAACCTTTGCCAGCAGAGCCTAAAAATCAGGGGGTAGAAATTGCTCCCACCCAAAACATGGCGCACGGATGGCAATCGTCCGACCAAAAAAAACACGGTGGCAGCGTATCCTCCTCTTTAAGGGAAGCCGCACCGCCATTGCAGAAGGCCACAGCCTCACTGAACCAATGGGAACACACAGGTTTTGGCACCGCCGGGCGGGCCAAAGATTTTCAGAGGGCAATGTCACCGTTGGGCGGGGTAGATCGGCGGCGCTTACCACGGATCAGCAGCAGCGGAGCGTTGGGGGGGGGGGTGCGGGGCGGGCGGGGTGGTGAACGGGGTACTGACGGGAAACTTCAGGATGGTAATTGGGCTATCAGTTGCCATTCCACCAAAAGTCAGCAACCACGCCACTCTGCAGCATGACCGCCAATTTGCGGTGGTAACAGGCCTTAAGGAGAGGGGCGATTTTGGCCCCCAGGTCTCCAGTTGTATTGTCTTTGCTTCATGGGTTCTTTGCTTAAGAATTCATAGCAACACCTTGCTATTACGAACTAGTTGGTTTATTAACAAAGGTTTAACAATCACACTACACATTACCAGTTCATCCACCAGGCTCACAACCACCTGCCTCATCGTCGATTCCCCCGAACCCAACTGGCTGGGGTTTTATTGAGTCTTGTGAACATCACATGACTGGCTCCCAACTCAACAGCTCTACAACTATTCTCTACAAACCTGTGAGCATACTCACAGGTGCATACATTACAATAGTGCCTTGAGGTGTGGACCTTCCCTGGTGATTAATATAAAAATGCAACATCATGTTTTTTGGACCAGGTTGTTTCTGGTTGTTCCAAAACCAAAACAAGCCTGAAGTCCATCTTCCAACAGTAGTGTTATGGACACATTTATAGTGCACCAAGCAAGTGAAGATGTACTGCTTCTGAATTAGAGTTGGATGGCAGACTTGGATCAGCTGTTCAAAAATCCAATCTTCCTTCCTGCTCTAAAGATGATGAGAGGTTTTGATCGAGCCGATCGAGAAAACATTTTGATGAGTGGGTCAATAACCAGAGCTCATAGACTTAAAATCATTGACAAATGATCTACAGAGGAGATGAGAATTTTTTTCACGCAGAGTTGTCGAGATCTGGAACACTTTACCTGAAAAGGTGGTGGAAGCTGATTCCATAAATAATACTAAAAAGGAGTTGGACAGGTAAAAAAGCAAGATTTGCATTTCTTGACCACTGGACAGCACAAAGCACTTTACAGCCAATGAATTACTGTTTGAAGTGTAGTTACTGTTGTAATGTAGGAAATGTGACAGCCAGTTTGTGCACAGCAAGCTCCCACAAACAGCAAAGTGATAATGACCAGATAAACTGTTTTTTAGATGTTGATTGAAGGATAAATATTGGCTAGGACACTGGGGATACCTACCCTGCTGATAACTCCCCAGCTCTTCATCCACCCGAGAGAGCAGACGGGGCCTTGATTCAACATCTCATCTGAAAGATAGCACGTCCAACAGTGCAGCGCTCCCTCAGCCCTGCACTGCAGTTTTAGCCTAGATTTTTGTGCGCGAGTCTCTGAAGTGGGACTTGAACCCACGACCTTCTGACTCAGAGGTGAGAGTGCTACCAGCTGAACCACAGCTACTTGAGGATGAGGAACTTACAGGGCTACGGGCAAAAAGTGGGGATCTGGGACCAAGCACGGCTGCTCTTTCAAAGAGCCAGCACAAGCACGACAGGCTGAATGGCCTCCTTCTGTGTTGCAAGTTTCTATGATTCTATGAAATGGCCTATTAATGTTACTGTCTCATGATATGTGCATTATGATGTCATGGCACTTATAACACATGCAAACAGTAATGAAAAATATTTCCTGCATTATCCCAGAAGAGGCAGCCAACTGTTTAATGACATTTTGTAAAATGTCCTTGAATCTTACCTGCCTTGCTGGCAAAGTTCCTGCTGTACCCGCACTCTGCACTCTGAACACTCTGTTCTGGGGTCTGCAGTTTGGACATGAATCGAATTCCTGGGTTTCACTTCAGTAACTTCAGTGCAATCTATTCTGTGGTTGCTGGAGTGGAAGCTGCTCTGCTACAACACTAAAGTAAACACACCCCAGAGATTTGTAGGATACATATGTGAACTCGTGTGCACAGTACATGCCTTTAATACAGTGGCCCTGACTTTGTGGTAAAAATAACAGCGAGATTATCAGTGCTCACTGTTATTTATGTGGAAATCGGACAGCAACTTCCGGCGACTGCACACATGTAGTTAAATGCGGATAGCAGAAGTTGTCTGAGTTGTCCAGCTCCTCCAGAAGCTTTGCCAAACTGCCGTCTCGGCAAGAGACTTGGCATTGTAACACGTGGAAGGGTGTGATGTTGCGGTACTTGCGTGATAATCACTAAATTCGCCGGAAAAGATGAGGGCTTGTCCATTCCAGTGTAAATACATTCTTAACGGCATGATAAGTCTTTATTACTGCCAGACAACCGCTCTGGCACTGAAAAGTAACTTTTACAAGTGTGGAGACTCATTCCTTCAGATATTAATTATTGTTGGAGATTTTTAAAAAATTTAAATTTAAATAATTTTTAAACTTTTCCATTCTTTCTCTTTTACCTCTCTCTCTTAATCATGTCTTTCTTTCTCACTCTCTTTCAATTTTTGTGCATGATTTGGCATTGAATTAACTAATCCAACTGGCATGTTCTGGTTCAGACTTTGCGAGCCTCAGTAAGGATTCTGCAATCTGATAGGTTAAGGAGATACAGGTCCCCGACCCCATGTAGAGGGCGCTGCAGTGAAATGGATTTCTAATCAATGCATGTTTCAGTACAAAAGCCCACAGGAAGTCTTTGGGCAAGTGTAAATGTGGTGAACGGCTGGTGCTGTTCAGTCACCACCAACTTGCCAAATTCGGGCCATTAGGTTAACTTCCAGAGAGAACTTAATGGGCAATGCTCACTGTGACATGAGCACTAAACCCTGAAACTAACCTGGTTTCCCATTCAATTGAAAGATATAGGGCTAGAATTTCCTATCAGCCCGCCAGTGCCCGATTGCCGCCCAAAAGACTTCTAAGTTTGGGAAGATTATCGGCGGCGAAAACTTCCCCCAAAAAATAAAAAAATCCGTTGAGCGAAAAACATGGGCGTTGCACCACCAATCTGGGCGAAAAAGTGTAATTTAGGGTCAATTGGGCGGTTGCTAAACAAAATGGGCGATAAATTTAAAAATCTATAAAAATTTAGCCTGAGGCTGTGGCCTAGCAGCAGAAAAACAATAAAAATAATTTTTCAAAAAACATCACCGAAAATAAAAAATCAAAAAAAATTTCCAAGACCCTTTTAAACTAAAGAACCACAACAGATTTTTTTAAATAATTAGTAAAAAGCCAATTATTAACCTTTTTCTTGAAGAGCTACTCACCTACCGCCCAACTCTGCTGATCCTCGTGGGCGTTTTTTTTCATACTCACCTATGGGTCACCACTGACCCAAATATCGCGCCAGGGCGGTCTGAGGATGGTGCGCGCCGGTCCGCTTCCCAGCGGTACCTCTCAACCGCCAGCGTAACTCAGGTAGGGAATTTTCCGCTTACCTGATTAGCGCCCACAATGGTCAATACCGCTCAGAAATCGGGCGGTAAGCCATTAGAAATTCCAGCCCCTAGGTTAAATTTCCATGCCTGCTGTGGTCGATATGCAATTGAGATTTATATGAAAACAGAAAATGCTGGAAACACTCAGCAGATCAGTCAGCATCTGTGGAGAAACAGAGTTAACCTTCCAGGTCGATCACCTTTCATCAGAACTGGATTTATATAGTCCTAATTTGATTGGATAGCTATTTTGTAACACAACCATCATTGTTCTACATGCTGATTATTGACATTACTGGAGGAGCAGAGTGCCAGAATTGTCTAACAATGAAAGGAACACAGTAATGGGAAATAGATTTATGCAGTTATAGGATTGTTCAGAATCTGTTTGATGGCTCCATTTAATGTGATAAAATACACATTACAAAAAAGGTCATAGGTGCGGGCTAAAATGGTGTCTTTTAGCTAATCGCACATTTGGTATATTCAATTTTAACATTTTTAGGAGCTCCATAAACACAGGGCTGTAGCAAAGCATTAGGAATATTTTGAACATTATTGGGATATTTAAAATGGAGGGACACGTGAGTCAGGGAACTGGGAAAGTGCTCACTTAATACAATTTAACCAGTGTCCTTCCATAGAATGTAGAGACCATTCGTAGGGTTTTTACAAGTGATACATGAAACCTCACAAATCTACCAGAATCCTTGGAACAGGTGACTAAGTTAGTGGAGGAGAGTTAGTTCGATAGATGAAATTTCCTTCCGTTTACAGAGGCATTGTATAAATTCCATATCTCAAGCTCATGCAATTATTGGCAAAATGTCTAGCTTGGTTGAAAATACGTTTAGCAACAGATGGCAGATGTGATGATATGTAATAATGTTGTGTTGGTGTTGGAGAGTGGGAGGGGTTGAGCTTGGCACTGAATATGATGTCTGGCCATGGTCCCTGGCATTCACACTATCAAAAACAAAACGTAGAAAGATGCTTCTAGTAACATTGCAAGATTTGATTATGACAATCGCGCTATTTGGCCAGTTGATGTGCGTGAGGGAGATTCGGTAATATCTGGATCAATTGACTGGATGAATCCTGGAGTAGTAGCTGGATGTTGATGTGGATAAGGTGGTGCATACTTTGGAAAGGAAATTTGAAACCGTATGGAATAAGTAGATCTCTTTTTGTGATGGGCTAATATAAACATAGAGCCAGGCAAGCCTGGGCTCACGAGGACAAAAGTGCCCCCCTTAAAGTGAGACATCACTAACATTTCTGGAGATGTAACATTAAAGAGTTGGAATAAATAGGTTGCTGGAAGCAAAAGTGAAGAAGGAAAAAGGATTTAGTTTTAATTATTGATCATTTGCTGGAAGCATCCAGTCAATGGGAAGCTGCAACCAAGGTTAATTAAATATCATAATGGAATGTGAGAGCACTTGATTGAGTTAAAAACTACTTCATCTAATTCTATAATTCTGTTGACGAGGCCCCATTTTGAATATTGTGTGCAATTTTGGCATCCTCCTTCCACAAGTGCATTGATGCACTAAATTATGTAGGGCTCAAAAGATTATTCAGTTATCATTCCAGAAAAGAAGATTTAAAAAGGAACATGATGAAGGTCTTTCAGATGATGCATGTTGGGTAACTGAGCACAAAAGACTAGAGATTAGGGATAATTTCTTCCCCCAGTGTCAAATAGTTAATACGTGGAACAGAGTCCCCACAAAATAATCATTGCTATGTTGATTAACTCCTTTAAAAAAACACTGATAAATGTCTGGACAAAACAACTGCTAGGGCCATCGTTGTCAGTAGAATGCAGTGAGTCAGAGTTAAGTAGTATGGTTAGAGCTTTAGTACCTTTGGGGAGAAATCCCTTCTTGGAAGCTCTACCTGTGGTTGGTTGCCTCCTTTAAGCTATTGAACAGATTGAGTTGAGTCCATGATATGGAAAATTGTACATGATTCATGCAAGGAATGATCTTGATGAGCCAAATGGATTTTTTTTTCATTTTATACATTATATTTTGGAGTAGATAATATCTCTAATCCTAGCCTTAAAATTATGAAGGAAAAAATATACTTGGTAATGATTTACTGCAGCTGAAGAGCATTGAGCTCCCAATTTAGAGGATTCCATGTGTTACGGTAACATTTCTCCCCCTTTTCTTAACCTGTGTTGACAGCAGAAAAAGTTTCCAATGAACTGAATGGAATAGCATTACACAGGACTTATAATTACCCATTTTAATGCACCCGAGACCACATGGGATGCCCACCATGCACTCCTGTCTACCGTGAAAAGATGAATACCATCATGGCAGACCGTTACATTAAGGCGATAACTAGCAGTCAGATTTATTTGCAAGTATGGTAATTACACAGAAGCAGGAAAACAGCAAAAATATATTTGTTGCTGAGTCCATTAATCTTAAAGGCTTTAGTAGAAAATAAATCATTCATAGACTTCACAATATGATGTTTCTAATTTGGTGAGGTGATACTACTTCCCATCAGACAGAGTCAAAATGTCACGTGCATCAATTATAGAAACTAAAATGGAGTTGAAAACTGAACACTGAAGTAATGGAGATGGTGCATGAGGGTAATGTGGTTAATGTAGATGGACTTTCAAAAGCCGTTTGACAAAGAACTGCATAGTAGACTTGTAAACAAAATTAAAGCCCATGGAATTAAAGGGACAGTGGCAGCATGGATATAAAATTGGCTAAGGGACAGAAAGTAGAGAGTAGTGGTGATTGGTTGTTTTTTCAGACCAAAGGGAGGAATACAATGGTGTTCCCCAGGGGTCAGTATTAGGACCACTGCTCCTTTTGATGTATATTAATGACCTGGACTTGGGTATACAGGGCATAATTTTAAAGTTTGCAGATGACATGATACTCAGAAATATAGTAAACAGTAATGAGGATAATAACAGACTTCAGAAGGACAGAGGCAGAATGGTGAAATGAGCAGACACGTGGCAGATTTTAATGTCTGTAAGCTTGTAATGTTTGTAGCTCCACACTGTGGATGTGGACGTATTGTGTACTGCAATTGAAGAGTTAATGCTTAAACAGAACCATGCAGATTCCGGAGGCTTCCGAGAGAGCTGCCTGCCATGTTAGGAAGCTGTGTGTGCTGTGCTCTGTGAATATATCACATTTGGCGATGAGATGGGATTTTTCGGATGATTTAAAGCTTAAATTTTGTTGGTGAAGGATTCAGCCAGCTGACAGAGAGACTTTGGAAATTTCTGTCTTTGGAAAAAAAGCTACAAAATCCGATGTAAAATACAGCACACAATGTGAACAGGTAGAGATTAAAATAGCAGGTGTAATCGGACATTTGGGGGAATATAGACACGACCGGGAACGTTTTAAAGTGTATGTGGATCGGCTAGAAATGTATTTCACTGCAAATAACATAATCGAAGTTCCAGACAATGCAGTCCAGAACCGGGCTGTGTTGGAAGGTAAGAAAACAATCTTCTTATCGGAGGCGGGTCCGGCATTGTACGAAACCCTTGTAAATCTGCTTGTGCCTGACGAGCCAAAGGACACAATGCTTAAAGAGATTTTAACAAAGCTGGAGCAGCACTATAACCCCAAACCGTTAGAAATTGCTGAAAGCTATCGTTTTGGGATTCGGAATCAAAGGACTCTTGTATCAGTGATTACTTCATAGCATTAAAAAAGCTATTGATAGAAACATAGAAACATAGAAAATAGGTGCAGGAGTAGGCCATTCGGCCCTTCTAGCCTGCACCGCCATTCAATGAGTTCATGGCTGAACATGCAACTTCAGTACCCCATTCCTGCTTTCTCACCATACCCCTTGATCCCCCTAGTAGTAAGGACTTCATCTTTTTGAATATATTTAGTGAATTAGCCTCAACAACTTTCTGTGGTAGAGAATTCCACAGGTTTACCACTCTCTGGGTGAAGAAATTCCTCCTCATCTCGGTCCTAAATGGCTTACCCCTTATCCTTAGACTGTGTCCCCTGGTTCTGGACTTCCCCAACATTGGGAACATTCTTCCTGCATCTAACCTGTCTAACCCTGTCAGAAGTTTAAACGTTTCTATGAGGTCCCCTCTCATTCTTCTGAACTCCAGTGAATACAAGCCCAGTTGATCCAGTCTTTCTTGATAGGTCAGTCCCGCCATCCCGGGAATCAGTCTGGTGAACCTTCGCTGCACTCCCTCAATAGCAAGAATGTCCTTCCTCAGGTTAGGTGACCAAAACTGTACACAATACTCCAGGTGTGGCCTCACCAAGGCCCTATACAACTGTAGCAACACCTCCCTGCCCCTGTACTCAAATCCCCTCGCTATGAAGGCCAACATACCATTTGCTTTCGTAACCGCCTGCTGTACCTGCATGCCAACCTTCAATGACTGATGTACCATGACACCCAGGTCTCTCTGCACCTCCCATTTTCCTAATCTGTCACCATTCAGATAATAGTCTGTCTCTCTGTTTTTACCACCAAAGTGGATAACCTCACATTTATCCACATTATACTTCATCTGCCATGCATTTGCCCACTCACTTAACCTATTCAAGTCGCTCTGCAGCCTCATAGCATCCTCCTCGCAGCTCACACTGCCACCCAACTTAGTGTCATCCGCAAATTTGGAGATACTACATTTAATCCCCTTGTCTAAATCATTAATGTACAGTGTAAACAGCTGGGACCCCAGCACAGAACCTTGCGGTACCCCACTAGTCACTGCCTGCCATTCTGAAAAGTCCCCATTTACTCCTACTCTTTGCTTCCTGTCTGACAACCAGTTCTCAATCCATGTCAGCACACTACCCCCAATCCCATGTGCTTTAACTTTGCACATTAATCTCTTGTGTGGGACCTTGTCGAAAGCCTTCTGAAAGTCCAAATATACCACATCAACTGGTTCTCCCTTGTCCACTCTACTGGAAACATCCTCAAAAAATTCCAGAAGATTTGTCAAGCATGATTTCCCTTTCACAAATCCATGTTGACTTCGACCTATCATGTCACCATTTTCCAAATGCACTGCTATGACATCCTTAATAATTGATTCCATCATTTTACCCACTACCGATGTCAGGCTGACCGGTCTATAATTTCCTGTTATCTCTCTCCCTCCTTTTTTAAAAAGTGGGGTTACATTGGCTACCCTCCACTCCATAGGAACTGATCCAGAGTCAATGGAATGTTGGAAAATGACTGTCAATGCATCCACTATTTCCAAGGCCACCTCCTTAAGTACTCTGGGATGCAGTCCATCAGGCCCTGGGGATTTATCGGCTTTCAATCCCATCAATTTCCCCAACACAATTTCCCGACTAATAAGGATTTCCCTCAGTTCCTCCTCCTTACTAGACCCTCTGACCCCTTTTCTATCCGGAAGGTTGTTTGTGTCCTCCTTAGTGAATACCGAACCAAAGTACATGTTCAATTGGTCCGCCATTTCTTTGTTCCCCGTTATGACTTCCCCTGATTCTGACTGCAGGGGACCTACGTTTGTCTTTACTAACCTTTTTCTCTTTACATATCTATAGAAACTTTTGCAATCCGTCTTAATGTTCCCTGCAAACTTCTTCTCGTACTCCATTTTCCCTGCCCTAATCAAACCCTTTGTCCTCCTCTGCTGAGTTCTAAATTTCTCCCAGTCCCCGGGTTCGCTGCTATTTCTGGCCAATTTGTATGCCACTTCCTTGGCTTTAATATTATCCCTGATTTCCCTTGATAGCCACGGTTGAGCCACCTTCCCTTTTTTATTTTTACGCCAGACAGGAATGTACAATTGTTGTAGTTCACCCATGCGGTCTCTAAATGTCTGCCATTGCCCATCCACAGTCAACCCCTTAAGTATCATTCGCCAATCTATCCTAGCCAATTCACGCCTCATACCTTCAAAGTTAGCCTTCTTTAAGTTCTGGACCATGGTCTCTGAATTAACTGTTTCAATCTCCATCCTAATGCAGAATTCCACCATATTATGGTCACTCTTCCCCAAGGGGCCTCGCACAACGAGATTGCTAATTAATCCTCTCTCATTACACAACACCCAGTCTAAGATGGCCTCCCCCCTAGTTGGTTCCTCGACATATTGGTCTAGAAAACCATCCCTTATGCACTTCAGGAAATCCTCCTCCACCGTATTGCTTCCAGTTTGGTTAACCCAATCTATGCACTGTAATTTTGGGAACTTTCAAAACCGAGCATTACGGGATCATTTTGTTTGTGGGGTGAAAAATGATGCGATCAGAAGGAAGTTATTGACGACGGATGACTTGACTTTTGAGATTGCTTGTCAGACAGCGAGGTCGATGGGCATGGCCGAACAATATTCCCAAGAATTAAATAATAATTACGGTCATCAGTCAACCGAGGTAACTCACCTGCAGATTCAAAGTAAAAGATGGTGGGGGCCCTAAGTCTCAGAAACTGGAAATTCTAACAGAGCCTCGAAGTCATGCTATAAGTGCCTGGGACAACACATTGCTCAAAGTTGTCCATACGTGAAGGCAGATTGTTTCTTATGCAGAAAGACTGGGCATCTTGCGAAGGCATGCTGACTGAAGGGTAAATCAGCTTTTAAAGCTATGAGTCCAGCGTTCAAAGCTATGAGTAAAAATCCCAAGAGACAACATAGCATGGAAGAACAACAACAGGACGAGGAGATGTTAGAGTTACACGTCATCAGGAGCACGAGGTTAATGGACAGCGATTCGAAAAGCATCAAAATCCACATAGATGTTGTGGGATTCAAGATACCAATGGAAATTGACATGGGTGCATCCGTGAGTGTAGTACCGGAGTCACTATACCGCGACAAATTGCGTGATTTTCAACTGGAGAAATCCAAGATGGAGCTAAGAGGCTATTCGGGAGAGAAAATTCCAGTGGCAGGTCGTATCACCGTGCCGGTGAAAAATAAAGATCAATTTCAGAACTTGCCTCTAATAGTTGTGAAAGGAGACAAGCCTGCCTTACTAAGAAGAAATTGGTTGAGCTCACTGAAGCTGGATTGGAGTAAGATTTTCTGTGTGGAAGCGAGATTTTCATCAACTGATGAGGTTATCAAGAACTATCCAAAGGTGTTCTGTGAAATGGGCTGTTCGATCCAAGGCTTCAAGGCGAGTATCAGGGTATAGAAGGACGCTAGATCGGTTTACTACAAGCCACGTTCCATACCATATGCATTCAAGGAGAAAGTTGTGCAAGAACTCAAAAGACTAGAGACTGAGATACAGCATTCAAGGAGTGTAAAAGCAAATTGGTAGAGAGCACCATGTTAGTTCACTATGACATATCTAAGGAGATTAAGCTAGCATGTGATGCCTCTCCGTATGGAGTTGGAGCAGTGATCTCTCATGTATCACGTAGTGGGGAGGAGAGACCAATTGCTTTTGCTTCATGCACTCTCAGTGCCAGTGAGAGTAATTCAGTGCAAATTGAAAAGGAAGTTTTGGCATTAATTTTTGGGGTCAAGAAGTTTCACAAATACTTGTATGGCCGTAAGTTTACCATCGTTACCGACCATAAGCCCCTAACAGCAATCCTCCATCCAAAGTCCCCAGTTCCAACATTACCTGCAGCCCGAATGCAGAGATGGGCTTTGATTTTGTCAGCATATACATATGATCTTGAGTACATACGATCAGCTGATCACAGTAATGCTGATGCAATGTCTAGATTGCCTTCCCCATCACAAGTTACACCCGATAGGGAAGAAGTGTTTTATTTTTCATACATTGATGAACTGCCAGTCACAGCTGAAGAGATTGGTAGAGCAACCAAACATGACCCAGTGATGTCAAAAGTGTATGAGTATATTGCGAATGGATGGCCAAACCAGGTAACAGACAACGATACACATCCATTCTTCATTCGTAGGAATGAATTATCAGTCGATAAAGATTGTATCATGTGGAATGCAAGAGTGGTTATACCAAATAAATTCAGGTCCAAATTATTAGGAGACCTCCATGACCAGCACCTGGGAATGTGCTTGACCAAGAGTTTTGCACGCCGTTATTTATGGTGGCCAGGTCTTGATAAAGATATAGAGTACATCGTGAGTCAGTGTATGACATGTCAATCTGTATGCAAGCAACCACCACTGGTACCATTACACCCATGGAAATGGCTTCCCAACATGTGGCAAAGACTACGTATTGATTTTGCTGAGTTAGAAGGACAACAATTGTTCATTATGATAGCCATTCGAAATGGGTTGAGGTGTTTCCAATGTGGAAAATAACAAGAAGTAAAACATTGGACATTTTACGAAAATTATTTTCTTCATTTGGCCTCCCTGAAGAAATTGTTTCAGATAATGGACCACAATTTCGTTCAGAAGTATTTGCACAATTCATGAACAAAAATGGTGTGAAACATACCAAGGTTCCACCATACCATCCTGCTTCGAATGGTGCAGCAGAGCGCACTGTACAAATTGTAAAACGTGCCCTCATAAAACAAATGTTAGATCCAAATCCAAGGAAACGACAGTTGTCATTGAATCACAAATTGGCTAATTTTTTGATTACATATCGAAATACTCCTCATACAACTACTGGTAGAACACCAGCAGAGTTGTTTCTCAAATGACAGCCATGGACCAGATTCTCGTTGTTAAAACCAAATTTGGCACAGTCCATAGAAGAGACACAATTAAGACAGAAAGAGAATTATGATAGAGGTAGAGTAAAAGAGAGAAGTGTGAAATTAAACCAGAAGGTGAGAGTGAAGAACCATCACCATAAATGGTTAAAGTGGTTACCAGGAAGAGTGGTGAAGATATATGGTCCTCGCACATATTTGGTAAAGATGTTTGATAATGGACTGGTTAGGTTTGTTCATGTTGATCATATTTTACCTACAGACATGGAAGGAGTTGAAGGTGGGAATGATTCAATTATTTCTGACTCATCAGATAGTTTTGATATACCAGTAGCAAATCCTAAATCCAATGTACTGGAAACAAATCCAGGAGAGAATCAGAATGAAAGTCAGAGTCCGAGTCAGGAAAACAAAGAGCCTGAAGTTAGAATGAGTTCAAATGAAAATCAAGGAAATTCCATGGAGGAAAACATTCCTCAGGATGAGCCTTGAATGAGTGTGAAATCGACACCAGGTTTGGAAGGTTCTGTTCGAGAGCAAAGGTATCCTCTTCGAAACAGAAAACAAGTGGTAAAGTTAAATTTGTAAAGATGAAAAACAAAGTTTATATCCTGTGTTATATATAAACATGAAAGTTATGTATGATGTTTGTTATAATAACTTCTTCATTAAGGAGGGAGAAGTGTAATGTCTGTAAGCTTGTAAAGTTTGTAGCTCCACACTGTGGATGTGGATGTATTGTGTACTGCAACTGCAGGGTTAATAATAAACAGAACCAGGCAGATTCCGGAGGCTTCCGAGCGAGCTGCCTGCCATGTTAGGAAGCTGTGTGTGCTGTGCTCTGTGAATATATCACACAGATGAAATTTAATGCAGAGATGTGTGAAGTAATACATTTTGGTAGGACGAATGAGGAGAGGCAATAAAAACTAAATGGCTCTAAAGGGGTGTAGGAACAGAGGGCTAGACTTTCGCTTTCATTTTTGGTGGTTTTCTCGGCGGTACAGCTGTTTTTTGATGAAAAACCACCCGGCGGAAGTTTCCTCTTTAATTTTTAAAGCGTTTTGCCCAAATTTTGAAAAGACTGCCGGGGAGCAAACCGCCAACATGCATCTGCCGAGAATACCGAGTGGATCTAAGTTTTATTTCAACGGAGGACCCATACACACCATCATCATCAAAGGCAGTCCCTCGGAATCGAGGAAGACTTGCTTCCTCTCTTAACATGAGTTCTTAGGTGGCTGTACAGTCCAATACAAGAACCACCATCTCTCACAGGTGGGACAGATAGTCGTTGTGGGAAAGGGTGGGCAGCGAGCCTGGTTTGCCGCACACTCCTTCCGCTGCCTGCGCTTGATTTCTGCATGCTCTCGGCGACGATACTCGAAGAGGTCAGCAACCTCCCGAATGCACTCCCTCCACTTAGGGCGGTCTACGGCCAGGGACTCCCAAGTGTCAGTGGGGATGTTGCACTTTATCAGGGAGGCTTTGAGGGTGTCCTTGTAACGTTTCCTCTGCACACCTTTGGCTCGTTTGCCATGGACGAGTTCCGAGTAGAGCGCTTGCTTTGGGAATCTCATGTCTGGCATGCGGACTATGTGGCCTGCCCAGCGGTGCTGATTGAGTGTGGTCAGTGCTTCAAAGCTGGGGATGTTGGCCTGGACGAGGACGCTAATATTTGTGCGTCTGTCCTCCCAGGGCAGAGGTAGGATCTTGCGGAGACATCGCTGGTGGTGTTTCTCCAGTGACTTGAGGCGTCTGCTGTACATGGCCCACATCGCTGAGCATTAAGGAGGGTGGTATTACTACGGCCATGTAGACCATGAGCTTGGTGACAGTTTTGAGGGACTGGTCTTCAAACACTCTTTTCCTCAGGCGGCCGAAGGTTGCACTAGCACACTGGAGGCGGTGTTGGATCTCGTCGTCAATGCCTGCTCTTGTTGATAGGAGGCTCCCGAGATAGGGGAAGTGGTCCACGTTGTCCAGGGCCACGCCTGGATCTTGATGTCTGGGAGGCAGTGCTGTGCGGCGAGGACAGGCTGGTGGAGGATCTTTGTCTTACTATGGTTTAGCGTAAGGCCCATGC
Organism: Pristiophorus japonicus; assembly: GCF_044704955.1. Classification (NCBI taxonomy): domain Eukaryota; kingdom Metazoa; phylum Chordata; class Chondrichthyes; family Pristiophoridae; genus Pristiophorus; species Pristiophorus japonicus. The sequence goes on along the minus strand of NC_091980.1, from coordinate 179,571,729 downwards.
TTTCATACGCCTCGGTAAATACGTGGATTATGTCCTGGAGTTCAGCCTCTGTGTGTGCACAGACGCAGGCGTCGTCCGCGTACTGTAGCTCGACGACAGAGGTTGGTGTGGTCTTGGACCTGGCCTGGAGACGGCGAAGGTTGAACAGCTTCCCACTGGTTCTGTAGTTTAGTTCCACTCCAGCAGGGAGCTTATCAACTGTGAGGTGGAGCACGGCAGCGAGGAAGATTGAGAAAAGGGTTGGGGCAATGACGCAGCCCTGCTTGACCCCGGTCCGGACGTGAATTGGGTCTGTGATGGATCCGTTGGTAAGGATCACGGCCTGCATGTTGTCGTGGAGCAGGCGGAGGATGCACGAGGTAGAAAAGGCCATAAGACAGCTAAAAAACAAGAAGGCTACAGGAGCAGATGGAATCTCTGCTGAGGCACTGAAGTGTGGCGGAGAGGCACTACTGGCACGAATACACGACCTCATCTCTCTTATCCGAAGAGAGGAGAGCATGCCGGGAGGGATGCAGTGATCGTGACCATTTTTAAAAAAGGGGACAAGTCCGACTGTGACAACTACAGAGGAATTTCCCTGCTATCAACCACTGGAAAGTTGTCGCTAGAGGTCTCCTCAACCGACTTCGCCCTGTGGCCGAGGAGCTCCTCCCGGAATCAGTGCGGATTTCGTCCCCTCCGGGGCACAACGGAAATGATTTTTGCAGCGCGACAGCTGCAGGAAAAATGCAGGAACAGCGCCAGCCCTTATTCATGGCCGCCTTCGATCTTACAAAGCCCTTTGACACTGTCAACCATGAAGGTCTATGGAGCGTCCTCCTCCATTTCGGATGCCCCCCAAAGTACGTCACCATCCTCCGCCTCTCCACGATGACATACAAGCTGTACACACCACCGAGGAAACCGCCCACGAAAAGCTGCCTGAAACAGGGTGGTAGGTGAGTACCCTGCAAAGAAAGGTAAGTTAAAGGATTTTATAAATATTTTTAAAATTCTAAAATGGCGATTACATTAGAAAGTGTCTTGAGAATGTTTTATAACTTATTATTTTTTTAAGTGAAAAAATATTTTTTGTGTTTTCCCCCCTCCCTAGGCCCAACCGCAGCCTCGGACTAAATTTTAAAAAAAATTTTAAGAACCACCTGGTCTCGCTACTTTCGCCCAGAAACCGCCGAGAATCTTGATGTAAGAATCATTTTCGAAACATAGAAACATAGAAAATAGGTGCAGGAGTAGGCCATTTGGCCCTTCTAGCCTGCACCGCCATTCAATGAGTTCATGGCTGAACATGCAACTTCAGTACCCCATTCCTGCTTTCTCACCATACCCCTTGATCCCCCTAGTAGTAAGGACTTCATCTAACTCCTTTTTGAATATATTTAGTGAATTAGCCTCAACAACTTTCTGTGGTAGAGAATTCCACAGGTTTACCACTCTCTGGGTGAAGAAATTCCTCCTCATCTCGGTCCTAAATGGCTTACCCCTTATCCTTAGACTGTGTCCCCTGGTTCTGGACTTCCCCAACATTGGGAACATTCTTCCTGCATCTAACCTGTCTAACCCTGTCAGAATTTTAAACGTTTTGATGAGGTCCCCTCTCATTCTTCTGAACTCCAGTGAATACAAGCCCAGTTGATCCAGTCTTTCTTGATAGGTCAGTCCCGCCATCCCGGGAATCAGTCTGGTGAACCTTCGCTGCACTCCCTCAATAGCAAAAATGTCCTTCCTCAGGTTAGGCGACAAAAACTGTACACAATACTCCAGGTGTGGCCTCACCAAGACCCTATACAACTGTAGCAACACCTCCCTGCCCCTGTACTCAAATCCCCTCGCTATGAAGGCCAACATACCATTTGCTTTCTTAACCGCCTGCTGTACCTGCATGCCAACCTTCAATGACTGATGTACCATGACACCCAGGTCTCTTTGCACCTCCCATTTTCCTAATCTGTCACCATTCAGATAATAGTCTGTCTCTCTGTTTTTACCACCAAAGTGGATAACCTCACATTTATCCACATTATACTTCATCTGCCATGCATTTGCCCACTCACTTAACCTATTCAAGTCGCTCTGCAGCCTCATAGCATCCTCCTCGCAGCTCACACTGCCACCCAACTTAGTGTCATCCGCAAATTTGGAGATACTACATTTAATCCCCTTGTCTAAATCATTAATGTACAGTGTAAACAGCTGGGACCCCAGCACAGAACCTTGCGGTACCCCACTAGTCACTGCCTGCCATTCTGAAAAGTCCCCATTTACTCCTACTCTTTGCTTCCTGTCTGACAACCAGTTCTCAATCCATTTCAGCACACTACCCCCAATCCCATGTGCTTTAACTTTGCACATTAATCTCTTGTGTGGGACCTTGTCGAAAGCCTTCTGAAAGTCCAAATATACCACTTCAACTGGTTCTCCCTTGTCCACTTTACTGGAAACATCCTCAAAAAATTCCAGAAGATTTGTCAAGCATGATTTCCCTTTCACAAATCCATGCTGACTTGGACCTATCATATTACCTCTTTCCAAATGCACTGCGATGACATCCTTAATAATTGATTCCATCATTTTACCCACTACCGATGTCAGGCTGACCGGTCTGTAATTCCCTGTTTTCTCTCTCCCTCCTTTTTTAAAAAGTGGGGTTACATTGGCTACCCTCCACTCCATAGGAACTGATCCAGAGTCAATGGAATGTTGGAAAATGACTGTCAATGCATCCACTATTTCCAAGGCCACCTCCTTAAGTACTCTGGGATGCAGTCCATCAGGCCCTGGGGATTTATCGGTCTTCAATCCCATCAATTTCCCCAACACAATTTCCCGACTATTAAGGATTTCCCTCAGTTCCTCCTCCTTACTAGACCCTCCGACCCCTTTTATATCCGGAAGGTTGTTTGTGTCCTCCTCAGTGAATACCGAACCAAAGTACTTGTTCAATTGGTCCGCCATTTCTTTGTTCCCCGTTATGACTTCCCCTGATTCTGACTGCAGGGGACCTACGTTTGTCTTTACTAACCTTTTTCTCTTTACATATCTATAGAAACTTTTGCAATCCGTCTTAATATTCCCTGCAAGCTTCTTCTCGTACTCCATTTTCCCTGCCCTAATCAAACCCTTTGTCCTCCTCTGCTGAGTTCTAAATTTCTCCCAGTCCCCGGGTTCTCTGCTATTTCTGGCCAATTTGTATGCCACTTCCTTGGCTTTAATGCTATCCCTGATTTCCCTTGATAGCCACGGTTGAGCCACCTTCCCTTTTTTATTTTTACGACAGACAGGAATGTACAATTGTTGTAGTTCATCCATGCGGTCTCTAAATGTCTGCCATTGCCCATTCACTGTCAACCCCTTAAGTATCATTCGACAATCTATCCTAGCCAATTGCCGGGCAGTTTTAATTACCTAATTAGTGGAAACTTTCGCCGGCATTAACTGATGAAGCTTGGCGGTATTTTCTGGGCGGCAATCGGGCGGTGAGGGCCTTGGGGAAAGTTTACCCCAGAGAGACCTGGGGTGTATGTACATAAATCTTTGAAGATGGCAGCATAAGTTGAGAAGGCCGTTCAGAAAACATATGGGATCCTTGGCTTTATTAATAGAGGGATAAAGTACAAAAGTTATGCTAAACCTTTATAAAACACTGGTTAAGCCTCTGCTAGGGTATTGTTTTCAATTCTGGGCAACACACTTTAGGAAGGATGTCAAGGCCTTGGAGAGGGTAGAGAAGAGATTTACTAGAATGGTACCAGGGATGAGGGACTTCAGTTATGTGAAGAGACTGGAGATGCTGGGATTGCTCTCCTTGGAACAGAGAAGGTTAAGAGGAGATTTGATAGAGGTGTTCAAAATCATGAACGGTTTTGATAGAGTAAATAAGGAGTAACTGTTTCCAGTGGCAGAAAGGCCGTTAAACCAGAAGACACAGATTTAAGGCGATTGGCAAAAGATCTAGAGGTGAAATTAGGATTTTTTTAAAACTCCGTATGTTGTGATCTGCAATGCACTGCCTGAAAGAGTGGTGGAGGCAGATTTGGTCGTGACTTTCAAAAGGGAATTGGATAAATACTTGAAGGGAAAAAAATTACAGGGCTATGGGGAAAGTGCAGAGGAATGGACTAATTGGATAGCTCTCTGAAAGAGCTGGTACAGGCACGATGGACCGAATGGCCTCCTTCCCTGCAATATCATTCTATAATTCTATTGCACTGAAAGTGAGTAGTAATGGCAGTGCCTTTATGACACAAGGAGGTCATTTTGACTTTGTGCGTAATATCGAATCGGCAGCCTTTTACATCTCCCGATTTTTATTTCCAACGTGGACTGCCTATTTGCTGTTGCCCGTTTTTACAGCATCGCACAGTCAAAATTACCCCCAAGGAGTGGAATTTAATGTCACCGGTATTAACTTTGTGGTATTAACTGACTTCCTGGATGTTTCCGAATGGACCAGATAATTAATTTGTTTGCTTCCTGCAGCCTTCAAACGTGCCTACATGAGTAACCTCAAAAGGGACTGAGCCATGCATCATTTAACATTGCCTGAAACATGGGGCCCAAGTTTCGGGTCGCACCTAAAACGGCTCAGCCCAGACCTGGACGCCCGTTTTTCCCGCCAGAAATTGCGCCTAAAAAAAAATTACCTATTCTCCAGCTTCCTGGAGGCCCTCTGGAGCTGGGCGCGGCGCAGCACGAGCTGTAGGGGGCGGAGCCAGGTCCCTGCGCTGAAAACGGTGCCTGGACCTGTGCACATGTGCGCTACAGTGGGTGCGCATGTGCAGTAGCTCCAGGCGACCAAAACTGAGTGGGAGGGGCCTGAAGCACGCAGCCCCTAGCCCTGGCAGAATGGCCTCACTGGGGCTGCGTGCATAAGGCTCCCTCCACCCGACCGTATCGGACCCGACCTGACCTCCGCTCCCCCCAACCCCCGGACCTCCGCGGCTCTCTCCTCCCCTCCCCCCCCCCCCCGGACCTCAGCGACACTCACCCCCCCTCCCCCCCCCCCCCCCCGGACCTCTGCAACTCTTCCCCCCCCCCCCCCACCATCCCCCCCACCGGACCTCCGCGACTCTCTCCCCCCACCCCCAGACCTCCGCGACTCTCTTTCCCTCCCCCCATCCGGACCTCCGCGACTCCCTCTCCCCCCCGGACCTCCATGACTCCCCCCCCCCCACCCCTCCGGACCTCTGCGACTCTTCCCCCCCACCCCCCGGACCTCCGTGACTCTCCCCACCCCCCAGACCTCCGCAACACCCCCCCCCTCCCCGAGACCCGACGCCACTTATCTGTAAATCCAGCCCGAGGTCTTGGGCCCGGCCGTTCAGCCTCCTTCTCTCCCTTCCCCCCCCCTCTCTCCTCCCCCCCCCCTCTCTCCTTCCCCCCTCTCTCCTTCCCCCCCTCTCTCCTTCACCCCTCTCTCCTTCCCCCCACCTCTCCTTCCCCCCCCTTTCTCCTTCCCTCCCTCCCTCCTCTCTCCTTCCTTCCCTCCCTCCTCTCTCCTTCCCTCCCTACCTCCTCCCTCCCTCCCTCCTCTCTCCTCTCTCCTCTCTCCTTCCCTCCCTCCTCCCTCCCCCTCCTCTCTCCTTCCCTCTCTCCTCTCTCCTTCCTTCCCTCCCTCCTCTCTCCCTCCCTCCCTCCCTCCTCTCTCCTTCCCTCCCTCCCTCCTCCTTCCCTCCCTCCCTCCTCTCTCCTTCCCTCCCTCCTCTCTCCCTCCTTCCTCTCTCCCTCCCTCCTCTCTCCCTCCCTCTCTCCTTCCCTCCCTCTCTCCTTCCCTCCTCTCCTTCCCTCCCTCCCTCCTTCCTCTCTCCTTCCCTTCCTCCTCTCTCCTTCCTTCCCTCCCTCCTCTCTTCTTCCCTCCCTCCCTCCTCTCTTCTTCCCTCCCTCCCTCCTCTCTTCTTCCCTCCCTCCTCTCTCCCTCCCTCCCTCTCTCCCTCTCTCCCTCCCTCTCTCCCTCCCTCCTTCCCTCCCTCTCTCCTTCCCTCCCTCCCTCCTCTCTCCTTCCCTCCCTCCCTCCTCTCTCCTTGCCTCCCTCCCTCCTCTCTCCTTCCCTCCCTCCCTCCTCTCTCCTTCCCTCCCTCCCTCCTCTCTCCTTGCCTCCCTCCCTCCTCTCTCCTTCCCTCCCTCCCTCCTCTCTCCTTCCCTCCCTCCTCCTTCCCTCCCTCCCTCCTCTCTCCTTCCCTCCCTCCTCTCTCCCTCCTTCCTCTCTCCCTCCCTCCTCTCTCCCCTCCTCCCCTCTCTCCCTCCCTCTCTCCTTCCCTCCCTCTCTCCTTCCCTCCTCTCCTTCCCTCCCTCCCTCCTTCCCTCCCTCCTTCCTCTCTCCTTCCCTTCCTCCTCTCTCCTTCCTTCCCTCCCTCCTCTCTCCTTCCCTCCCTCCCTCCTCTCTTCTTCCCTCCCTCCTCTCTCCCTCCCTTCCCCCTCTCTCCCTCCCTCCTTCCCTCCCTCTCTCCTTCCCTCCCTCCCTCCTCTCTCCTTCCCTCCCTCCCTCCTCTCTCCTTGCCTCCCTCCCTCCTCTCTCCTTGCCTCCCTCCCTCCTCTCTCCCTCCCTCACCTCCCTCCCTCTCTCCCTCCCTCTTTCCTTCCCTCCCTCCCTCCTTCCCTCCCTCCTCTCTCCCTCCCTCCTCTCTCCTTCCCTCCCTCCCTCCTCTCTCCTTCCCTCCCTCCCTCCTCTCTCCTTCCCTCCCTCCCTCCTCTCTCCTTCCCTCCCTCCCACCTCTCTCCCTCCCTCCTCTCTCCCTCCCTCCTCTCTCCTTTCCCTCCCTCCCCTCCTCCCCTCCCTCCTTCCTTCCCTCCCTCCTTCCTTCCCTCCCTCTCTCCTTCCCTCCTGTCTCCTTCCCTCCTCTCTCCTTCCCTCCCTCCCTCCTCTCTCCTTCCCTCCCTCCCTCCTCTCTCCCTCCCTCCCTCCCTCCCTCTCTCCCTCCCTCCTCCATCCCTTCTCCCCCTCCCTCACCTCCCTCCCTCTCTCCCTCCCTCTTTCCTTCCCTCCCTCCCTCCTTCCCTCCCTCTCTCCCTCCCTCCTCTCTCCCTCCCTCCTCTCTCCTTCCCTCCCTCCCTCCTCTCTCCTTCCCTCCCTCCCTCCTCTCTCCTTCCCTCCCTCCCTCCTCTCTCCTTCCCTCCCTCCCACCTCTCTCCCTCCCTCCTCTCTCCCTCCCTCCTCTCTCCTTTCCCTCCCTCCCCTCCTCCCCTCCCTCCTTCCTTCCCTCCCTCCTTCCTTCCCTCCCTCTTTCCTTCCCTCCCTCTCTCCTTCCCTCCTCTCTCCTTCCCTCCCTCCCTCCTCTCTCCTTCCCTCCCTCCCTCCTCTCTCCCTCCCTCCCTCCCTCCCTCTCTCCCTCCCTCCTCCAACCCTTCTCCCCCTCCCCCCTCCCCTTGCTGTCAGAAACACAGACACTGACAGACAGAGTGAGAGACACACACACACACGGACAGACAGAGAGATAGAGACACTGACAGAGACACACTGGGGGGACCATCCCAGCACGCTGTTGGAGGACTCCCGATGCTGCAGTCGGTAAGTAGAAAATATTTTATTTATTGATTTTTTTAAATTTTTTAAATTTTTTTATTTTTTTTTGATTGATTTATTGGTTGATTTATTGATGTATTTATCATTTATTATTGATGATGGCTCTTTATTTGTAAAACTGAAGTGTTTAATGTTTGTAAACTTCCCTTTAAACCCCCCCCCCTCATTCCCTACGCCTAATTTGTTACCTACGCCTGATTTTCTAAAGTGTAGACTAGGTTTTTTCGAACGTACAAAAATCTTCACTAAGTTAGTTTGGAGTAAGTTTTCACTGCCGAAACTTTGAAAACAGGCGTAAGTGGCCGGACACGCCCCCTTTTGAAAAAAAAATTCTGTTCCAAAGTGAAACTGTTCCAACTGACTAGAACTGAAGCAAACTAAATGCCGAGAATTCAAATTTCTAAGATACTTCATTCTAAACCAGTTGCTCCAAAAAAACAGGAGCAACTCAGGCCGAAACTTGGCCCCATGGTGTTCCCACTGAAATGAATGTGTCTGATCAATCTGCCATGGAGCTGCCTAATGCTGTCATCAAAAGAGCAAAGAAGCAAAAGAATGAAGAAGCAAAGAAACCAAAGTATTGGGAGAAAATAGAACAAATGAAAATGTGGGGGAAAACCCCTAATGGGTGAAAATCAAAGCTAAAGGAGCAAGTAAATGTAAAATGTTATTTATATATACTACCATTATGAGGGCCATATTATACCAAGTAATGCAGAATGTATTATTCTGCTGCGGAGGTGACGATTTATCCCTTTAAGACTAAAACATTTAATTGCTGTCAAGTAAATGCAGGTTGAGGCTTGATTGCTTTTCAGGTTGTAGTTCATGACTTCAGCTTTCTCGTTTAAAAAATGATATAATTGGTGTACTCACTCCAATGTTTATGGCCCCTGTGTCAACTGACACTTTATTTTCACTTTTTTAATAGGTTTCAACCTTGACTCCGTGGTAGCAATCTTTATTCTGAATCTGAAGGTTGTGGGTTGAAGCCCTCCTCCAGGCCTTGAAAATAGCACCTCAGTGCAGTACTGCATTATCAGAGGTGCTATGTTTCAGATGGCATGTTAGACCGACACCGGATCTGTCCTCTCTGATGGATGTACTATTCAAAGAAGAATAGGGGAGTTCTCCCAATGTCCTGGACCACAATTATCCTCAAACCAAAATAATCTCAAACAGATTAACCACCCATCTGTCTCATTGCACTCTGTGAGACCTTGCTGAGCACAAATTGTCTGCCGTGTTTGCCTATGCTTGAAAAGTGATTAATTGGCTGTCCACCACTTGAGGATGTAAAAGGCATAATTTAAATGCGAGTTTTTTCTTTCTTATTTGAAATGTGACACTAAAATATGATGGAGAAGAAAGAACAATGGACTGGAAATCACTGAGAGTCACTTGAACTACTTGCAGGGCACATAATAATGCTTGCAGGTCATGCCAAACATGGCAGAGTGCCACTCCCTGAGATGACATGTTCATCAGCTACATTGCAGTCCATTATATGTATTTTCCCCTCTTCCACATCTTATGTCTCCATGTTCTCAGTATCAGTTGCAGCTATGTGCGATCGCTTGACATCTTATCACTTTTGCATAATAACTCTAGCATTTGCTCATACCATCTGCGCAGTCACATCAGTCACTAAATAGATTCCACATGAAATGGTCTCCAAACTCTTGCAGGGCATCTCCATTGAGCCTTCACCATCTTCCGCAACCCATTGCCGCTTTCTCTACCATACCTTTCCTTCAACGGAGTCATAGGGAGTAACATATCTGAACTCTCTCTGGGCAGGTTAAGGTCCATCACCTCAATATTTATGTGCCACTGATAATGCTGCAGGATGTGAATGATATGTGGGAAGTGTAGCGCTGCAGCACTCTGAGCGAAGCTCCCTGACGCCCGACTCACAGTCCGCTCAGACCAGCTTTTCCCCAGCGATCCTTCTGGCGGGCAGCATGGCAATCTTAGATGGTCCTCGATGAGGAAAAAGACGGATTTCCAGCCTCCGGCATGGGCGGGCAGCAGGCCAGCGTGCCGGGGAACCACCGGGACCAATCTTGCGGCGGGTGGAACGTGGGTGGCAGATGGGCGGCACCGGAGTAATCGACGAAAAAAACTTCATTTCCGGCAGAAGCTTGGCGGCTGTGGGCGGGACTTCCACCAGTATCGGCGCCACAGTCTAATAAACAGACAAAGCCCTTTAGATAGCCAGGCCGTTACTGATGCGCTGAGACCGGCGTGGAGCTTGTAGCGTTTGATCGAGGTGTTTGGTTGGGAAACAGAACGGTGCCTCTGTTCCATCCTGCTGGTCTGTTGGCCTGTGAGTTGGGATCAGTCTACGAGTGTTCCATCGAGTTCCATCATTGAGCTTGTAGGTGTGAGGGCTGAACTTTCGCCCGTTCTGTTTTGGAGGCGAAAGTGAAGATGTGAGCTTATGACTCCGGTTTGGGCGCTTAACTCTGACCCAATCTCCGTTCTTCAGTTGGGGCTTTTGAACGTTTCATTTTGTGTCAGTGTACGACTTCGCTTTTCATTGGCGTTCCTAAATCTGGGATGCGAGTGTGGTTATCTTCACGCTAGGTTTGGCTGGGGGTTTGAGAATGTCCAATGACCAGCGAAGATTCTGCCCAATCATGAGCTCAGCGGGTGTCTTCCCCGTTAGCGAGTGCTTTGTCGAACAGTATGTGCGGAGAATGGTTTGAACCACTTCGTCGAATGTTTGGCCTGCTGTGAGGTTGGCTTTCAAACCCTCTTTGATGACGCGGTTAAATCGCTTAACACCTCCGTTGCTTTGAGGATTGTACCAAGCAGTAAGGCGATGCTCGATAGCATGATGAGTGAGGAAATCCGTGAACTGGTCGGACACAAACTGTGGTCCATTGTCAGTGATTGACCTCTGGGAGACCCCACTTTGTGAACATACGCTGCAGAATAGTGACAATCGTTGATGAGGTCACTGAACTTGTTGTAGCGATTTCTGACCATTTGGAATGCAGGTCATGTACTACGATAAGGAAACGCTGGTGCAGTGGAGCTGCTTCAACTGGACCGAAGATATCCAACTGAAGTTGTTGCCATGGTCTTTGTGGCCATGGAATGGGCTTCATTGGAGTGGTCAGATGTTTGTGGCCTTTTCACTCAGACTACATGCTTCACAGTGTGAGACAAACTCCTCGCTGAGAGTGTCAATCCCAGGCCACCATACTGAATCCTGACATCTCTGCTTCATGTGGACAATGCTAGGGTGTCCATCGTATGTCAATGAGAGAACGCGTTGTTGAAGCGACTTGGGAATTACTGTTCTATCACCACGAGCGAGACAGCCATCGTTCCAAACCGAAAATTCATTGCAAAGTCTGTGGAATGTTTTCAGCTCTTCTGGAATTTGCTTAGGCCACTCAGTTTGGAGGAAGTGACACACATGCTGGAGCGTAGCATCACTCTGTGATTCGGTTTTGAGATCGTCGCAGGAGACCAGGTTTCTGATGGACTGAGTGATGATCGACGTGACATATGTGTCATCATCTGTGAACAAGTCAGCACCAGAGTTCGAAGCAAGTGTTGAGCAGCTGAGCATATCAGCTACATGGTTGCGACTGCCAGCGATGTACTGTACATCAAAGTTATATTGGTGAAGGCCATTTGACCATCGGCTGATTCGTAGTGGTCTGTGCCCAGATCCAATTGCAGCGAGTAGCGTAGTTAGTGCTTGGTGATCCGTACGGAGGATAAATTTCCTGCCATAGAGGTAGATGTGCCAACGTTCACAAACGTAGGTGCAAGCGACTGCTTTGTGTTCCCCTTGTCATGTATTCAACCAGCATTGTAACCCATGTATAAACTGACCTAAGTTGTACACCGTGAGAACACTGACCACTAGGTGGGAGACACTCCTAACCTGGACCTTCAGGTATAAAAGGGGAAGCTCCACCCACCTTCTTCACTTGAGTGCAATGGAATAAAGGACAGGTCACAGACTGACCTTCTCTCAAGCATGGGCCTCTTGTGCATTTATACTGTGTAGTAAGGACGTATCAATGGCGACAAGAAACTGGGATTTAAACCACGCGAGCATGGCTACTAGCAGAACAGACGAGAGGTACTGTGTTAAGGAATGGTTGGGACAGAGATTCAACATTGTAAAGCAGCACACAGTTCTCCAGGCATACAAGGGCAGTCAGGCATGCCCCAACATGTAGTCGAACCCAGAGGGGGAGTTCGACAGAGACAATGGCAAGCTGAACAGCGATTCATGCCATTGCAAGGGACAATGCGGCCAGTAATGGGGCCATCAACACCTGTTAATGATGCACTCAAGGACAATAACAGGGGCAGTCAGGGACGATCGACTGGCAAGGGACCTTTTGTTTCAAACCGCAACTCATGCTGGAGGCGTGGAGGCATACATTCAGAGATGAGCAAAATACCTGCAGAAATTGCAGAAGTGGACACTAGGGGAAATCGCTGGAAGCTAAAGTTCAGCGAGTTCATGTGGAGCACGTATACAGTTCATACACCAGGACGCCACCGATAATGATGAAAGTGCTCCTCAATGGCATCCCAGTATCAATGGAGTTAGACATGGGTGCCAGCCAGTCCCTGATGGGTATCAAACAGTTCGAAAAGTTGTGGGCATCCAAGGCCAGGAGGCCAAAATTATCGCCGATTGACGCACAGCTACGGACTTACACAAAGCAGATCATTCCGATGCTAGGCAGCGCCACGGTAGTCGTGACCCACAAAGATTCAGAGAACAGGTTGCCACTCTGGATTGTCCCAGGGGACGGTCCCGCACTACTGGGGAGGAGTTGGCTTGCTGTCATGAACTGGAAATGGGGCGATGTCAATGCAATTTCCTCTGTGGAGCGAGTATCATGCTCACAGGTCCTGGACAAATTTGACTCATTATTTCAACCCGGCATTGGCACTTTCATGGGGGCCAAGGTAGTGATTCACATAAACCCGGACGCCAGACCAGTACACCACAAGGCCAGAGCGGTGCCGTACGTGATGCGGGAAAAGATAGAAGGCGAATTGGACCGCCTGTTGAGGGAAGGCATCATCTCGCCAGTCGAATTCAGTGACTGGGCGAGCCCGCTTGTGCCGGTGCTCAAGGCGGATGGGTCGGTCAGGATATGTGGCGATTACAAGGCCACCATCAATCGGGTGTCACAACCAGTACCCGCTACCGAGAGCGGAGGACCTCTTTGCGACGCTATCCGGTGGCAAACTTTTTTCAAAATTGGACCTGACCTCAGCTTATATGACCCAGGAGCTGGCGAGTGAGTCGAAGAAGCTGACCACCATCACGACACACAAGGGGTTGTTTGAGTACAACAGATGTCCGTTCGGGATTCGCTCGGCCGCCGCAATCTTCCAATGAAATATGGAAAGCCTCCTCAAGTCAATTCCAGGGACGGTGGTTTTTCAGGACGACAGCCTCATTACGGGTTACGATACTGAAGAACACCTCCACAACCTGGAGGAGGTGCTACGCAGACTGGACCGGGTAGATCTGCGACTGAAAAAGGCGAAGTGCGTCTTCCTAGCTCCAGAGGTAGAATTCCTGGGGATGAGGGTAGCAGCAGACGGGATCAGCCCTACTGCATCCAAGACGGAAGCGATCCAGAGAGCACCCAGAACCCGTAACACAACGGAGCTGCGTTCGTTCCTGGGGCTCCTGAACTATTTTGGTAACTTCCTTCCCAAATTGAGCATGCTGCTAGAGCCGCTACATGTGCTCCTACGCAAAGGTCGCGAATGGGTCTGGGGGGACAGCCAGGAAAGGGCTTTTAATAGAGCACGCAATTTGTTATGTTCCAACAATCTGTTAACGCTATATGACCCATGTAAGAAACTTGTGTTAATGTGCGATGCGTCGTTCTATGGTGTCGGGTGTGTGTTGCAGCATGTCAATGCCAAGGGTCAGTTACAGCCGGTAGCTTATGCCTCCAGGAGTCTGTCCCAGGCAGAAAGGGGCTACGGGATGGTAGAAAAGGAGGCGCTCGCATGTGTATATGTGGTAAAGAAAATGCACCAGTACCTGTTTGGCAGGAAATTTGACCTGGAGACAGATCACAAACCCCTAACGTCCCTTTTGGCCGACAACAAGGCCATAAATGCAAACGCATCGGCCCGCATACAGAGGTGGGCACTCACATTAGCTGCCTATGACTACACAATTCGGCACAGACCGGGCACCGAAAACTGCGCCGATGCACTCAACAGGCTCCCACTAGCCACCACTGAGTGGGCTACCGAGCATGGTGCTGAGATGGTCATGGCTGTTGAAGCTTTCGGAAGCGAAGGCTCACCCGTGACAGCCCGTCAAATTAAAGTCTGGACAAATAGAGACCCGCTATTGTCTCTAGTCAAGAAATGTGTCCTGAATGGGGACTGGGCAGCCACGTACAGGGCATGCCCTGAGAAATTTAAACCATTTCACAGGCGCAAGGATGAACTTTCGATTCAGGCCGATTGCCTACTGTGGGGAAACCGCGTAGTCATGCCCCAGATGGGCAGAGAGGTGTTCATCAGAGAACTCCACAATGGGCACCCGGGCATTGTCACGATGAAGGCAATTTCCAGGTCACACGTTTGGTGGCCAGGAATAGACGCAGATCTGGAACTTTGTATTCGCAGGTGCAACACGTGTGCCCAGCTGGGCCATGCGCCCAGGGAAGCCTCCCTTAGCCCCTGGCCATGGCCCGCCAAGCCTTGGTCATGCATCCATGTGGACTACGCAGGTCCTTTCATGGGGAAACTGTTTTTGGTTGTAGTAGACGCCTACTCAAATGGATCGAGTGTGACATTTTAAATTCAAGCACATCCTCTGCCACGGTAGAAGGTCTACGGGCAATGTTCGCCGCCCACGGTCTTCCGGACATCTTGGTCAGCGACAATGGCCCGTGCTTCACAAGCACCGAATTACAGGACTTCATGGCAGGCAATGGAATTAACCATGTTAGAACGGCACCGTTCAAGCCGGCCTCAAACGGCCAGGCAGAACGAGCAGTGCAGATAATCAAACAGGGGATGCTCAGATTCCAAGGGGGTTCCCTACAAACCCGCTTATCACGCCTCCTGTTGGCCTATAGATCCCGACCACACTCGCTCACAGGGGTTCCACCTGCAGAGCTACTAATGAAAAGGACGCTCAAAACCCGATTATCCCTTATACACCCCACCATGAAAGAAATTGTCGAGAGCAGGCGCCAGTCACAATATCACTACCATGACAGGAATGCGTGGGCGCGATGTATTGATGTAAATGATCCTGTTTTTGTCCTCAACAAGCTGCAGGGCCCAAATGGCTCGCAGGCACTGTGGTTGCCAAAGAGAGAAATAGGATTCTGGTCGTTAAACTTATCAATGGACAAATCTGCCGCAAACATGTGGATCAAACAAAAAGGAGGTTCAGCAACCCCATAGAAGAAGCAGAGGAAGAACACGATGTAGAGTTCACTCCACCACTGGTGACCGAACACCGGAACCAAAGGGAGGAGAGCCCAGTCACTGTGGGCAGTCTGGATAGGCCTGAGGCAGACACTCAGGCCAGCGCCCAACAACCGGAGCCCCAACTCAGGTGCTCTCCAAGAGAGCGTAAACCACCAGAGAGACTCAACCTATGATCCCAATAAGACTTTGGGGGAGGAGGTGATGTCATGTATTCAACCAGCATTGTAACCCATGTATAAACTGACCTAAGTTGTACACCGTGAGAACACTGACCACTAGGTGGGAGACACTCCTAACCTGGACCTTCAGGTATAAAAGGGGAAGCTCCACCCACCTTCGTCACTTGAGTGCTAAGGAATAAAGGACAGGTCACAGACTGACCTTCTCTCAAGCATGGGCCTCTTGTGCATTTATACTGTGTAGTAAGGACGTATCACCCCTGTAGAGTATTTACGTTTTGTAGATGAGAGCGTGCGAGAGGCGAATGCCGTCAATCCATTGCGAGAGCACAGCACTCATGGTGTGCTCACTGATGCATCCGTGGTGATGTATGTAGTGGCATTCGGATCAAGTGCGCGAGGATAGGAAGGGTTGTGATTTTCTCCTTAAGTGTGGTGAATGCCTGAGCCTGGGAATCTGTCTATTCCCAAGGGATGTCCTTGTGCAGCAACTTGCGAAGTGGTTCGGCAATGTGTGCATAGTGTGGGACGAACTTCAGATAAAAGTTGCAAGTGTCGAGGAACGATGAAAGTTCTTTGACATTGGTCGCCTCCTGCATTCGCTGGATCGCATCAATGGTGTCAAACACCCGAAGTCGCTGCGTAACCGATTTGATGGAAGGATCAACGCGGGGACAATGGCTGAATTTTGTTCTCACTCCAAACCCTGTGAAGATTGAGGGATACTGCTTGTCAAAGTCCACCTTGTACACAGGTGTGCCGGTTGGGTCGTAAACTTTGAACCCAAGCTTGTCAAAAAGGTCGATACCCATGAGGCTCCGTCCCTTCGCTACATGAAAGGAAAAGGTCTCCAATGTTATGTCCTTGTAGTATATCGGGACAGATATGACCCCAAGTACCTCAATTTTGGAGTCGGAGTACGCAAGTAGAGTGGAAGTTGCGGGCTGCAGTTGACAGTGAGTGAAGTGGGTTTTGTACACAGCCTCGCTCAATATGGAGACTTTGGCTCCAAGGTCAATGAGGAGGCAGATGGGTGTGCCGTCAATGTTTACATCACAGTCCTTGAATTTGTCCGAACCAATGTGCGAAATGTCACTAACTGTGTAAACCATACTGGGTTCATCACTATCGGGGTTGTCCACATGTCGAATATGCTGCGATGAGCGACAGACACCAGCAAAATGGTTCATTTTACCACATGCAGAGCATTTCTTCCCACATGCAGGGCAGTTTGAACTCTTTGCTGAATGTGATTTGTCCCCACTGTTAAAGCAATGGAATTTAGGCCTGCGATCCGTAGTGGGTGGCTTATTATGAGCCCTGGGTCTCTGCTGTGATTTCCGCTTTGGACGAATGCCTTGCACATGGGCTGTTGCTGAAGTCTGCTGCACAGGGAATCTGATCACTTTTTAATCGCAAACCGTTGATTCGATTTTGATAGCCAAATTAGTTGCTTTGTCCAATGTCAATTTGTCATCCTTCATTTGCAGGTGTTCCCGAATACTTTTATTGTTTTCTCAGTAATTTGATACCTGATCATTTCCTCTGTGAGTGCTCCAAAGTTACACGTAGCGGCCAGTTCAGTTAATGAAATAATGTACTGTTTGATTGGTTCACCATTTCCTTGCCCCCTTTGAGGAAATTTGTATCTCTCCATCATGATACTTTTCTTTGGCCCAAAATATTTCTCTAGGGTGATTACCGCTTTGTCGTAGGACTCCGTGTCTTCGATTTGGCCAAAGTTGCATTGGTCTTCGATGCCGAGGCAGTGGATAAGTATTGCACGATGGCGAGCTGGTGTTACGTTGTCGCCGTCTAACCCACTCGCTGTGATGTACGTAGAAAAGCTTTTTCTCCATCTCTGCCACGGGATTGGAGGGTCCCCGGGTGTGGAGAGGAAAGGTAGGGGGGTAGGGAGATTAATTTGATTCATCCTCATCACCAAATTATGTTGTGTATGTAAATAAACAGACTAACTGAAGCAGGAGTAAGGTAACTTAACTGTGTACTTTATAGCATCTACCCAAAATGGTGTCCCAAACCAGCATGAACCAGAATGATTGCAGCAACTGTGAATAGCTCCTGCAGGGTCCTAATGTCTGTCTAGTGCTGTAACAAACAAATAGAGTCATCATCATCATAGGCAGTCCCTCAGAATCGAGGAAGACTTGCTTCCACTCCTGAAGTGAGTTCTTTGGTGGCTGAACAGTCCAATATGAGAGCCACAGACTCTGTCACAGGTGGGACAGATAGTCATTGAGGGAAGGGGTGGATGGGACTGGTTTGCCGCACGCTCTTTCCGCTGCCTGCGCTTGATCTCTGCATGCTCTCGGTTGAGACTTGAGGTGCTCACCGCCCTCCCGGATGCACTTCCTCCAATTAGGGCGGTCTTTGGCCAGGGACTCCCAGGTGTCAGTGGGGATGTCGCACTTTATTAGGGAGGCTTTGAGGGTGTCCTTGTAACGTTTCTGCTGCCCACCTTTGGCTCGTTTGCCATGAAGGAGCTCCGAGTAGAGCACTTGCTTTGGGAGTCTCGTATCTGGCATGCGAACTATGTGGCCTGCCCAGCGGAGCTGATAGAGTGTGGTCAGTGCTTCAATGCTGGGGATGTTAGCCTGGACGAGGACGCTGATGTTGGTGCGTCTGTCTTCTCAGGGGATTTGTAGGATCTTGCGGAGACATCGTTGGTGATATTTTTCCAGCAACTTAAGGTGTCTACTATACATGGTCCATGTATCTGAGCCATACAAGAGGGCAGGTATTACTACAGCCCTGTAGACCATGAGCTTGGTGGCAATTTTGAGGGCCAGAGTATGAACACAATAGGTACTTTAAAAAAAATAATAATGCTAGCAAATCTCTTACGGCAATACTTATGGTAATTCAGAGGCTGCACTAAGGATAGGGGCCAAACATAATGGGAGAGAATCTCCACTTGGCGAGTTTCACCACTCTAAGGCCATTAATAAAAGATTTGCACCCATTAGTGGTCAGGAGAGGTATTTATACAGAGGTTACCAAGTAAACTTATTTGCATATCCCTTGAGGCGGTTTGGGATTAATCTCATGTAAAAATACGTGTTTATTTGCAACACCTAAAGCTCTGAATGGTTCCCTTGGATAACAAGTTCTGATTATTGATTGGTCCCCTTGAAGGACAAGACACACCCACCAGTTTCTCAGGAATGTATAATTAGATCCTCCCCACCTACATAATCAGTTACTTTGCAAAGTGTAATTTGAGGCATTCTGACTGCCTGCTCCAGACATAACAGAGCTCACTTGGAACAGACAGGGCTCACCCTCGCCTTACAACATCCTCCCATCTCCCAAATAAATTCCTGCCCCCACTGCCCAAATTCCTGACCTCCAGCCCCTACCCAAATTCCTGACCTCCAACCCCTACCCAAGTTCCTGACCTCCACCCCCTACCCAAGTTTCTGACCTCCTTCTCTACCAGGGCCCAAGTTCGTGACTTTCACCCCCCCCTCACCCCGCCCACATGCCTGACCTTCCCCCAACCCCCCCTCCCTCCCCAGGTTCCTGACCACCTTGCCCCACTGACCCTCCCCCGTCCCCCGGGTTCCTGACTTTCTCCCCCTACCCAAGTTCCTCTCCCACAGACTCATGACCACCTCCCCCCAACAAGTTCATGACCTGCCCCCCCACCCCGCCATAGATGGGACATTGCGTGTGGGTCACGGATTGTTAACAGGTTTATTGGATATGAAGTAAATAGTGACAGTGTTGTGACTTCCAGATTTCGTCCAATCTAATGATGTCACTTGTCACATACGCTCCGAGCTGTCTGAGAAATCAACCAGGTGTAGAGGGAGGAGAGGGAGAGTGTGTTATGGGTATAAAGGGGGTGGGGTTGGTAGAACGTGATCCATCTTACCATCTGGATCACGTTCTCTTTCTCAACCCCCTCCTTTAGACCTGGATCATGTTCTTCCGCTATCCCCGCTGTGCTCTCCATAATCTTTACCCCCCCCCACCCCCCGCAACTGAGTTCCTGATCTCTCCCCGAGTTCCTGACCTCCTCTACCCTCCAATCCCCTCTCTCCCCTGACCCTCTCTCTCTGCCCCCCTCTCTGTCTCTCTCTCTTTCTGCCCTTGTCTTCCCCCATTCTCTCTCTTCCCTCACCCAAGATTTCCACTCTATCTCTCTCAGAAGGTCGCGGAAATGTTTGTGTAGATAATCACAGTGATATTCATAGTCAATGATTTTCAAAAGATAACCCAGACCCTGCAGCAGGCTCAGGCTTGAGCAGCATGGCAGCAGCTCCAGGCTCGGCAACTTGGTTCGGCCCTACTTCCGGCTCCCTCATATACCGCACTGCACCAGCGTTTCCGGATCGAGTGCGCCTGCGCAGAGCGAGTCAAACACCGCCATGCAAATAATCACTTTGCATGTCCAATGGGTGCTGTCTACAGCAGGAGCACTCACCTCAAGCAGCCAGACAAGATAACAAAGCATGGCACCCAGCAGGAGCAGAACACAGAACTCTCTGATACGGACCTCCAAGTTGCCCTCCTCAAGACAATTGAAGTAAGGAAGCACAATTGAAGTCAGGGTATCCGTGCCAGCTAACCTGTGAGGACTATTACTGGTGCCACCTGGAGGGACGTGGCACTGATCTGGAATGCCAACTCCCTCATCCCAGGCCTGCTGACCAGTGCTACAAGAAGACTAACAACCTCACTTTTTTTTCCCTTGCCCATCCTGGGCACCAGAACAATGTTCACCCTCTTAAAGCAACACTTGTACAACTAATCCTTCACAGTGCACTCTGGTTAAGAGGGACTCTAATTTTGGCATCTTGTACTGTGGCTACCTAGCTTTCAGTTAGAAACATAGAAACATAGAAAATAGGTGCAGGAGCAGGCCATTCAGCCCTTCTAGCCTGCACCGCCATTCAATGAGTTCATGGCTGAACATGAAACTTCAGTACCCCCTTCCTGCTTTCTCGCCATAACCCTTGATCCCCCGAGTAGTAAGGACTTCATCTAACTCCCTTTTGAATATATTTAGTGAATTGGCCTCAACTACTTTCTGTGGTAGAGAATTCCACAGGTTCACCACTCTCTGGGTGAAGAAGTTTCTCCTCATCTCGGTCCTAAATGGCTTACCCCTTATCCTCAGACTGTGACCCCTGGTTCTGGACTTCCCCAACATTGGGAACATTCTTTCTGCATCTAACCTGTCTAAACCCGTCAGAATTTTAAACGTTTCTATGAGGTCCCCTCTCATTCTTCTGAACTCCAGTGAATACAAGCCCAATTGATCCAATCTTTCTTGATAGGTCAGTCCCGCCATCCCGGGAATCAGTCTGGTGAACCTTCGCTGCACTCCCTCAATAGCAAGAATGTCCTTCCTCAAGTTAGGAGACCAAAACTGTACACAATACTCCAGGTGTGGCCTCACCAAGGCCCTGTACAACTGTAGCAACACCTCCCTGCCCCTGTATTCAAATCCCCTCGCTATGAAGGCCAACATGCCATTTGCTTTCTTAACCGCCTGCTGTACCTGCATGCCAACCTTCAATGACTGATGTACCATGACACCCAGGTCTCGTTGCACCTTCCCTTTTCCTAATCTGTCACCATTCAGATAATAGTCTGTCTCTCTGTTTTTACCACCAAAGTGGATAACCTCACATTTATCCACATTATACTTCATCTGCCATGCATTTGCCCACTCACCTAACCTATCCAAGTCACTCTGCAGCCTAATAGCATCCTCCTCGCAGCTCACACTGCCACCCAACTTAGTATCATCCGCAAATTTGGAGATACTGCATTTAATCCCCTCGTTAGTAATTACTTACATGCACAAATTTGAAACCCCTTCCCCCACTTCAATGGATAATACCCCCCACATCTCTTACTTCAGTTCTCCCATGCTCCCATGCCACGTGGCACATTCCTCAACTGCTAGCCTTCTCATGTACTCAATCTTCTTACAGGAGGAATTAGTGCAGAATGCCTGCCAGAAGCAGACTATCAAAGGAAACATCTCAACCTTTAAACCCCTCGTGCCATATGAGGAAAAGACCACACAGCTTAACAAAACTGTCCACAGTTTGGCAGTAAATCATCTCACCCGAGAGACGAGAAAAATTGCTGTTAAAGACGAGCGACATTGCTATTCCTGGAACTCTCTCCCCTAAAAGGCTGTGGATGCTGGGTAATTGGGAAATTTTCATGTCAGAGATGGATAGATTTTGTCTAGGTAAGGGTATTGAGGGATATTGATCAAAGGCAGGAAAATGGAATTGAGGTACAGCTCAGTCATGATCTGACTGAGTGACCTGTTACTGTTCCTATGCTGCTATTTTATGGGAAATGAAATAATTCACATTGAAGCTGGAGAGATTTCCAAGCCAGGAATGAGTACCAGCTAAATACATAGCAATACCCAGACAGCAAAAATCATTCCTGGCTTGGGCACATGCCAATTGGCAGGCAGGCCAGTGCCACACATCCATATCTTTATGGAGACACTCCAGATGTATCCACATATACATAGTTAAAGCAGCTGTGGCACAAACGGAGATTCAATATGGCGGGTCTGCACGAGAGGGAAAATTAACATCAATCTTATCAGGGAATCTTTATATTGGTGCCTTCGGACGTTTTACTAAGTTAAAGGTGCTGTTGAATGTTCATTTCCCTACACTGTTCTCCTTTAAGCATATGCTAAACAAAGTGATATCCAATCATACTTGCATTGATACATTAACTTTATAACAAATATTTTTGTAACTTATAGAGCACATATATTTTATTTTCGCTTGTACCGGCTCACGTCTTTCGGATGAGACGTTAAACCAAGGCTCCCTCTGCTCTCTCAAGTGGATGTAAAAAATCCCATGACACTATTTCGAAGAAGAGCAGGGGAGTTATCCCTGATGTCCTGACCAATATTTATCCCTCAATCAACATAACAGAATCAGATTATCTGGTCATTATCACATTGCTGCTTGTGGGAGCTTGCTGTGCACAAATTGGATGCCGCGTTTCCCACATTACAATAGTGACTACACTCCAAAAGTACTTCATTGGCTATAAAGTGCTTTGAGACATCCGATAGTCGTGAAAGGTGCTATATAAATCCAAGTCTTTCGAGTGAATGAACCTAGACATCAAACTCGACAGAGGTGTTAGTCTTCGATCTCTGTCTCTTTTAATCCCACGTTAAATTGCTGCAGTTAATAAATCAATAGTGATTCTTATTGCTCCATGATTATGCAATTCAAAAACTAATTACAAATATGTTCGGATTTAAATGTGGCAGTGAACATTTAAATTACAGTTCAGTAATGAGCAGCCACTGACCTCTAATTGGAATGATTTATTTTGATCTTCAAACATTGATTTAGTTTTAAACTTTTATTGTGAGCTGTAGACTTAATTGCAGCTTGTAGGTATACAGCAAGGAGAAAACCGTTCCTATTATGAGTGCTCACTCGTGACTTCACAGTGAAACATTATTAACGTTGTCAGGTCCATTGCCATTAAGTAAAGATTATTGGCCCGATAATTGTGGCCTCTCCAGGTGAGTACAATGTGTGGGGGTGCGTACGATGTGTGTGGGTGCGTACGATGTGTGTGGGTGCGTACGATGTGTGTGGGTGCGTACGATGTGTGTGGGTGCGTACGATGTGTGTGGGTGAGTACGATGTGTGTGGGTGCGTACGATGTGTGTGGGTAAGTACAATGTGTACACGCACCTGAAGAGGCCTCACAAATGCTGTTTTTTGGCGCATGATGCGCGTGACGGATTTAACGTATCCCCGGGAAAAGGACATTCGTGGGTGGAGATTTGGGTTATTTGCCCAATACTTGCCCAGCGAATATCCTTCAAACTCTTACGCCTGGTAAAAGCATAAGAGTTTTAAAACAAAGAAAAATGTAATGATATCACTAATTTTTATGTTAAAAATTAAGGTAAGTTTATTTTCAACCCTATTAAAACATATTTAAAATAATTTCAAAAAAAAATTATTTTTCTAAAACATTTAATTAAATTCAATTTTAATTAATTTTAAATATGCGAGGTTTTTAAAAATTTATTTTGTGTTTCTGTGTTTTTGGGAGTATTCTCATTGATAATAATGGCAGCTCGTACAAACAGAGCTCCCATGATTATCAATGATCAATGATATGAAAGAATGGGAATTACGCTTAACATCCGTAAGACAAAGGTCCTCCACCAGCCTGTCCCCGTCGCACAGCACTGCCCTCCAATCATCAAGATTCACGGCGCGGCCCTCGACAACATGGACCATTTCCCATAACTTGGGAGCCTCTTATCAACAAAGGCAGACATTGATGCGGAGATTTAAAATCGCCTCCAGTGCGCCAGTGCAGCCTTCGGCCATCTGAGGAAAAGAGTGTTTGAAGACCTGGCCCTCAAATCTACCACCAAGCTCATGGTCTACAGGGCTGTAGTAATATCCGCCCTCCTGTATGGATCTGAGGCATGGACGATGTATAGAAGGCACCTCAAGTCGCTGGAGATAGCTCCGCAAGATCCTGCAAATCCCCTGGGAGGACAAGCGCACCAACATCAGTGTCCTCGACCAGGCTAACATCCCCAGCATTGAAGCACTGACCACATGCAATCAGTTTCGCTAGGCAGGCCACATAGTTCACATGCCAGATACGAAACTCCCTAAGCAAATCCGTCATGTTAAACGAGCCAAAGGTGGGCAGCGGAAGCATTACATTGACACCCTCAAAACCTCCCTGGTAAAGTGCGACATTATCACTGACACCTGGGAGACCCTGGCCGAAGACCGCCCGAGATGGAGAAAGTGCATCCGGGAGGGCTTTGAGTTCTTCGAGTCTCAACGCAAGGAGCATGAAGAGGTCAAGCATAGACAGCGGAAAGAGCACGTGGCAAACCAGCCCCACCCACCCCTTCCCTCGACGAATATCTGTCCCACCTGTCGCAGGGTCTGTGGCTCTCGTATTTGACTGTTCAGCAACCAGAGAACTCACTTTGGGAGTGGAAGTAATTCTTCCTCGATTCCAAGGGACTGCCTATGATGGTGATATTATCAATGAGAATATTACCTAGTGATTGGTGGTCTAGGCCCACGTGAGCCCAGGTTGCGCTTATGTTCCTGGGATGTATGAGCCCATAGGCTGAGCTGCTCATCTAGACCTCGTACCCTAAGTTCCTCCAGGACCAAAGGTACTTTCGGGAAAAATATTCCGGTCGGAGGCATCTGCCCGCAGGAAGGCTCCGACCGGAACTTTCAGGCCATAATCTTTCATATTCCTTTATATTGGTCAACTGCGTCTCTCCCAAAGGAGTCATTACCAATTATTGAATGACGTATTGTGAGTACAGGTGTATTATTGGTCACGTGTGCAATTTGTAGTAAATGGATAGCATGTCAAGTTACATTTGGCTAATGTAGAATTTCACGGGTTGCTTCGCATTACAAATCACTTGCTCCAGTTATCCTGGTAATCTTTTGGGGATTGTTGAAAAATAAACAGGCCTTCCAAATTGGAACAAGCCACACAAAAATGTTCATGCAGGTTTTCCAAATGTGTTATTTTCAGTTGACTGCAGCAAAAGTGCTTGTCCTGTAAAATGATTCTTGGGAGTCCCAAAAGTAGTGAGCATAAGTTATAAGTGCCACCTATTTTGTTCGTAGTGGCTATATATTACAATGTGCTCCTTTGCCAAACTAGGGCATCTTTTTTGTGCACAGTATGAAGTTTATAAGGACCTTAAAAATAGTTATTGAAAATGTATTTTCAAAAATAAAGTATGTGTTGTTGCAAGCACTTGCCTCTTGTTAATTGTTCCAGCAGTTTTCCATCCACAAAGCCGTTTCCTTGATCGGCCCCGTGCCACAAGACTCCGTATCCAGCCCCTCCACTACCAGCGCACTGTAGCTGCAGTGTGTACAATCTATGGAATGGACTGCAGCAACTCACCTAGATTACTTTGACCGCATTTCCCTCCCTTACGGTCTCTACTGCTGAGAAGCACACGAGCATTGGGAATACCATCACCTCCAAGTTCCCCGCCATCTTAATTTGGTTACATATCGCTGTTCCTTCGTTGCTGACTCACAATCCAAGAATTGCTCCTTCAGGCCCTCCTCAGCAGATGGCCTTTCTCCAGAGGCCTCTGAAAACCTTTGTAATGTTTCACTTCAGGTTATCTCGGCGTTTCTTGATGATGGCCATTTGAAGCAGATTCGTCACAGTTCTATGATGCAGATTTCCTGAGACAACCGAAGGCAGTTTAACCAACAAAAGGTCCTGTTGGTTGGCAAGTATAGACATTATAGGGCTAGAATTTCCATCGGGGCCACCCAGTTATCACCCATTTAATGGCTGAGATTCAGTTTAATGCCCATATTTGATTATAAATGGAAACTAACGCCCAATTATCGCCCATTTATCGGCATACAATTAACGCCGGAAATTAGCTGAACCGCCTGCCCATATTTTTTGAAAATAAAATCTGAAGTCATCACTCCTGCACCGCCCAGAAGATTGTTTATAATGGAAACTAATGCCCAAATACTGCCCAGATTATCGCCGAGCGCTACTTTCGGCATCTCGCCCATATATCGGCCAAATGATTGCTTGCCCAAAAAGACGCTCAAGAAAAGCTGCACTCACCTGACCTTAACCCAACGGTATGGATGCTATTTTGTAATTGGGAGGACTTTTCATAAAAGGCTGCTTCATGGGAGCATTGAAGTAATTTGTGAATGCTTTTAAGATTGTTTCAAAATCTCTTGACAACCATCTAGTGACATTGTGGTGAATTTTGAGTTTCTATTGCATTTGTAGAGGACAATTTAATCATTTTGAAGACATAATGGGGGGCCTGTAATTTCTCAGCCAGTATTAATGACTACTCACAAGCTGCAGAATAGAGATGGGAGAAGGTTTATTGAAGAGCATTATATGCCCAATCAAAGAGGTGGCAGACTGCCGAGGAGGAGGCGACCTTACACCCAACGCATTTGCAGGAATAAGCGTTCATACCTGGACTTGTCTGATAATACGTGCCTTAGGAGGCTGCGCTTCCAAAAGGAGGTCATCGGTGAGATATGCCCCAACAAAAGCCATATAGCCACACACACGCCACCATCTGCGGCATCTCCTCCGAGATTAACGCAGTCAGAACGGCAACGTGACCGGTCAATCCACCCATTGCCTGGGAGAGCTCTCGACCAATGTCGACGCTTGTCCTTGACAGTTCAACCATGTCCAGGTTGACATCTGCCTGTCTAGGAGTAATCCGACCTCCAGGCATTGAACCACTCGCGGTGCCCTATGCAAGGGGCTTTGCCCCGCTGCTTCCTCGGTGGAGGAAGACATGGTCGCAGGAACATTTGAACAGCCTGCTTGAGGCTCATCATCCATCTCCTCGCTGGTGTCCTCAGTGAACAACTGGACCTGAACGACGAGTGGAGAAGCTCTTGCCTCATTGCCTCCTTAAGCAGCACTTCAGATGCCTGGACCACTCAGGAGGCGACTTACAATACCTGAGCAGGTCGCTGAGTTCATTGTGGTGTGCTGCATGTTGTATAACTTAACTATCAGGAGGGGACAAGAATTGCCAGATGGGACGTCTGGTCCACCTCAGGAAAGAGTGGAGGCGGAAGAGGAGGACGAGGTGGATGAGGACCTCGGGGAGGACAATCAGGCTGGCGGTGCCCCCTCCCTAGACCACAGGAAAAGCCCCGTGGTAGTTATGCAGTTGCAAGACTGTTGCGTCAGCAGCTCATAAATGAACACTTTGCGTGAAGTTACGTTGGTGACAATTACATTTCTGTTATGTTACATTTCATCCTTGCTTGGCCTGGCCTCGCCATTGTTTGCAAACCTTGTATTGATGTTTAATCTTTCTGTTATTGGAAGACACTGCGCAACAATGTTAAGTTAAATACAAATATTTAATGAGTATAAAATTGTAAAAAACATGTTTTAACAATTTCACTGTTGGGGTGGGGGTTAGGGGAGTACCCCCCTGATCCCACCCCAACAGTGATTTAAAAAAAAACAGTAATATATAACAATTTTTCAAAAACAATTATAAATATAAATATACCCACCCAACAGTCAACACATTTATTAATAACAATAACAATAATAACATCAACAACAACAACAGCCCCAACAGTGAACAATACAAATACAAAAACAATAATGTCCTACTTGCGGCAACCTCTCGCTTTTGCCTCTACCCCCCCTCTGCCTCCCCCCTCCCCCCCGGTCTGAACCCCCCCCCCCCCCCCCCTCCGCCATCACCCACTTACACCCCCCCCCCCTTCTACCGACATTCACACCAAGCTGCCATGTAGCAGGGCACCTCGAGCACTGCTGCTGTGTGCGGGCTGATGGTGGCAGAGTCACAGGTGAAGCTGGAGATCTGGAGAAGACGTTTCCAAAGAAGTATTCTCTGAGTCAGAAGCAACTGCTTCCTCCTGACTTGCATCCGTCGACAAGGGCGGTATGGCACCTTGGGGTGCAGTGCCATATCCCGAGACCACAACCTGCCATATGGCATCCATGGAATCGGCCATTTTCCACATTGCCGCAACCATCTGCGGCATCTCCTCTGAGATTAACGCAGTCAGAACGGCAACGTGACCGGTCAATCCGCCCATTGCCTGGGAGAGCTCTCGACCAATGTCGGCTCCTGCCCTTGACAGTTCAACCATGTCCAGGTTGACATCTGCCTGTCTCGGAGCAATCCGACCTCGCCGAACCAACCTCCACGGAGTCGGTGCAGGCATTGAACCACTCGCGGTGCCCTGCTGCAAGGGGCTTGGCCCCGCTGCTTCCTCGGTGGAGGAAGACATGGCCGCAGGAACATTTGAACAGCCTGCTTGAGGCTCATCATCCATCTCCTCACCGGTGTCTTCGGTGAGCAACCGGACCTGAACGAGGAGTGGAGAAGCTCTTGCCTCATTGCCTCCTGTTTGCTCCTGGGGAGCTTGGAGAGCTTGCGAAGCCTGGGGAGCCTGGGGACCTAGAAAACATAAATGAGGTTAGTAGAAGAGAAGAGGAGGCCAGGGTGACAGAATGCTTACGCTACGCAGGTATATGTATGAGGAGCAACTCTACTGCTATATATATCACTGATAGATGTCACATATAATTAACATCATAGTACAGATTCTGCATTGCATTACAATGATATTTCATGATCCCATCATTAATTATATAACATTATATCAATCATATATTATACTGAAATGGCATTAAATTACTTTAAATCACCAATGGTTTATACATTACTCATGTAGCGCAACAACGGGTTCAGCACCATCATAGGTGGCCGAACGATTATGCACCCCCACTAGTGCCAACATCCGCTCCTCCAAATCTGTGAGCTGGCACAATTCTGCTAGTTCTCCTCCGGTTGGCCTCTGCTCCGCATGGTTTTTGGAAATCTTCCTCTGCAAAGGTGACAAGAGCATGGCATAAGCTAATTGTCTCAGTACTATTACAGATATTATTAGATACTATTACACAACACACAGAACACACAGATAATCCACAATTAGTCATCGCCCTTTTTATCTTTAACGTTATATGCTAAAATGCTTTGTATGCAATTGAATGCATGGTTATATTTACAGTCTGAGAATAAATTTAATAAGATCGTAGTTAGGAACTAACGCATGACACCAAGATTACCAGCTTAATTACAATCCAGCAGATCTACATTTTAATTAATGAGTCATTGCATCATTACAATTATAATTATAAATTTAATACTTACTCTTCCGGAACCAGCCAGGTCATTCCAGCGCTTGCGGCACTGGTTTGGCTCACAGACATCATGGACTGCCGATGATACTACTTCCGTGATCTCCGCCCATATTCTCTGATATACTCGTGGTGGGGGTTTCCCATGAACACCCCGGTTTAATTGGGCCCAATGAGTTTCCTCCTCATGGACCAGGGCAGCATTTGCCTCTTCAGAAAATCTTTTTGGCACGCCTTCTTCCACCCACCTCCGTCACCTCACCAACATCACTTAATCCTGACTCCACATAATCCATTTTTTCATAATTCAGCTTTCAAAAACAACACTTCTTTCACTAGCTGTTCTCTCACGACTCTCACTCTCTTTTTCAAGTGTTCTGCGCATGTGCAGATGACCCCTGACCTCAGGAATCGGGGGAAAAGTTAATCACCTAAAAAAAAAACACGCATGCGCAGAATGGCCGTTGCTATAGACGACGGTCTTGCACGACGGAATAAATCACTATCGCCCATTTCACATCGCTACGGCTAATGCCCAAATTAAAAAACAAAATTCGTGGTTTATAAAAGGGGCGATCCCGAGAAATAATAAAACCACTAATGCCGGAAATATCACCCATTTTTGGGCGATATAGATGTCAATGGAAAATTTAGCCCAAAGTGAGCTAAAGATTGGCAGTTGACTTTTTAGCACTTAGCAAAGTAATTTCCTTGGATTTCATCAAAGCAAGTGCAACATTTGGCTTTGAAGTGCGTTGGATTCTGACGTTTGTTCATTGCTATTATTATACACTTTGACATTCCCTTTCGCTGCCAATGTGAAATCTGTAGATTTTGCAACAAATAGTTATGAATAGCAATTTATTCTGGAAAATTACCAAAAATCATTAAAGGCGGCTGTTAAAGTGTTTGATGATGCAGTGTAATGGATCCCACCTCATTTCCCGTGATCCACCTGCCTTATTACCATCCTATAGTCAGGCAGAATGTGGGGGGAAATCTAGGGCACCCATAATTTTCCGATCCTCCCAGGATACAGGAATTGTGCCAGAGGATTGGAGAACTGCTAACGTTGTACCACTGTTTAAAAAGGGAGGAAGGGATAAACCGAGCAATTACAGGCCAGTTAATTCTCAGGGACAGTATAAACCTTCATTTAGAAAAACACAGATTACTATCAAGAACACTCGGCATGGATTTGTTAAGGGAAGGTCATGTCTGATTAATTTGATTAAGTTCTTTGAGGAGGTAACAAGGAGGGTCGATGAGGGCAGTGCGTTTGATGTAGTTTTGCATGGATTTTAGCAAGGCTTTTGACAAGGTCCCACATGGTAGACTGATCAAAAAAAGTAAAAGCCCATCGGATCCAAGGGAGAGTGGCAAATTGGACCCAAAATTGGCTTAGTGGCAGGAAGGAAAAGGTAATGGTTGAGGGGTGTTTTTGTGACTGGAAGGCTGTTTCTAGTGGGTTTCCACAGGGCTCAGTACTCGGTCCCTTACTTTTTGTAGTATATATTAATGACTTAGACTTAAATGTAAGGGGCATGATAAATAAATTTGCAGATGATACAAAAATTGGCCATGTGGTTGACAATGAGGAGGAAAACTGTATACTGCAGGAAGATATCCATGAACTGGTCAGTTGGGCAGAATTGTGGCAAATGGAATTCAATCCGGAAAAGTGTGAGGTAATGCATTTGTGGAGGGGCAACAAGGCAAGGAAATGCACAATAAATGGGAGGGTAGTGAGCGGTGTGGAGGAACAGGGGAAACCTTGGAGTATATATATCCATAGATCCTTAAAGATAGCAGGACAGGTTGATAAGGTAGTTAAAAAGGTATACGGAATGCTTTCCTTTGTTAGCCGAGGTATAGAATACAAGAGCAGGGAAGTTATGCTCGAACTGTATACAACACTAGTTAAGCCACAGCTTGAGTACTGCATAGGTAGTTCTTTTTTGACCAGCATGGACATGATAGGCCAAATGGCCTCCTTCTGAGTTGTAATTTTTCTATGATTAGGGTGACACTTGGGCAAAGTCTGAGAGAGTCAGCAGTTTTGTAAATGTATTTCACCATGGCTCAGTTCAGAAGAGTGGGAAGGGGACAATGTGTATACTTCATAAACATTTAAAGGACCAGTTGTGTGTAAATGAACTCTGATGCGAACTCAAGCTTAAATAAAGAAAGCATGTCTACCGCTCATGTTGTGGAACATGGAGACTCATGCATTGCTATGAATTCTAGATTCAAATTACTTTGACCCCCCTTGAGCATCTTGCTTATCTCTTGAGTCACATTCATACATGTGCAATCGTCCCCTTTTAAATTATGACTCATTTCAAGCGTTGCCATTGCAGCATCAGATGTAAATTTTAAAGTTCACAGCACGTGCTCCAATGCAGTGTTGTCTAAGGCTTTAGCCACTCACCACATGTGGCTAATTGTATTTCTGATTAGTAAGTAAAGAAGGAGTAATAGACACCGTCGTTGGGCACGTGATCTCAATATCCATATTCGCACGGCGAATGCATGTGTATGTAAGGCATTTTCTACTAAATTTAGTGCGCATGGCTAAAGCGTTGTTGCTGTAACCACAACTGTGGCTAGTCAGCAATTTCTATTGAACAGCACTATTCTAATGGAATGTCAAAGTAATGTACTCAGATTCCAAAATCGTGTTTCATATTTCTTTCCCAATTTTACAGATTTTTAAATTCATGATCATTGAGTACAAAGGAAAAAATATCGTTTTTCTTCCACCCCCTCCCCCGCTTCCCCCAGGAGCTGATGATGCATGCTGGGGTATATATATTGTACCCTTGGGGACCACGATGGTGAAGTACAGGTCCCAGGACACAGGCAGTGGTCGAGTATCTTGGTCAATTGACCGTTCTTCATGCATGAACCTTACAGTGAGCTATTGAACAGTGAAAGTGGACATTACAGCTGAGCCTGATCCTATCCTCACCTGCCTCCCCGCAGGCCCATTGTCTGTCGGGAGTCACTGGATAGCGGCCAGAGTGAAACCCTGGCTGCTGGCTGCACCTTCTTACCTGAGAAATATCGCGACTCTCCAACTGTTGCCCTGGCTGAGATCAACTATCTCAACACAGAGCGGATCCCTGTTTGTTCCTGCTGCCTTTTAAGTGACTGACTCTGTAGGATAATTTACAAATTTTATGTCTGCATTAATATATCAAAAGGCGATCTCCAGGAGTGACTCAGTTGTGCATTGTTGGGGTGACATAGTTTAGAGCCTGAAGACTCATTCTTTATTCCTCCCATATTGATTCAATAGTATGAAACAAAATGGGAAAAATGATGTTGCGAGCTTTCACTTTAATTAGCGGAACAGACTGAATTCTAAGAATTCCCAAGCCTTTTTGCAGATTCTGAGTTATCTGCCTAATTTTAGCCTAAAGCCGAGGTTCTCCCAAGGGGATAGTTAGAAAATATTCTGACAGTGCGTTTAATCATTCCATCTTATCATCTAGTACAGCAGCAGTGCTAGTAAGCCCTGTTTAAAAATAAATAAATAATTCTGCACCATCTAATCATCTAATTTCCATGATGTTGTCCCGTTATTTATATGTTTAACATTTTCAGTGAACGTATTGCACAGCGGAATGAAATACATACTTGCTTTGATCTGCCATCTTGTATTTGCATTTCTTATGTTTCTGCTGAAAATATTTTTATAAAGTAATTACTCCAAACTCTGAACTTTAGAGGTTCTGGGCACACCTTGTATAGAATGGTGTTGGGGGGCAGGAGAGTTGATTTTGATGATGGAGAACCCTACAACTTAGAAATAATTTTAAGAATTTAAAACAAGAAACAAAATGGGTCATTCAGCCATGGCTCATGTGATGGAGCTCTATATCACTTACCTTGTTCTCCTAGAGTCTACAGAATTTTAAAACCCGAGGTTAGAATAACCTAGCGCTGTTTCTTGATTTGAAACCTCCTCCTGTCTCCCATTATTTCCAAACCTGGTGGGGTTCTGCACTATGGACCTTAGCCTTTCACCTAGGTTTCTCAAAGAATAATTCAAGTCTTCTTTCTTGCTAGTGACCTTGTACAATGCGGTTTGCGATCCATTCCCTGCTCTCATGCAAACCAGAGCTGGTGCAGTAGCTGAAATATCCTCAATGAGATATGCAGTCGGAATGATGACATGATGCAATTGGCTAGCCCCACTTGTCTGTGCTGTTAGAGCAGGCTATGCAGGTGATGAGCTCTGTACTGTAAGAGCAATAGGACACATATTTACACTTGCACACTTTCTGGGGGCCCATACATGCTCTAATGTTTATCATCTGGCACTTATGGAAATAAGACATATGCAACAACTCAGACGGGTAAGAAGGTTTTGGTAGGCCGGTCGCTATGTCAAAAGTGCAGAATTGTTTCTCAATCAAGGGCTACATTATGTTACAGTAGGAGTAACAAGACATTCCATTTGCTGTGCAATCATGGCACTAATGGCACTGACACTGTTTAGTGATGCCATAAAATCCTGACACATTACCTTTAGAAGCCATGTGAGATTTCCGCACCACACTTTCATGGATATTTTACCTCTCTTGCTCTTTGAGTTAAGAAGTCAGAGACCACGGTGCTATTTTCCCCCTTTGCCACCTGGGTGGTAACCTGGTGGGGCGGACTGCCCGCTGTTTAGAACCCGCCAGAATTTTCATCCCATTCAAATCAGTGGAATGAAAATCGGGCGGGTTCTGTAATGGGCGGGTAACCCGCTCTGCCAGGGCACTTCCCAGATGGCAAAGTGGAAAATCTACCCCCGTACTTCTCAGGGAGACCATGTTATTTACACGGCTTCTTGCTGGCTCAGGCACTGTTCCCAGCTGTCAGAATGTTTGTGCTATATACATGTGTAAGTACAGGCAATTGGCCAGCCTGTACACCAGATGGCGCTGTTGCAGGAATTTATATTTGGTCGCTGAAGCACAGCCATTCACTTGACCACAATGGAACAACACAGCAACGTTCCTATTAATGAAGCATAGAAAATGGGAACAACAGAATTACATATTTTTTTAATGCTATGATGGCCTTATTACCTAATATCTAGCACTAATATCTACACTTCAGAAGCAGCCAGTCATTGGCACTGTGCTGGCACTCCGTATCCTTATTGCTGCCTCCATTTTTGCCCCGGAGGGGCGGTAATGGCAGTGGGAAGCATTTCTGGGCGGGCGACCAGCTTCCAGCGTCCCGCCAGGACATTCGGTGCCGGGTTTGCGGGGGCGCGGAGCAGTATCGCCTGAGAGAGGCGAGCCAGTGCGCAAACGCCCCTGGTTGCGGACAGCGGCTCGATATTTGGTTCGCGCCCGATCCGTTGCGCCCCGCAGCGCGCCCTGGTGGGACTGCCTGTGAAAGCTGGAGGTCCGAGCTGTACTGGCCGCAGTGGGGGAAGGAATGTCGACCTGAGGTGAATGTGATTGTTTCTTATTTTTTTTTATTTTTGCGATTAATGTTGTCATGGCGTCAGAAATGTATTGGGAATGGTTTTGGTGGGTTTTTATCAGATTTTTTTCCATGGAAGCCTCTCTTATAGCGCTCCGAAGCCAGCTGTGCAGTTCGGGATTTTCAGTTGTTCAGCTGGCCTAGCTCCCTACAAGAGGTGTGGAACGCCTTCCTTCGCACTCCGCTTTACACTCAAGGCCCAGCTGGTAAATTTGCAGCTGGAGATGCAAACCATTTCCCAGCGCAAAATTTCCTTCTCTGCCTAGATCAATGCTGTCACAGAGACGCGACCGAATTTCTACCCTATAATGATATTATGGATTCCCAATGTCCAATAAGCAGGAGTTTAGATTGACATTTATGCCACTTTTGAATATTTCTCAACCTCTTCCCACCACCCACTCCCCCAACCCCTGGAAATGGCCTTATAAACTCTGCATTATAGACACCCCTTCCTCTTGACATGATTCATTCAGCAATGATGTAAAATCTTGCTTGGATGTATAAAGATTTAAATGAGCTTGTCAATATAACGAATGCTGCACTTACCTCCACTTTGCATCGATAAATAAAATAGATCTTTGCTATTACAGAACTCAGGGCTGCATTTTGTGTTGTCATTAATGCAAACAAAATAAATAAAATCTTCCTCTAATGGTTGTAAATTGGGTTAAACTATAATTCATACATGTAATGAAATAATTGTAACAGCAAAAACGTGTCTAAGGCTCTGAACCCAAAAGACAAAAACATTAATGTAAA
Organism: Pristiophorus japonicus; assembly: GCF_044704955.1. NCBI lineage: Eukaryota > Metazoa > Chordata > Chondrichthyes > Pristiophoridae > Pristiophorus > Pristiophorus japonicus. The sequence continues at coordinate 179,536,542 of NC_091980.1, read as the reverse complement.
GGAACAAGAAATGCATCTCTTAGCACAGAGTTGTCAGTTTGATGGAACTAATTTAGAGCAGCAGTGTTTATCTGTTTGGACATGTTTTAGCTTGGTTGACTGAATACAGCAGCGAATAGGAAATCTGGGAGAGATCTGCAGAGAATTGATGTCATCCTCAGTTTTCAGGATTTGAAGAAAAACACACACAAATCAAAGCATTACTAAACATTGCATGTTGCTGCCTCGGCCTTCGGAGAAGATTAAGTTCAAGTACCATCTCACTTTGCAAATTAGAGCAGGGCTCTGTTATATTCTGTATTACTTTTTTATATAAGAGGGGCAGAATCTGTGTTTTCAATTGCACCTATCTACATAAATCAAAGTTTTGCATATTGCACATGTTTTGCAAGCACATCGTGCCTGAAATTATAGCCGCAGCAAAAGCCCATCCAACAAACCACACGTGAATATAGCAAAAATGAATGAATGGCTCAAAAACCAAACAGTTAATTTAGCAATCAGATATTTGTGTCACTGTGAACAAATACAAATACAATGAAAAGTACTGATGAGAAACGAGTAACCATCAGAAAAATGACCAGCAAACCCGTCTTTCGGATGAGACGTTAAACCGAGACCCCGTCTGCTCTTTCAAGTGGCCGTAAAAGATCCTATGGCACTATTTTGAAGAAGAGCAGGGGAATTATCTCCGGTGTCCTGGCCAATAATTATCCCTCAATCAACATAACAAAAAAACCCAGATTATCTGGTCATTATCACATTGCTGTTTGTGGTCAACTGGATTGGACATCACCATAACCCAGGTCGGTGATTGGAGCGTGGGCAGATACAGCAGGAGCGGCGAGGTCAGAGCACAGGAGCGGTGAGAGATTGCAAGGCGATGTGATCGGGACCCAGGAGAGGCATGAGTTCGGGGCCCAGCAGAGGCATGGGCCCAGGAGCAGCACGGGCCAGTCCGCACTGCGATATGTGTGTGTGCTAAGTCCATGCAGCAGGGCAGGTCTCCAGTCATCTTGGCTAACCCTCGTTACTGGATCAAGACCTAGCTCTGACAAGCCCGTGTGGTGGCTGTTGTGCAAGAATCCACGCACAGGCATCTTCCACCCTTCAATATGAAGTTCGGAACCTGATATATTAGGCCCTTCATTGAAACACCTGTGAACTCATTGAACACATCCCTTTTTGGCGTGGAAGCAAGTCATCCTCGATTCGAGGGACCGCCTAAGTTTGTGGGAGCTTGCTTGTGTACAAGTTGGCTGCCGTGCTTCCTACATTATAACAGTGACTACACTCCAAAAGTACTTAATTGGATGTAACGTGCTTTGAGACGCCTGGTGGTCGTGAAAGGCGCTATATAAAGTATTTTCTTTCTTTTAATTTTTTTCATAAAGCAGTATGAATAGTCCCTACCACTCACACCGCCCACGGCTATCATGGATAGCCACCTAGATTGGAACAATTTACCATTACCATAGGAATCAATTACAAAGGTGCCATTCCAACCGTATGAAGCAAGCTGGCTATTTCAGGCATGTTTTGTGATTGATTTTCTTGCTTCAAGAACCACAGGATTCCGTTCCTCACCATTTCTCGCATTCCGCCAGTTGCTTAAGAGCTTGATTCCTACGTTATAACAGTGACTACAGTTCAAAAGTACTTAATTGGCTGTAAAGTGCTTTGGGATGTTCTGCGGCTCTGAAAGGTGCTATATAAATGCAAGTCTTTTTCTTCTCTTGCTTTCCTTTCATGCGGCGTGTCTTCGGTGCTCTCCCATTCGTTTGGATAAAAGATCAGTGCTACAGTTCCACGAAGTCGCATGGCTGCCTCCTGCGTTCCCGCTATTTGTTTTACTGTTCACCGCCTACAGCGGGCAAATCACCTTAATACCAACGCGCATTATACGCAGAGCGGAATGTGCCACAAAACTGACCAATCAAACTAGCAAGTCTTTTCTTCGTTATTTTCATCTGCCATTTTCTTTCTTCATTCAGGGGAGTACTTACCCTTCAAAATAACATTTATAGAATCATAGAACGAGGCAGAACAGAAGGAGGCTGTTTGGCCCATGCCAGCTCTTTTTGAAAGAGCTATCCAATTAGTCCCACTTTTCCACTCTTTCCCCATGGCCATGCAAATTTTTCCCCTTCTAGCAATGATCCAGTTCCCTTTTGAAAGCAACTACTGAATCTGTTTCCATCACCCTTTCAGGCAGTGCATTCCAGATCATCATAACTCGCTGTTTAAAAAAAAATATCCTCATATCGCCTCTGGTATATTTATAACTATCGCGCAGATTACAAACTACAAAATTATATTAAAAAAACTACATTGATTATTTAATGCTAGAAATGCTTGGAAGAACTTATCCTCCAGGGCTGCAATTGGAAACTTCATTGGAGTCTTGAATGCTGGTCTCTGCAACTATCCATACGTGGGTGCATCTGTGTGATTTATCATAGGAGCTCTAGTTGCATAGGGGCAGGGTGACTTCTACAATGCAAAGAGTGGACCGTGACAACCCACACCATACAACAACCAGGTAGGAAAGGAATTGGGAATCCAAGCCCCTGTGGACATATGTGCGAGTCTGTGTTGTAGTTTTTATCCTGTTTCTCTTAAGCTACACGACCCAGCGAGAACTGTTGAGAACCAGGCAGTACATTAGCCAAAAATTGTGAAGCACCTTTTAACCTTATTAAAAATTAACTAGCACATGGAACAGATTTCAAATCTGCAACCTCTGTTAGGAGTATGAGCTGCACTATCAGCTTGTAATGGCATCTGAACCACTTAATGAGATTAGTACATCGCAATCACTCCTGAGTGTCCATTATTCTCTGTTCATAGATGTGGAATTTTCAGGATGCACCTGACTCTGTCTCTCATATAGAATTGATACATCTGCATTTTCACCGCAGAACCCGGCCTCTAAACTACATGTTGTGATTAATGTGCTTCTGAGATGGCGCGTACTTTTAAATTCAGCTGCATATCCACCTGCACACTGACTGAAGTTGTTCTTTTGTCTATTTTCCCACATTACAACAGTGACTACACTCCAAAAGTACTTCATTGGCTGTAAAGTGCTTTGAGACGTCTGGTGGTCGTGAGAGGTGCTATATAAATGCAAGTCTTTTAGTTGTTAGAGAGGGGCAAAGAAATGATAATGAGCGCTCTGGTTTTACAGACACAATACCTTGTCATTTTAAGGTGAAGCTATTACAGAAAATGACAATCCAATGTATTTTCAGGTGTGATCTTTTAAAATGTTTTGGAGATGGGCCTCAATTTTAGCAAGGGGACGTGGGGCAGCCGGTGATGGACGATGAACCCAGCAAGGTCGAGGTTGTGAAGGGTCTGCCGATTTTAACAGCGTGGCCTCATTTAAATCATTTTTCACTGACTGCCACCCAACATCCGGCCAGACTGCCTGCCTGTCTGATGGGCAGGAGTAGAAATTTAGAGCCAGTCGGCTGCAGCCGGAGTCCCTTGGAGACGGTCCTCGGTGGTCAGTGGAAGGAAGGCTGTGCATGAGATCGGGGATTGGGAGTTCCAGCGAGAGCAGTGGGTGGGGGTGCAGGTGGGGTGGGGGGGAGGGGGGATGGGAGATTAAGCCAGGGATGGGAAAGGTAGACCTAAGGACTCTTTGAGTAGCTTGGGGAGAGTGCTTCTGCTGCTGGCCCACAAGGAGTTCTAAAGGAGCATAACTTTAATATTTACCTTGGCCAGTCGGTGCCTTCTGCCTTGGATCTGCTGCCAGGCAGCCGAGAGTGCAGGACTCCCCCTGACATCAAGTTAAGTTTACATGGCGGTGCTGATGATGTCATCGGGCCAGGACCTTTCAATGTCGGACCCTCGCCTGCCTTTTGCGGGAGCCTCCTCTATGGCCTTATTTGGGTTTGCAAAAGTTTAAACAGCCGGTTGGAGCCGGGAGGTAGAATTTTCACATTTTAACCCCTCCCATACATCATTCCTGTTGGCCGGAGTGATGGGGTTAAAATCGGTGCCCATGGAATCTGAGCGCTTAGAAACCTGCTGTAATCATCTCCTCTGTACGGATCAGACAGCAGTGTAAGCAAACTCCACAAGTCTTCAACGCACCACAATCTGTCTCTCTTGTTGCAGTAGCACATTATGATTTATTTCAAACCACATGTGTCAAAGCTGGATTATGTTATAGACACTTGCACACTGGAAAACGTAAATATAGCTGCTTACTCTGTGGTTAATTATTACAATTGGTTGCTTTTTTAGCTGATATTTTTGGTTTAAAAAACAATTATTTATTTGTTGAAACACGTGATCCTGCATATGACGTCAATGCAGCATTAATATTTCCTGCTTCAGCTTCTTCTACATTTATTAAACCAGCACTGATGTATTTTAGCGCGCACTATATATGTAGCATTTAATCTTTTATGTTGACACAGCTTTTCAAATTATTTTGCTTCATATCTTGTGTTAAAGGAGGACGTCACCCAAAGTTTCGAAATCAACCTGATGCACAGACTAGATAGGTCATGGGTTTGATGCCGTTCCCTGTGCTGAGCTTTACCTGATCTCAGCAGGAATGGGAGAACGAGTGCTGCATTAGCTTCAATACCCTGGAGCTCAGGGGGGTAACAAGTCAGTCAGGAATTCCACTCTGGACCACTATCTAATAACTCCAGATGGAAATGTGCAAATGATGGCCACCAAATGAGGATAGAATTGAACTTGAATGTGACGCCGTTCATGGTTGAATTGCCTGATAACTCATTGGATAGATTCAGCTGATGAATGGCCACTTAGATGCCGGCCACTCTTTGGATTCAGCACCTTCAGGGATGAGAGGTTGAGGGGGAAGAAATATCAAAATCCAAATCCTACCTTCTCTACCAATTATAATATTATTTTGTGTGGATGTAAATTACTTTATTCCTTTCCCTGAATATTGGCAAGATGCAATGGAATGCTGGATGCACAGATTAATATTACCAACCCAACTGACTTACTGAGTGACAAGATTGGTGGTCAACATTAGTCCAATCATGTACCTTATCAAGGTGTCAGCTTTGGTTTGCTGGCAGCACTCTGGTCTCTGAGTCAGAAGGTCATGGGTTCAAACCTCACCCCAGAGACTTGAGCACGTAACCACTTCAGTTCTGTTTTTCAGATGCGATGTTAAACCGAAGCCTGTCTGCCCTATCAGGTGGATACAAAAGATCCCATGGCACTCTTCAAAGAAGAGCTCGGGAGTTCTCCCCGATGACCTGGCCAACATTTATCCCTAAAACAAATGACCTGCTCATTACCTCATTGCTGTTTGTGGGACCTTGCTGTGCCCAAATTGGCTGCAGCGTTTTCTCCATTACAACAGTGACTATACTTCATTTAGGATGTCCTGAGGTCATGGAAGGCACTATATAAATAAGTCTGTCTTTCTTTTCATCAATACATGCTTTCCCTCAGAAGCATCAAGAATGGGTAACTGGTTATAATTACCAAGCACTCCAGCTTTTTTCCCATGAATCTTTTGTGTTATTCATAGCCATTTCCATTCATCCAGTTGGTAAATTCTGTACTTGTATTCTGGCACCAAGCACAGTTAACAAATTACTTTTAATTCTGCAGGTCCAATCACATTTGTTACACTTTTTGTCCTAGCATCCTACCAATTGCAACCTGAGTATGCATCAAAGAGTACATAAGACTGGCAAAGGTACAACATTCCTTCCAATTTATTTCAACTTTTACTACATGCATGCTAAACAACGGAAGCAGCATGCTATAGTCAGAGCGATCCCACAACCAACGGATCAGATCAGAGCTCTGCAGTCCTGCCATATCCTGTTATGAATTGTGGTGGACAATTAAACAACTAATGTGAGAGCAAAAGACGAAGCTGAAACATTTGCAACCATCTTTTGCCAGAATTGTCAAGTGGATGATCGATCTCGGCCTCCTCCTGAGGTCCCCACCATCACAGATGCCAGTCTTCAGCCAATTCGATTCACTACACGGCTGAGAGTAGTGGATACAGAAAAGGAAAAAGCAAGGGGTCCTGACAACATCCCGCTGTCGAGCTGAGGACTTGTGCTCCAGAACTAGCCGTGCCTCTAGCCAAGCTGTTCCAGTACAGCTACAACACTGGCATCTACCCGACAAAGTGGAAAATTGCCCAGGAATGTCCTGTCCACAAAAAGCGGGACAAATCCAATCCGGTCAGTTACCGCCCCAGCAGCCTACTCTCAATCATCAGCAAAGTGATGGAAACTGTCGTCGGCAGCTATCAAGTGACACTTACTCACTAATAACCTGCTCACCGATGCTCAGTTTGGGTTCTGCCAGGACCACTCAGCTCCAGACCTCATTACAGCCTTGGACAAAAGAGCTGAATTTCAGAGGTGAGGTAAAAGTGACTGTCCTTGACACCAAGGCAGCATTTGTCCGAGTGTGGCATCAAGGAGCCCTAGTAAAAGTGAAGTCAATAGGAATCGGGGGGAAACTGTCCACTGGCTGTACTCATACCGAGCACAAAGAAAGGTGGCTATAGTTGTGGTTGTTGGAGGCCAATCATCTCCACCCCAGGACATCACTGCAGGAGTTCCTCAGGGCAGTGCCTTCCCTCCATCATACGGTCAGAAGTGGGGATGTTCGCTGATGACTGCAGTGTTCAGTATCATTTTCAACTTCTCAGATAATTAAGCAATCTGTACCTGCATGTGACATGACGTGGACAACATCCAGATTTGAGCTAATAAGTGGCAAGTAACATTCGTGCCAGAAAAGTGCCAGGCAATGACTATCTCCAACAAGAAAGTCTAACCACCTCTTTTTGACAGTCAATGGCATTACCATCGTCAAATCCCCCACCATCAACATCCTGGGGGTCACCATTGACCAGAAACTTAACTGAACCAGCCTCATAAATACTGTGACTACAAGAGCAGGTCAGAGGCTGGGTATTCTGCGGTGAGTGTCTCTCCTCCTGACTCCCCAAAGCCTCTCCACCATCTACAAGGCACAAGTCGGGAGTGTGATGGAATACTCTCCACTTGGCTGGATGAGTGCAGTTCCAACAATACTCAAGAAGCTCGACACCATCCAGGACAAAGTACTCCACTTAATCAGCATCCCATCCACCATCTTAAACATTCACTCCTTGCATCCCCAGTGCAACAACTTGCCAAGGTTTCATTGACAGCACCTCCCAAACCTGCTACCTGTACCATTTAGAAGAACAAGAGCAGCAGGTGCATGGGAACACCATAACTTCCAAGTTCCCCTTGATGCCACACATATCCCAATTTGGAAATATATTGCCGTTCCTTCATCATCGCTGGGTCAAAATCCTGGGACACCCTCCCTAACAGCACTGTGGGAGTACCTTCACCACACGGACTGTAGCGATTCAAGAAGGCAGCTCACCACCACCTTCTAGAGGGCAATTAGGGCTGGGCAATAAATGCTAGCCTTGCCAGCGATGCCCAGATCCCACGAATGAATAATTAGAAGAATAAAAGTTCTGACCCCCCTCCACCGGAAGCATTTCGGATGCCAGAAACCTCTCTGCTCAGCATTCTTCGACAATAGCACAGCTCAGCTGAGACCGAGGAATATGAAACTGTCTTGAAGTCTCTTTATATGTACAGGCAACTCTCGATTATCCGGGTCCCTCAGGGATCGGGCTATTCCGGGTAAACAATTTTGCCGTTGGGGCGAGTGCACGTCTCAGAGCTGAAATTTGATGGTGATAGAACCAACCACGAAGACTTAGTTCGTGTCATAGCGTGAAGGTAATAAAATTCATGACAATAGATTCATATCGTCTCAAAATTATTTTATTATGTTAAAAGAGTTAAAAGTGTTAAAACTGAGTTTGATTTTTTAAAAAGCGATCTTATATCTGCTTGTTTAAATGAATTCATTTTCTTTATTAAAATGTTGTGGATGATATGAGTTTGCAGAACCTTGTGAGAAGTGAAATGAGAATTCTCTTCAAAGAAACCTACGACATATTTGTTTCTTCAGCACATGTCCAAGTTTTCCTTTCTTATACTTCAATCTCAGTGTCTGAATCGCTCAGCTCTTCATCAGATTTGTCTTTATTGGTGACTATGCCGATAAGTTGCTCGTCAGTATAAGATTGTGCTACAGCTGTGTCAATGTCAATATATATCCACTTAGCAATCTCATCTTCTGCTAGGGATTTAAGTGCGTTTGTATCGTGAGCACTACTGACAATCTCCACTGAAGTAACGTTAACATTTAGATTTTGCCTGCTAAGTGAGTTTCTGTTGGAAGAATAAAAGTCTAATCATAAGACAGGTTTGCTTTATTTTGTTAATATAAAATGCAGTGAAAAACAGTGGTCAGTTTAGACAGTAAAACTTAATTGGAAGACATTCCACTCAGAGAGCTTTTGCTGATAACAAGTTATGGCACAGACACAGAACAGGTAGAAAAGCTTTCTTTGTTAGGAAGACCATGAAGAAGCACCTGCCTGGGGAAGACCATAGATCTGGGAATTTAGGGAGTGAGAGTCACATTATGGTGCACGGCATGGACAGGAATATCGAATCGGTTTTAATTCATAGCTGCATATTAGGTAATGTTATGGAGCAATGCTTCCCCAAAGGTGAATCGATTGATCGGAAGGTCGGGTGCAGGCCGCTCACCAGTAGCTGCCGTGGAAGATATCGCACATGTGGCAGTGGCTGCGTAGCAAATTTAAAGGGATCGTGCACTTCGAATACAAATTAGACATAACATCCTCTAACAGTGTAAGAGACTGAATCTGCATAGAATCATAGGGCCCAAGTTTCGAGCCGTGCCTAGAACGGCGCAGCCCGGACCTGGACGCCCGTTTTTCGCGCCACAAAGAGCGCCTAAAAAAAACTCACCTATTCTCCGGCTCCCTGCAGGTCCTCTGGAGCTGGGCGCGGCGCAGCATGAGCTGTGGGGGCCGGAGCCAGGTCCCTGCGCTGAAAACAGTGCCGGGACCTCTGCACATGCGCACTACAGTAGCTCCAGGCGTCCAAAACTGTGGGAGGGGGCCAAAGCACGCAGCCCCAAGCCCTGGCCGAATGGCCTCACTGTGGCTGCGTGGTTAAGGCTCACCTCCCATGCCCAGCTCCCTCCCGACCGGACCCGACCCGACTTGACTCCTGCTCCCCCCCCACCCCTGGACCCGACCCGACCCGACCCGACCTCCCCACCACCCCCCCCCCCCCGACCCGACCTCCGCTCCCACCTGCCCCGGCAACCCGACCTCCACGCCCCCCCCTTCCCCCCAGTGACCCGACCTCTGCTCACCCCCCCGGCGACCCAATCTCCGCTTCCCCCCCTCCCCCCCCCGGCGACCCGATCTCTGCTCCCACCCGCCCTGGCAACCCGACCTCCGCTCGCCCCCCCCCCCCCGACGACCCGACCTCTGCTCCCCCCTGGCGACCCAATCTCCGCTCCCCCCCCCCCCCCAGCAACCCAACCTCTGCTCCCACCCGCCCTGGCAACCCGACCTCCGCTCGCCAACCCCCCCCCCCCCCGCCCCCCCCGGCGACCCGACCTCCCCCGCTCCCCGGCGACTCCATTCTAAAAAAACAAGAGCAGCTCAGGCCAAAACTTGGCCCCATAGAATGGTTACAGCACAGAAGGAGGCCACTCAGCCCACTGAGCCCGTGCCAGCTCTCTGCAAAAGCACTTCAGCAAGTCCCCTTTCCCCGTAGCCCTCAAAAAAATTTCCTTCTGGTATTTATCCAATTTCCTTTTGAAAGCAGTGATTGAGTCTGCCTCCACCATCCTTTCAGGCAGTGCATTCTAGATCCTAACCACTCGCTGCGTTAAAAAGTTTTACTTCATGTCACCTTTGGTTCTTCTGCCATCACCTTAAATCTGTGTCCTCTGGTTCTCCACCCTTCCGCTCAATGAGAACAGTTTCTCTCTATTTACTCTGTCTGGACCATCATGATTTTGAACACCTCTATCAAATCTTCTCTCAACCTTCTCTGCTCTTAGGAGAACAACCCCAGCTTCTCCACATAACTGAAGTCCCTCATCCCTGGAACTATTCTTGTAAATCTTTTCTGCACCCTCTCTAAGGCCTTCACATCCTTCCTAAAGTGCGGTGCCCAGAATTGGAGGCCGAACTAGTGTTTTATACAGGTTCATCATAACTTTCTTTTGTACTCTATGCCTCTATTTATGAAGCCCAGGATCCCGTATGCTTTTTTAACCACTTTCTCAATCTGTCACCTTCAATGATTTGTGCACATATAACCCCCTAGTCTCTCTGTTTATGCAACTCCTTTAGAATTGTACCCTTTAGTTTATTGCATCTCTACTAACATATTGTACGTGCTGAAATTTAAAAGACACATTGAAAATGTTAATGGGTAGGAGATATATTACACAAAGATTGGCTCCTGTTTTGGCAACAGGATACATTCCTGCTGAATTTGGCTTCTGCTTTAAAAGAAAGTACCACAATTCTGAATGAGGGAATTGATGATTGGTGCCCAGTTGCTGTTTATTGTGCCGATTGTGATCCAGTGCACCTCGGGGAACAGGAGAGAGAATGAGTGCGTGCTGCCTTGAAAAGTTAACTGTGTGTGCTCTCATTACATTACATTCTGCCACTTACAGTTAACAATTGCAAGGTTGTATTTTGATTTCTAAAACTGAGTCGAGTGGGAGTGTTTCTCCGAATTCTAACATCACTGTCATAAAACCTTTGAAAGCAGCTCCAGTGCGGTAAAGAAGGAACAGATAAAAATAGGGCTCATAAATCACTTTAAAGCACATTAACCTGCATTCATTCTGAGTGAACACATTGGTGTGATTTCCGAATGCACTAAACACCATGGAGTTGGAAATCCACGGGGCCGGGGGGATGCATCCTGACATAAGTTCCAGGATGTGCCCGCCTGAGATCCCTGGCGCTGACTCTGCCAAGGTTTATGGAGTCAGGGGGCAGCACCCTTCATTGTAATGCTGCTGACAGGCACCTGTCATCTCCATAGGCTGGGATGCCCGGCAGAGGTTGCCCATTCTGGGGGCAAGAGAAATGCGGGAAGGAAGTTTGAAGTGTCCACGGGGCTGCGATTAAGTATTAAAAATAAAAATTCTTCAGGATCCGGGCTATGGTTACACCCTAGAGCCCCAGGGGCTCGTTTCCATCCTTTGGCTGTCCGTTAGGCCTGGCACACCGTCACTCATGCTATGTTGGGTCCCTCACGACTGGAGATGCTAAGACCTCTCTGGAGTGGGGAGTCCCTACCCTGTTTATGTCAGCTGTGGCTCAATGGATAGCACACGCACCTCTGGGTTAGAACGTGACGGGTTCAAATCCCACTCCAGGGACTTAAACACAAAATCTAGGCAGACACTCTAGTGCAGAGCTGAGGGAGTGCTGCACTGTCGGAGGTGCTGTCTTTTGGTTGAGACGTTAAACCGAGGCCCCGTCTGCCTCAGGTAGACGTAAAAGATCACATAGCACTATTTCGAAGAAAAGCAAGAGAGCGATCCCCAGTGTCCTGGCCAATATTTATCCCTCAGTCAACATAACAAAACAGATCATCTGGTCATTATCACATTGCTGTTTGTGGGAGCTTGCTGTGCGCAAATTGGCTGCCGTGTTCCCTACATTACAACAGTGACTACACTCCAAAAGTACTTCATTGGCTGTAAAGCGCTTTGAGGCGTCCGCTGGTCGTGAAAGGCGCTATATAAATCTGTCTTTCTTTCATTCTTTGTTACAATATACAAATAGTTAAATTGAATGACTATTTCTTCTTTAAATTGAAGACTGGGATAGAATATTATGCCATCACTTCTGGGCCTTCGAAACACATCTCACTTCTGACTGATAGATGAGGACTTTTGCTATTTGGTTGTAAGGCTGTCAAGTGAAAATTAATTCACATCGGCTTAATTCAGTTCATGGACAGATGAACTAATGAACACAAATGCTACTCTCAGATTTGACTTAAGTTTCTTAATTCACTTGGCAATTCAGAAAGTTAGAAATCATGTGGTGCTGTAAATATTGCATGGTGTAGTTATGGGGGAAAGGGTTTACTGAGGTGTGGTTGATGTACATTGTCAGTGAGATATACCCAGGAGGAAGGAGAATCTCAATCTTGCATTTGGCCTATGCTCTATATTTGACTTTAGACTGCTTGATGCTGTTACTGGATGGGAAAGTGTTCCATTTGTGCGCCTTATCTTGAAGAGATATGCAAAGGAACTAATAAACACAAAAACATTTCACCTCAGCCAGTCCTTAATTTACATGTAAAATAAATTAACGTGATACTTAATAACACATTGGAGAGTATTCAGACAGGCAGAGCTATGAACAACCTACTTCAGAAACACTGCTGTGCAGATGCCACCTTTGATCTTTTTAAGAGTTCATGTTGCTGCAGATGATGTAACTGCTGCAGCGTCAATGTTCACTGTTCATTGTTCACTATTTCAGTAATGACAAAAATGAGCAGCCATGCTGAATGATGACGCAAAAATAAGGCAGTCAAGGCCCAAAATTGTCCCGTGCTGGGTTTGGGGCAGTCATTTCGCGAAAAGTGTTTTATTTGGGCTTTGGGCTCTTTGTTTAAAAAAAAAATGTTACCTGTGGTAACAGAGCATTCCCCCGATGTTCACAGGCCACGACGCTCAGTGCATGAGCGCAGCACTGATGATGTCAGCGCGGCACGCCACTGGGCCACCAGGGAGGGTGTCAGCTGGGCCAGCGGCCTGGCACCCAGGAGGAGGCTGCATCTTGGCGGTCCGGCCACACCGGCGGCCGTCATTGATAAAAGATGGTGGCTGCCGCACTACCATCTCCCCTTTAAGGGCGGCCGGGGTGCCACTGCCACCACAGCTCCTCGCACCGAGAAATTGCCGGAGTCATCGCCCCCAGCTGACCTTGCGTCCCGCGGGGCAATTTCCCTCGAGGCGCAAAGGGGTCAGTGTGGTAGGCGCTCACGCCAGTGATGTCATCACCGTGCGTGCGCTGCGCCGTTGCACTAATCGTGGGTCGCGCAGCAAATTGGGGCCATTCTGCGCGGGTCGCTGTGGCCGACGCACCTGCGCGCTGACTCATTAGCATTCCGTTAGCGCCAGCCGGCAGCGCTAACTGGCCCTGCGCAAAGGGGCAGTTTCGTCCCCTCAGTGTTCCCACTCCCGATTGCTATTTTTTATTTAAGATGGCAATTTTACACTTGACATCACACTATTGTGCTTTCCGGTGTGGTACTTTGCCTTGTAACATGATTTATCATTCAACAGTGCTCCTCTGATACAGTGAAAGCAATGATATACTTGATATCAAATATGCTGTAGTTACTGAAGATTATGATGAAAATTAAACATTTTTCCTATGATCCATTGTTTATTGGAATCTTTCTTGCTGGTGGTACATATATGGTTAACATCAGATACTGCTAGCTGCTTCTACAGTCTGCAGAGAATGCAAATTCCAAATTGGCTGCTATACATATCTCAGGACAATGCAGAAACCATGCGATGGTGAGCACCAGTGTTCTTCGCTGGCATCACAGGTCATTCAAAATGTTTGAATCTCCTCACTGGGTCAAGTTTTCAATCCAACACCAGCACTGTGTTGGGCCGTTTACAGTATATATTTATTGGTGAATAGCTGACCATCTAATGTAAGAGAGATATGGGTCGAAGTTGCCCGCGCTGGATTTGCAGTGCATAATATGAATTAGTGGATTGAGTTGTGCCGGCACTGGAAACGCCGGAGCCGGCATGAACTTACTCTCTTTTGCCCCCCAAAATAGTAGGGCCGATAACTGTGCCTTCTAGCGGTGCTCAGCGGCACTACTCACATCAGCACGTCGGTGTTGACGTCAGCGTGTCGCAACATCGCCCCCCCATTCTCTTAAAGGGGAGGGCTGCTGCGGTCTGAGCGGCACCTTTCAGTGGCGCCTACTGGGCCAGCAGGGAGAGTGTCGGTTGGTGGCCCGGCCAAGCCTGCGGCAAAAAAGATGGCGGCTGCCGCTGCGGTACCACCCTTTGATAAAAGATGGTGGCTGCTGCGCTACCACCTCACCTTTAAGTGCGGCCGGGGTGCCACATCCACCGCAGGTTCTCGCACCGAGAAGCTGTCGGTGTCGTTGCCCCATGCAGACCTCACTCCCGTGGGGCAGTTTCCCCCGCGGGGCACAAAGTGGTTGGCGCAGGGCAAAGACATCATCGCCGTAGCACAGCGCAAACCCCCTCTCGCCGGCGGAGCCCGTGGGGCAATTCTGGGGGGAGTGCTCTGTGCACAGTGCCCGGGTGAAAACCCTTCAGCGCCCCCTTATTGCCGGCCGCCGGCACTAACTGGCTCTGCGCAAAGGGGTAACTTTGGCCCCATACAGTTCTTAATTCTTATTTCTCTAGGATATCCTCAAAGAAATTTGAAGCCAAAGCCATTGCAGCCAGACAGCTGGCAGCAGCAATGGGTCAGCCACTCAGGGTAGTGTAAGAATTAAATCAACTGTGCTTCAATGGACAAGTGACATTGAGAGTTGGTGCAGGTAAAGGGGGCAAAATTCAGGGTCTCAAAGAGACCCATTACTGCCCGTTTGCAGCGGCCATTCGTCAAGATCGAATGGCCGCTGCTTTGGGGTCAACTGGCCAACTCGACCCAAATTCAGGTCAGGGATTTTTAGGCCTGGACCCCATACCGCCCGATGCTGATGACTGCCGCAAGCAGAGTGCACTGCCATGTTTAATAAAGAAAAAAACTTAACGACATAAATTCAGCTCAATCCATCGATCCCCCGCCGCGCAGTGCACCCGACAGGCTTTTCTGTTGGTGCACCTTCTCTGCATTGAGTGCGGCCTGGTAGCACGGTGGCCCTTAAAGGGGAGGGCCCACTGCCGCGGCCGCCATCTATATAATTTTTAGAAACATAGAAACATAGAAAATAGGTGCAGGAGTAGGCCATTCAGCCCTTCTAGCCTGCACTGCCATTCAATGAGTTCATGGCTGAACATGCACTTCAGTACCCCATTCCTGCTTTCTCGCCATACCCCTTGATCCCCCGAGTAGTAAGGACTTCATCTAACTCCCTTTTGAATATATTTAGTGAATTGGCCTCAACTACTTTCTGTGGTAGAGAATTCCACAGGTTCACTACTCTGGGTGAAGAAGTTTCTCCTCATCTCGGTCCTAAATGGCTTACCCCTTATCCTTAGACTGTGACCCCTGGTTCTGGACTTCCCCAACATTGGAAACATTCTTCCTGCATCTAACCTGTCTAAACCCGTCAGAATTTTAAACGTTTCTATGAGGTCCCCTCTCATTCTTCTGAACTCCAGTGAATACAAGCCCAGTTGATCCAGTCTTTCTTGATAGGTCAGTCCCACCATCCTGGGAATCAGTCTGGTGAATCTTCGCTGCACCCCCTCAATAGCAAGAATGTCCTTCCTCAAGTTAGGAGACCAAAACTGTACACAATACTCCAGGTGTGGCCTCACCAAGGCCCTGCACAACTGTAGCAACACCTCCCTGCCCCTGTACTCAAATCCCCTCGCTATGAAGGCCAACATGCCATTTGCTTTCTTAACCGCCTGCTGTACCTGCATGCCAACCTTCAATGACTGATGTACCATGACACCCAGGTCTCGTTGCACCTCCCCTTTTCCTAATCTGTCACCATTCAGATAATAGTCTGTCTCTCTGTTTTTACCACCAAAGTGGATAACCTCACATTTATCCACATTATACTTCATCTGCCATGCATTTGCCCACTCACCTAACCTATCCAAGTCGCTCTGCAGCCTCATAGCATCCTCCTCGCAGCTCACACTGCCACCCAACTTAGTGTCATCCACAAATTTGGAGATACTACATTTAATCCCCTCGTCTAAATCATTAATGTACAGTGTAAACAGCTGGGGCCCCAGCACAGAACCTTGCGGTACCCCACTAGTCACTGCCTGCCATTTTGAAAAGTCCCCATTTACTCCTACTCTTTGCTTCCTGTCTGACAACCAGTTCTCAATCCATGTCAGCACACTACCCCCAATTCCATGTGCTTTAACTTTGCACATTAATCTCTTGTGTGGGACCTTGTCGAAAGCCTTCTGAAAGTCCAAATATACCACATCAACTGGTTCTCCCTTGTCCACTTTACTGGAAACATCCTCAAAAAATTCCAGAAGATTTGTCAAGCATGATTTCCCTTTCACAAATCCATGCTGACTTGGACCTATCATGTCACCATTTTCCAAATACATTGCTATGACATCCTTAATAATTAATTCCATCATTTTACCCACTACTGAGGTCAGGCTGACCGGTCTATAATTCCCTGTTTTCTCTCTCCCTCCTTTTTAAAAAAGTGGGGTTACATTGGCTACCCTCCACTCCATAGGAACTGATCCAGAGTCAATGGAATGTTGGAAAATGACTGTCAATGCATCCACTATTTCCAAGGCCACCTCCTTAAGTACTCTGGGATGCAGTCCATCAGGCCCTGGGGATTTATCGGCCTTCAATCCCATCAATTTCCCCAACACAATTTCCCGACTAATAAAGATTTCCCTCAGTTCCTCCTCCTTACTAGACCCTCTGACCCCTTTTCTATCCGGAAGGTTGTTTGTGTCCTCCTTAGTGAATACCGAACCAAAGTACTTGTTCAATTGGTCTGCCATTTCTTTGTTCCCAGTTATGACTTCCCCTGATTCTGACTGCAGGGGACCTACGTTTGTCTTTACTAACCTTTTTCTCTTTACATACCTATAGAAACTTTTGCAATCCGCCTTAATGTTCCCTGCAAGCTTCTTCTCGTACTCCATTTTCCCTGCCCTAATCAAACCCTTTGTCCTCCTCTGCTGAGTTCTAAATTTCTCCCAGTCCCCGGGTTCACTGCTATTTCTGGCCAATTTGTATGCCACTTCCTTGGCTTTAATACTATCCCTGATTTCCCTTGATAGCCACGGTTGAGCCACCTTCCTTTTTTTATTTTTACGCCAGACAGGAATGTACAATTGTTGTAGTTCATCCATGCGGTCTCTAAATGTCTGCCATTGCCCATCCACAGTCAACCCCTTAAGTATCATTCGCCAATCTGTCCTAGCCAATTCACGCCTCATACCTTCAAAGTTAGCCTTCTTTAAGTTCTGGACCATGGTCTCTGAATTAACTGTTTCATTCTCCATCCTAATGCAGAATTCCACCATATTATGGTCACTCTTCCCCAAGGGGCCTTGCACAATGAGATTGCTAATTAATCCTCTCTCATTACACAACACCCAGTCTAAGATGGCCTCCCCCCTAGTTGGTTCCTCGACATATTGGTCTAGAAAACCATCCCTTATGCACTCCAGGAAATCCTCCTCCACCGTATTGCTTCCAGTTTGGCTCGCCCAATCTATGTGCATATTAAAGTCACACATTATAACTGCTGCACCTTTATTGCATGCACCCCTAATTTCCTGTTTGATACCCTCCCCAACATCACTACTACTGTTTGGAGATCTGTACACAACTCCCACTAACGTTTTTTGCCCTTTGGTGTTCTGCAGCTCTACCCATATAGATTCCACATCATCCAAGCTAATGTCCTTCCTAACTATTGCATTAATCTCCTCTTTAACCAGCAATGCTACCCCACCTCCTTTTCCTTTTATTCTATCCTTCCTGAATGTTGAATACCCCTGGATGTTGAGTTCCCAGCCCTGATCATCCTGGAGCCACGTCTCTGTAATCTCAATCACATCATATTTGTTAACATCTATTTGCACAGTTAATTCATCCACCTTATTGCGGATACTCCTTGCATTAAGACACAAAGCCTTCAGGCTTGTTTTTTTAACACCCTTTGTCCTTTTAAAATTTTGCTGTACAGTGGCCCTTTTTGTTCTTTGCCTTGGGTTTCTCTGCCCTCCACTTTTCCTCATCTCCTTTCTGTCTTTTGCTTTTGCCTCCTTTTTGTCTCCCTCTGTCTCCCTGCATTGGTTCCCATCCCCCTGCCATATTAGTTTAACTCCTCCCCAACAGCACTAGCAAACACTCCCCCTAGGACATTGGTTCCAGTCCTGCCCAGGTGCAGACCGTCCGGTTTGTACTGGTCCCACCTCCCCCAGAACTGGTTCCAATGCCCCAGGAATTTGAATCCCTCCCTGCTGCACCACTTCTCAAGCCACGTATTCATCTGCGCTATCCTGCGATTCCTACTCTGACTAGCACGTGGCACTGGTAGCAATCCCGAGATTACTACTTTTGAGGTCCTACTTTTTAATTTAGCTCCTAGCTCCTTAAATTCGTTTCGCAGGACCTCATCCCTTTTTTTACCTATGTCGTTGGTACCAATGTGCACCACGATAACTGGCTGTTCTCCCTCCCTTTTCAGAATGTCCTGCACCCGCTCCGAGACATCCTTGACCCTTGCACCAGGGAGGCAACATACCATCTTGGAGTCTCGGTTGCGGCCGCAGAAACGCCTATCTATTCCCCTCACCATTGAATCCCCTATCACTATCGCTCTCCCACTCTTTTTCCTGCCCTTCTGTGCAACAGAGCCAGCCACGGTACCATGAACTTGGCTGCTGCTGCCCTCCCCTGATGAGTCATCCCCCCCAACAGTACTCAAAGCGGTGTATCTGTTTTGCAGGGGGATGACCACAGGGGACCCCTGCACTACCTTCCTTGCACTACTCTTCCTGCTGGTCTTCCATTCCCTATCTTGCTGTGGACCCTTCTCCTGCGGTAAGACCAAGTCGCTACACGTGCTACTCACGTCATTCTCAGCATCGTGGATGCTCCAGAGTGAATCCACCCTGAGCTCCAACTCCGCAACGCGGACCGTCAGGAGCTGGAGGTGGATACACTTTCCGCACACATAGTCGTCAGGGACACCGGAAGTGTCCCTGAGTTCCCACATGGTACAGGAGGAGCATAACACCCGACCGAGCTCTCCTGCCATGACTTAACCCTTAGATACACTTAAATTGGCAACAACAATGTTAAAAGTTACTGACTAATGTAAAAAGAAAAAGAAAAACTACTCACCAATCACCAGCCAATCACTTACCCCCTAGGCTGTGACATCACCTTTCTGTTTCTTTCTACTTCTTTTTTGCCGTCTCCCTGTAGCTGCAGAAGTACGCCTTTTATAGGCCTCTGCCGATCCCCGGACTCACGCCTCAGCGACCACGAACTCCCGACGCCTCTCGCGGCCTTTTATAGGCCTCCGACCCCGGACTCACGCCTCACCAACGAACTCCTGACGCCTCTCGCGGCCTTTTATAGGCCTCCGACCCCGGACTCACGCCTCACCAACCTCAGGACGACTTGCTGATCGGCCGGCAAGACAGTGCCCCTGGCTTTGGCCGGGCTGCCAATGGGCAGCCTGCCAGCCCATCTTGGGTGCCACGCCAATGGCCCAGTCGAAACCCTTCCTGGTGACCCAGTGGCCAAAGATAAAAAAATGACTGAATCTCTCCCCTTTAACAGAGGGGAGAGAGCGTGGTGATGCACACGTGCTGTAACATCACCACTACTCCACCGCTGATTGACGGAGTCCCGGTCCGACCTCTATTCAGCCCCTCAGCCTGCCTTTGAGTCTATGGCCCGCCCCCATTATGGCGCATTTCCTCTGGGACTCTGAAAAAATTTCAAAGTCCTGAAAATGGCACTTCCGACTGCGTCAAGGATCTGTGCGGTAAGTACAAAGAAAATAAATCATAGATGCGCAAGCTTTCTTGTGCTGCTTAATTTCGGCCGCAAAGTGCCTTCTAGTTTGTAAAGTTTGTAATTACAGTAAATATACTTTTTGCACTGGGCATTTGTTTAATGTTCAATTAATTTGTCTTTTAGTCACGGTATGTGAGTGTATATTGTTCCACCTACCAAAGATCAGGAGATCTGGCTTGTTGGTTTATTTCTACGACTCGCTACATTTACGTAGATATTGGGCAAGTAAAGGTATACACTGGTTCATTGTGGACATGTGGTCCACTTGTTGGATTGACCAGTGGTGGAGAACCCCAGGAAAATATATAGAATCATACGTCATAAAGGAGGCACATCGTTTCTGTGCGGTTCTTCGAAAGAGCTATCCAATTAGTCCCAGTCCCCTGCCCTTTCCCTGTAGCCCTGAAAATTTCTCCTTTTCGTATATATATTATGGGACAGAATTTCTTATAGCTCCGGTGAAACCAACAACCAAATTGTATGAAGAACTGTGTACGCTGGTCCAGGAGCACCTAAATCCAAAGGAAAGTGTTCTGATGGCAAGGTATTGATTTTACACGTGTCAGCGGTCTGAAGGCCAGGAAGTGGCGAGCTACGTCGCCAAACTAAGGCGCCTTGCAGGACATTGCGAATTCGATGGATTCCTTGAACAAATGCTCAGAGACTTCATTGTGCTTGGCATTGGCCATGAGGTTATCCTTCGCAAACTATTGACTGTTGAAACACCGAACCTGAGCAAAGCCGTAACGATAGCCCAGGCATTTATGTCCACCAGCGATAACACTAAACAAATTTCACAGCATAAATTTGTTTCGGCAAGTACTGTACACAAAGTAACGTCATTTTTAGGCAGGAATGCATATGGCTGAATGTACACGCCTGCAGCTGCACGACCTCAGATGACCCAGAGTCCGCCATCAAACGTTAATGCGAGGCAGTTAACACCTTGTTGGCGTTGAGGAGGTGATCATCGAGCCTATCAATGCCACTTCAAAAATGATGTGTGTAAAGGCTGTGGAACAATGGGACGCCTCCAGCAAATGTGCAGATGAGCTGCAAACCCTGCAAACCACCATGATCCATGGCGGATCAAACTGAGCTAGAGACTCGAACCGAGGAGGCAGAAGTGTATGGGGTACACACCTTCACCAAGAAATGTCCACTGGTCATGCTAAAAGTCGAACTGGACGGAATTTCAGTATCCATGGAACTGGACATGGGTGCGAGTCAGTCTATCATGAGCAAAAAGGCCTTCAACAGGCTGTGGTGCAACAAGGCATAAAGGCCCAAGCTTAGCCCCATTCATACCAAGCTAAGAACTTACACTAAAGAGCTGATCCCTGTTATTGGCAGCACAGCAGTTAAAGTCTCCTATGATGTAGCAATGCACAACTCCCACTATGGATTGTACCAGGAGATGGCCCCACACTGATCGGCAAAAGCTGGCTGGGAAAAATCCGCTGGAATTGGGACGACATCCGAGCACTTTCATCCATCGACGATGCCTCATGTGCCCAGGTTCTGAGCAAGTTCCCGTCGTTGTTTGAGCCAGGCATCAGAAGCTTCTCTGGGGCAAAGGTACAGATCCACTTGGTTCCCGGTACACGACCCATCCACCACAAGGCACGGGCGATGCCATATATGATGCGAGAGAAAGTGGAAATTGAGCTGGACAGGCTGCAGCGAGAAGGCATCATCGCGCCGGTGGAGTTCAACGAGTGGGCCAGTCCGATTGTTCCAGTTCTCAAGGGCGATGACACGGTCAGAATTTGTGGGGACTATAAAGTAATGATTAACCGTTTTTTGCTACAGGACCGCTACCCGCTACCCAAGGCAGACGACCTATTTGCGAACCTGGCTGGAGGGAAGACGTTCACCAAGTTGGACCTGACCTCGGCCTACATGACACAGGAGCTGGCAGAATCTTCGAAAGGCCTCACCTGCATCAACACGCACAAAGGTCTGTTCATCTACAATAGATGCCCGTTTGGCAATCTTTCAAAGGAACATGGAGAGCCTGCTAAAGTCGGTTCCGCGCACCGTGGTTTTTGAGCATGACATACTGGTCACAGGTCGGGACACCATCGAACACTTGAAGAACCTGGAAGAGGTTCTAAGTCGGCTAGATCGCGTGGGACTCCGGTTGAAATGCTCAAAGTGTGTTTTCATGACGCCAGAGGTCGAGTTCTTAGGGAGAAGAATCGCGGCAGACGGCATCAGACCCACTAACGCCAAGATGGAGGCCATCAAGAACGCGCCGAGACTACAGAAGCTGCGATCGTTCCTGGGACTCCTCAATTATTGTAGTAATTTCCTACCCAGGTTAAGCACCTTGCTAGAACCCCTACATGTGTTGCTACGCAAGAGAGATGACTGGGTATGGGGGAAATCACAAGAGGCTGCTTTTGAGAAAGCCAGAAATCTGTTATGTTCCAACAAACTGCTTGTTCTATATAACCCATGTAAACGTTTAGTGCTAGCTTGCGATGCGTCTTCGTACAGGGTTGGGTGTGTGTTACAACAAGCAAACGAATCTGGAACATTGCAACCGATCGCCTATGCATCCAGGAGTTTGTCCAAGGCCGAAAGGGCCTACAGCATGATTGAAAAAGAAGCTCTGGAATGCGTTTACGGGGTGAAAAAAATGCACCAGTATCTGTTTGGTCTCAAGTTTGAGTTAGAAATTGACCATAAGCCACTCATATCGCTATTCTCAGAGAGCAAATACGAATGCCACTGTCTGCATCCAAAGATGGGCGCTCACGCTGTCTGCATATAACTATGTAATCCGCCACAGACCAGGCGCAGGGAACTGCGCTGATGCTCTCAGTCGGCTACCATTGCCCATCACCAGGGTGGAAATGGCATAGTCTGCAGACTTGCTCTTGGTGCTGGATGCGTTTGAAAACGAAAAGTCACCCGTTACGGCCCACCAGATCAGGACCTGGACCAGCCAGGATTCTTTACTGTCCCTTGTAAAAAAAACTGTGTCCTCCATGGGAGCTGATCCATCGTCCCAGCGGAGATGCATGAAGAGATCAAGTTGTTCCAGCGGTGCAAAGGTGAAATGTCCATACAGGCGGACTGTCTTTTGTGGGGCAATCGCGTGGTTTTGCCTAAGACAGGCAGGGAAACGTTCATACGCAACCTACACAATAACCACCCAGGCACAGTAATTATGAAAGCTATAGACAGATCCCATGTGTGATGGCCCAGCATCGACTCAGATTTGAAATCATGCGTACCAATGTAACACTTGCTCTCAACTGATCAATGTACCCAGAGAGGCACCGCTAAGTTTGTGGTCATGGCCACCCAAACCGTGGTCGAGGATCCACGTTGACTTTGCGGGCCCGTTTCCAGGCAAAATGTTTTTGGTTGTTGTGGATGCTTATTCAAAATGGATTGAGTGTATAATAATGTCTGTAAGCATGTCCACTGCCACCATCGAAAGCCTACAAGCCATGTTTGCCATGCACGGCCTGCCTGATGTCCTTGTCAGCGAAAATGGGCCGTGCTTCACCAGCGCTGAATTCAAGAAATTCATGACCCGCAATGGGATCAAGCACGTCACATCTTCCCCGTTCAAGCCCACATCCAACGGCCAGGCAGAACGGGCAGTCCAAACCATCAAACAAAGCTTGAAACGCGTGTCGGAAGACTCCCTGTAGACCCGCTTGTCCCGACTCCTGTTCAGCTACCGCACCAGACCCCACTCGCTCACTGGTGTTCCCCCAGCCAAGCTGCTCATGAAAAGGGCGCTCAAAACAAGGCTCTCTAGTCCACCCTGATCTCCATGATCATGTCGAGGGCAGGCGGCATCAACAAAGCATGTACCATGATCACTCAAATTTGTCACGCGACATTGAAGTCAATGACTCTGTATTTGTACTCAATTATGCACATGGTCCAAATGGCTTGCTGGCACTGTCATAGCCAAAGAAAGGAGTAGGGTGTTTCAGGTCAAATTTGCTAATGGACTAACTTGCAGAAAACATTTGGACCAAACCAAACTGCGATTTGCAAACAGCCACGAGCAACCCGAAGAGGACACCACCAACGTCGACCCTCCAACACACACAAAAAGTAGCAACTGACACCACGGTCAACCGCGAAGCTGAACTCACCATCCCCAGCAGCTCGGCAAAGCCAGCTGCCCAGCAGCCCAGCGAAGAACCAACCAACTTACCCACACCTGCATTTGTAACGAGATGACCGACAAGGGAGCGAAAAGCCCCAGATCGTCTCACCCTGTAAATAAGTGTATTATTGACTTTAGGAGGGAGTGATGTTATGTATGTAACCCTAGGTAACCTGTATCATACTGCCACCAGTGGGCATACCTGTTGGAGTCCCAAGGGATCCCAGTACTCAGTTACATTACCTTATTATGATCTTAGTAGGAAGGATTCCCACTGACCCGATTATGGATGGCAGAGAATTCGGCCACCACCGAACTGCTCACGTCCCGTCTCCGAAACTTTCAATTGTGCTTTACTATTTCTAAATGACCTTTGTATATTGGTTATACCTTTTGAATTAATTTGCTCCAGCAGTTATAATAGTTGACCGACGGATCAATTAATGATCACATACAAGTCACAATTAACTGACTGCACTATTCATTAATCATCACATCTCTAAATGTTAACACATAACATCTGGGGAATATAGGCTGATCCTTGAAGATTTCATTGGATGCAGAATAGTTCAGTCTTTACATAAGCACAAATGACAATCCCCAGTATGTTTAAAGATCTCTGATTTTCATGTTTTTTCAGTGTATCAAATCTACTTTTTTTTGACCACAGACTGGTGCAAAATGTTAGATTTCAAATGAAGTTAAGATCCTTTCCACCTTTGTTGTGGGATCACTGGTTTTCAAAAAGAGTTGCGTTTAAATGTTTGACAAATATGCATTTGGTCTCGAGAGCTAAGCTCCAGTGTCTGTTTTATTTCAAAGCTGCAATTTTCTCCTGTTATTAGTCTTGGGTGATCAATTTGCAATCCTCTAAACATTGATTTTCAAAAATTCATCCTTTAGTGGCCCTCCATAATGTCTCAAGCATATCCAGCATTCATAAACACAACGGGGCAGAAATTCCGGCCTCCCCGTGTCCGTACGGAGTGTGTACGGACCCAGGAAGGCTTTGCAAAAGCCGGATTTCAGCGCACAATGCGCATGCGCTGAAAACCAGCTTTTCTGATCTGTCGAGCTGGAGCTTGTCAGATTTTCCATATCTCGGCAGTGAGGACATTCGCATGGGCAAGATTGTGAGATTTACCCATATCTTGCCCAGCAAATGTCCTGAAAACTCTTGTGCTGATAAACGCAGGTGCATAGCCTACTTTTACAGGCTTAAGAGTTTTAAAATACACAAACATTTTAAAATAAAATTATAAAAACAAATTTTATTGTTGAAAACCACCCCACTATGGTAAGTTTATTTTAAACCATAATTAAAAACCTTTTTTAAAAATCGGAAAAATATTTTTTTTATAATACATAACTTTAAATTAATAAAAATATGTGCTGTATTTTTTCTATTTTTTTATTAGTGTTTTGGGTGTTTGGGCGGGTTCTCATTCATAATAATGGGAACTCTTACGGAGTTCCCATTATTATGAATGAGAACATTACTTTACCTGATTGGCTGCCCTGAGCCATGTGACTGCAGCTCCAGCCCTGCACATGTCCTGATGTGCATGCGCTGCGACATGCAGTCAGGGGAGGCCTCAGGACCGGGATCTTGCGTGGGCGCATCAGGATCTGGTAAGTCCACATCTTTTGAAAGTTTTTTACCTAATCGCCCGCGGGAAGCAGCCGACCGGGATTTCTGGGCCCATAACAATATTTAAATAGTAGAATCTACAAGCATATCTCTCTTTAGCTCCGTGTTGTACCATTTACTCCCTCTCAATAAAGAGCAGCAACTATCTAGAATGCTGGATATACATTTGTAGGAAATGCTGTATACATTTTTAAGTAGTTTTTACATAAAATATAGGTTTTGTTCCCTCCAAAAGCTTTAACTTTGAGCTCCGTTTCCCAAGATGGCCCCGTTAACGCTGATTTCAATCAGACTCTACTTGGTAAAGCAAGCTTTTTAAAAATGGTATTTAGCACTGTCCTTAAAATATCCCCAATAAGAATATATTGAAAAGTTTTCCCAATAAGGATATTTTTATCATCATCATCATCAGCATGATTTTTGCGAGTTTCCCCAATAAGGATATTTTTATCATCATAATGATGATAAAAATATCCTTATTGGGGAAACTCGCAAAAACGGTGTTATTGTTGGGTTTGCCCCGAGTGAAGTCACAAAAACAGCCCTTATTTTTTAACGATGCCATTATGCCACTGGCAAAAATCAGCTTAAATTTATTTAGCTCCAAAAAAAAACTTTTAGCTCAATCGTTACGGTGGTGAATTTCTGGCCCTTTGTTCAATTGCCTTTTGAAAGTTACTAATGTAAGTGCATGTTACATGCAATATAATCATTCAGTTTTAAGATTGAACATGGTGGGAGTCTAATCGTGTAGTTGTGCTTTGGTCAACCTTCCTAGTTTAACCTGTTTGTGTAACTTGGACCTACCATAATTAAAGTTGTTCTGCTTGTTTTTAATGAGGATTTTATTAAATCAAACAGCACTTGTTATGTCTTGTCTTGTTATGAAAACTTAAGTAACTCCAAGGGAATGTGCTGGGTAAAGTACCAGATATCTAACAGAGGTTGCTAAGTGATTGGGCTGGATTTTTGGTTGTCTATAGCCTCAGTTAGCGGCCAGAGGAGGCGTTATTGCGAGCGTCCGGGCATGCAGCTTTTAGCGCCCTGACGAAAAATTCATTGGAGGCCCACCGGGGGAGCAAATCCCTAGCGCCTGGCTGCTGACGATCACTCCGATCATGACGTATTCCTGGTGCAATGCCCACGCTTGTGCCCCGGTCGCTAAATTCAGTGTGTGCACCTCATTGAGCGCCCCCCTAATTACAACGTCTGGAAAACAGTCGGCACAGGCTTGCAGAGTCGTTAACTGGTGGCTACTTAAAGGGATGAGGAAGCACGTTCCTCAGAGGTCACAGTCAGTGCAATGTTTACACAGAGCACGGTGTGTGAGCCTCTGAGTTTGCAGCGGCAGACAGACATAACAGTACAGCTTGAAAACAAGTGATTTTGAATACTTTAATGGGTGCATTACTGTGCCGCGCCTTTAAGACTCGGCCTTTCCCGGGATCTGATTCGGAGTTCCGCGCAGCACAATGGGTCTGCAAAATGTACCGACCAAACTTTTGTTATCGCCCCCCGCCAGCTCTGGTCTGCAGCGGCTGATTTATCACCCCTGTCAGCTCTTTGACTGATTCTGACGAATTTCTGGGTGGGAGGCGCAAACTTTTTCAAGGCACTAAATGTACCGCTCCAGCTGGATTAACGCTGCGCCAGAGGCGCGACTGAATTTCTCCCCCATTGAGTTTTATGAATAAATATCAGACAAACGAAGCTGCATGGCTGTCTGCCCAGAAGTATTCCTATTTTAAATAAAAGTTACATTTCTTAATATACAATCTGCTAAGCTCAAAGGATTTGAATTCCAACAAAATAAATGTCAATGTGGAGTACATGCTCGCTGACCTCCTACACTGGCTTCCGGTTAAGCAACGCCTCGATTTCAAAATTCTCACCCTTGTTTTCAAATCCCTCCATGGCCTCGCCCCTCCCTATCTCTAATTTGCTCCAGCCCCACAACCACACGAGATGTCTGCGCTCCTCTAATTCTGTCCTCTTGAGCATCCCCGATTGTAATCGCTCAACCATCGGTGGCCATGCCTTCAGCTGCCTCGGCCCTAAACTCTGGAACTCCCTGCCTAAACCTCGCCGCCTCTCTAAGCTCTGGAACTCCCTCCCTAAACCTCTCTGCCTCTCTACCGCTCTCTCTCCTCCTTTAAGACACTCCTTAAAACCTATTTCTTTGTCGAGGCTTTTGGTCACCTGTCTTAATTTCTTCTTGTACAGCTCAGTGTCAAATTATTGTCTTATAACACTCCTGTGAAGCATCTTGGAAGGTTTTACTACATTAAAGGTGCTTTGGCACTATCCTTCCTCTCTCTTCACATACATTGCTTCAGGTTGACTGCAAGGTCAGTGATCCCTTCGCTTTTGGTTTGAACAAAATATTCTCAAGTAATCGATATTGTGTTTTATTTACATTTTCTTCACTCCTTCTCCAGGGACAGCCTTATGCTCAGTATGATTCTAAAACTGCTGGCAGCCCTATAGTGATGTTACTCACCCGTGAGCGTAAACCATGGCAGTTAGCAGGCTGTTCAGTCATGGAAGGCATCACAAATGACCTCAATCATGTTTTTGCCCTGTTCTATTCCCACCCGTTCCAGTGGGACTCACTGAAGAGTGTTCAGGAGTGGGGACATTGGCTATTTCCTCTTCTCTTCCTCCCTATACCAGGGATGCTGTAGCAATTCTCACGTCCCTGGCTAAGATCAGCTAACACCGACACAGCCCAATCTTTGTGGCTCAATACCATACTAGCTCTTTGCGGACTAAGCTTTTGAGAGAGTTGTATTTTTGTTCATGGTCATATTCTGGGCATTTTTTCAGGAGCAGGGCACCGCTGGAGTTGGTTTTCCCGACCACCTCTCTGCCGATCACACCTCTCCAGAGGTCTGTGTCCTTACGGACTCTGGTGTTGAAGTCACCAAGGAGGATCAGTTTGTCATCTGTAGGGACTCGGGACAGTGATTGATCGAGGTTGGAGTAGAATTCCTCTTTGGTCTCATCTGTTGCGTCGAGTGTTGGGACATACGCGCTGATGACTGTGCCATACTGGTTCCGGGCTAGGGTGAGGCGGAGAGTCATGAGACGTTCGTTTGTCCTCCTCCGTTTCAGCTGCCCCCAAAAGTTTGTCACCATCCTCCGCCTGTTCCACGACGACATGCAAGCCATGATCCTGACCATCGGATCCACTACAGACCCAATCCACGTCCGGACCGGGGTCAAGCAGGGCTGCGTCATCGCACCAATGCTCTTCTTGATTTTTCCTTGCTGCAATGCTCCATCTCACTCTCAACAAGCTCCCCACTGGAGTGGAACTAAACTATAGAACCAGTGGGAACCTGTTCAACCTTCTTTGCCTCCAGGCTAGATCCAAGACCGTACCATCCTCTGTCATCGAACCACAGTACGCGGACGACACTTGCATCTGTGCACACTCAGAGGTCGAACTCCAAGATGTTGTGTATCTGTAAAGCATGCACTCCCATGTTCCGCCACCAGGGAGTGCATCTCCTGAAGTCCCAAGGGATCCCAGCATCCCTTGGGAGCACTGTATATAAGCCAGCCCCAAAGCTCTGTTCCTCACTCTGGTGTTTCTTAATAAAGACTGAAGTCACTGTTACTTTAACCTCCCTGTATGCAGTCTCATCTCTGTTAGGAACACAATAACTGGCGACGAGTATACGAACCCAACGCAAAGATGCAGTTCTCGGAGGGTGAAGACTGGGAAGCCTATGTCGAACAGCTAGACCAGTACTTTTTAGCCAACGAGCTGGACAGAGAAGGAAGCACTGCAAAAAGGAAAGCGGTCCTCCTCACGGTCTGCGGGGCACCGACCTACAGCCTCATGAAGGATCTTCTGGCTCCGGTGAAACCCACAGATAAGTCGTATGAGGAGCTGTGTACACTGGTTTGGGAGCATCTTAACCCGAGGGAGAGCGTGCTGATGGCGAGGTATCGGTTCTACACGTACCAGCGATCTGAAGGTCAGGAAGTGGCGAGCTACGTCGCCGAGCTAAGGCGACTTGCAGGACAATGTGAGTTTGATGGCTACCTGGAGCAAATGCTCAGAGACTTTTTTGTACTGGGCATTGGCCACGAGACCATCCTATGAAAACATTTGACTGTAGAGACACCGACCCTCAGTAAGGCCATTGCGATAGCACAGGCGTTTATGTCCACCAGTGATAACACCAAACAAATCTCTCAGCACACAAGTGCTAGCAATGTTTATAAATTAACTGGAACTGTGTTTGCGAGCAGAAATGTACAGGGCAGAAACCACGAGTCTGCAACTGCCAGCTGCCCTCAGGTGACCCACATGACTCAGAGTCCCCAACAAAGGATGAGTGCAAGGCAGTTCACACTGTGTTGGCGTTGTGGAGGCTTCCATTCAGCCTATTCATGTCGCTTCAAAGGTTATGTTTGCAAGAGCCGTAGAACAATGGGGCACCTCCAACGAGCTTGCAGACGAGCTGCCAGCTTTACAAAACCTGCTAACCACCACGTGGCAGAGAAAGATCGGTCCATGGTGGATCAAAACAATTTCGAGCCTCAGAGAGAGGATGCAGATGCTGAAGTACACAGGGTGCACACATTTTCGACGAAATGTCCACCTATAATGCTAAATGTAAAATTGAATGGCATACCCGTAGCCATGGAAGTGGACACTGGCACGAGCCAATCCATCATGAGTAAAAAGATGTTTGAGAGACTATGGTGTAACAAGGCACTCAGACCAGCTCTGAGCCACATCCACACGAAACTGAGAACGTACACCAAAGAGCTTATCACTGTCCTGGGCAGCGCCATGGTCAAGATCACCTACGAAGGCACGGTGCACGAACTGCCACTCTGGATTGGACCGGGC
Source organism: Pristiophorus japonicus (assembly GCF_044704955.1). Lineage (NCBI taxonomy): Eukaryota > Metazoa > Chordata > Chondrichthyes > Pristiophoridae > Pristiophorus > Pristiophorus japonicus. The sequence continues at coordinate 179,506,184 of NC_091980.1, read as the reverse complement.
GATGGCCCCACACTGCTTGGAAGGAGCTGCCAAAATCTGCTGGAACTGAGATGACATCTGAGCACTATCACATGTCGATGAGGCCTCATGTACCCAGGTTCTTAACAAATTTCCTTCCCTTTTTGAGCCAGGCATTGGAAACTTTTCTGGGGTGAAGGTGCGAATCCACTTGGTCCCACAGGCATGACCCATTCACCACAAGGCACGAGCGGTACCTCACATGATGAGGGAGAGAGTGGAAATCGAGCTGGACAAGCTGCAACGCAAAGGCATCATCTCCCCAGTGGAATTCAGTGAGTGGGTCAGCCCAATTGTTCCAGTACTCAAAAGTGATGGCACGGTCGGGATTTGCGGCGATTATAAAGTAACTATTTATCGTTTCTCACTACAGGACCAATACCCGCTACCTAAGGCAGACGACCTATTTGCGACGCTGGCAGGAGGCAAGACGTTCACCAAGCTCGACCTGACTTCGGCCTGCATGATGCAGGAGCTGGAGAAGTCTTCGAAGGGCCTCACCTGCATCAATACGCACAAGGGACTGTTCATCTACAACAGATGCCCGTTTGGAGTTCGGTCAGCTGCAGCGATCTTCCAGAGAAACATGGAGAGCCTACTCAAGTCAGTACCATGCACGGTGGTTTTTCAGGACGACATATTGGTCACGGGTCGTGACACCGTCGAGCACCTACAAAACCTGGACGAGGTCCTCCAGCGACTGGATTGTTTAGGGCTGCGGCTGAAGAGGTCGAATTGCGTCTTCATGGCAACAGAAGTGGAGTTTTTGGGGAGAAAGATCGCGGCGGACGGCATTCGGCCCACAGACACCAAGACAGAGGCTATCAGGAACGCGCCCACGCAACAGAACGTCACGGACCTGCGGTCGTTCCTGGGACTCCTCAACTATTTTGGTAACTTCCTACCGGAATTAAGCACCCTCTTAGAGCCGCTACATGTGTTATTGCATAAAGGTGAGAACTGGGTATAGGGAACAAACCAAATAATTGCTTTTGAGAAAGCCAGAAACATTTTATGCTCCAACAAGCTGCTTGTATTGTATAACCCATGTAAAAGACTTGTGCTAGCATGTGATGCGTCGTCGTACGGAGTCGGGTGTGTATTACAACAAGCTAACGGTGCTGGGAAGTTGCAACCTGTCGCCTATGCCTCCAGGAGCTTGTCTAAGGCCGAGAGGGCCTACAGCATGATTGAGAAAGAGGCATTAGCGTGTGTGTTTGGGGTAAAGAAAATGCATCAGTACCTGTTTGGCCTCAAATTTGAGCTGGAAACCGATCACAAGCCCCTCATATCTCTGTTCACTGAAAACAAAGGGATAAACACTAATGCCTCAGCCTGCATACAAAGGTGGGCACTCGCGTTATCAGCGTATAACTATACCATCCGCCACAGGCCAGGCACTGAGAACTGTGCGGATGCTCTCAGTCGGCTACCATTGCCCACCACGGGGGTGGAAATGGCGCAGCCTGCAAACTTGTTGATGCTGGCGCAGCCCACAGACTTGTTGATGGTCATGGAAGCGTTTGAAAATTATAAATCACCTGTCACGGCCCGCCAGATTAGGACTTGGACCAGCCAAGATCTTCTACTGTCCCTAGTGAAAAACTGTGTACTGCATGGGAGCTGGGCCAGCATCCCCGTTGAAATGCAAGAGCTAATCAAGCTGTTCCAGCGGCGAAAGGATGAGCTGTCCATTCAGGCAGACTGCCTGTTGTGGGGTAACCACGTAGTGCTACCCAAAAAGGGCAGGGAGACATTCATCTCCACAGCACACACCCGGGTATAGTAATGATGAAAGCGATAGACAGATCCCACGTGTGGTGGCCTGGTATCTACTCTGACTTAGAGTCCTGTGTATTGCAATGCAGCATGTGTGCTCAGCTGAGCAACGCGCCCAGAGAGGCACCACTAAATTTGTGGTTCTGGCCCTCCAGACCATGGTCAAGGATCCATGTCGACTATGCGGGCCCGTTTCTCGGTAAAAAGTTCCTGGTGGTGGTGGATGCTTTTTCAAAATGGATTGAATGTGAAATAATGTCGGGAAGCACCGCCACCGCCACCATTGAAAACCTGAGGGCCATGTTTGCCACCCATGGCCTGCCTAACATACTGGTCAGTGACAACGGGCCATGTTTCACCAGTGCCGAATTTAAATAATTCATTACCCGCAGTGGGATCAAACATGTCACCTCAGCCCCGTTTAAAGCAGCCTCCAATGGGCAGGCAGAGCGGGCAGTACAAACCATCAAACAGAGGCTTAAACGAGTTACAGAATGCTCACTCCAAACCCGCCTGTCCCGAGTACTGCTCAGCTACCGCACGAGACCCCACTCGCTCACAGGGGTGCCCCCAGCTGAGCTACTCATGAAAAGAACACTTAAAACCAGACTCTCGCTGGTTCATTCCAAACTGCATGATCAGATAGAGAGCAGGCGGCAGCAACAAAATGTAAACAATGGTCGCGCCACTGTGTCACGGGAAATTGATCTGAATGACCCTGTGTATGTGCTAAACTATGGACATGGTCCCAAGTGGATCACGGGCACGGTGATAGCTAAACACAGAAACATAGAAACGTAGAAAATAGGTGCAGGAGTAGGCCATTCGGCCCTTTGAGCCTGCACCGCCATTCAATAAGACCGTTGCTGATCATTCCCTCAGGACCCCTTTCCTACTTTCTCTCCATACCCCTTGATTCCTTTAGCCGTAAGGGCCATATCTAACTCCCTCTTGAATATATCCAATGAACTGGCATCAACAACTCTCTGCGGTCGGGAATTCCACAGGTTAACAATTCTGAGTGAAGAAGTTTCTCCTCATCTCAGTCCTAAATGGCCTGCCCCTTATCCTAAGACTGTGTCCCCGGTTCTGGACTTCCCCAACATCGGGAACATTCTTCCCGCATCTAACCTGTCCAGTCCCGTCAGAATCTTATACGTTTCTATGAGATCCCCTCTCATCCTTCAAAACTCCAGTGAATAAAGGCCCAGTTGATCCAGTCTCTCCTCATATGACAGTCCAGCCATCCCTGGAATTAGTCTGGTGAACCTTCGCTGCACTCCCTCAATAGCAAGAACGTCCTTCCTCAGACTCGAAGACCAAAACGGAACATAATATCCCAGGTGAGGCCTCGCTAAGGCCCTGTACAACTGCAGTAAGACCTCCCTGCTCCTATACTCAAATCCCCTAGCTATGAAGGCCAACATACCATTTGCCTTTTTCACCGCCTGCTGTACTTGCATGCCAACCTTCAATGACTGATGAACCATGACAACCAGGTCTCATTGCACCTCCCCTTTTCCTAATCTGCCACCATTCAGATAATCTATCTTCGTGTTTTTGCCCCCAAAATGGATAACCTCACATTTATCCACATTATACTGCATCTGCCATGCATTTGCCCACTCACCTAACCTGTCCAAGTCACCCTGCAGCCTCTTAGCGTCCCCCTCACAGCTCACACCGCCACCCAGTTTAGTGTAATCTGCAAACTTGGAGATATTACACTCAATTCCCTCATCCAAATCGTTAATGTATATTGTAAAGAGCTGGGGTACCAGCACTGAGCCCTGCAGCACTCCACTAGTCACTGCCTGCCATTCTGAAAAGGACCCGTTAATCCCGACTCTCTGCTTCCTGTCTGCCAACCAGTTCTCTATCCACATCAGTACATTACCCCTAATACCATGCGCTTTGATTTTGCACACCAATCTCTTGTGCGGGACCTTGTCAAAAGCCTTTTGAAAGTCCAAATACACCACATCCACTGGTTCTCCCTTGTCCACTCTGCTAGTTACATCCTCAAAAAATTCCAGAAGATTCATCAAGCATGATTTCCCTTTCATAAATCCATGCTGACTTGGACCGATCCTGCCACTGCTTTCCAAATGCGCTGCTATTCCATCCTTAATGATTGATTCCAACATTTTCCCCACTACTGATGTCAGGCTAACCGGTCTATAATTACCCGTTTTCTCTATCCCTTCTTTTTTTTAAATGGTGTTACATTAGCTCCCCTCCAGTCCATAGGAACTGATCCAGAGTCGATAGACTGTTGGAAAACATAGAAACATAGAAAATAGGTGCAGGAGCAGGCCATTCAGCCCTTCTAGCCTGCACCGCCATTCAATGAGTTCATGGCTGAACATGAAACTTCAGTACCCCTTTCCTGCTTTCTCGCCATAACCCTTGATCCCCCGAGTAGTAAGGACTTCATCTAACTCCCTTTTGAATATATTTAGTGAATTGGCCTCAACTACTTTCTGTGGTAGAGAATTCCACAGGTTCACCACTCTCTGGGTGAAGAAGTTTCTCCTCATCTCGGTCCTAAATGGCTTACCCCTTATCCTCAGACTGTGACCCCTGGTTCTGGACTTCCCCAACATTGGGAACATTCTTTCTGCATCTAACCTGTCTAAACCCGTCAGAATTTTAAACGTTTCTATGAGGTCCCCTCTCATTCTTCTGAACTCCAGTGAATACAAGCCCAATTGATCCAATCTTTCTTGATAGGTCAGTCCCGCCATCCCGGGAATCAGTCTGGTGAACCTTCGCTGCACTCCCTCAATAGCAAGAATGTCCTTCCTCAAGTTAGGAGACCAAAACTGTACACAATACTCCAGGTGTGGCCTCACCAAGGCCCTGTACAACTGTAGCAACACCTCCCTGCCCCTGTATTCAAATCCCCTCGCTATGAAGGCCAACATGCCATTTGCTTTCTTAACCGCCTGCTGTACCTGCATGCCAACCTTCAATGACTGATGTACCATGACACCCAGGTCTCGTTGCACCTTCCCTTTTCCTAATCTGTCACCATTCAGATAATAGTCTGTCTCTCTGTTTTTACCACCAAAGTGGATAACCTCACATTTATCCACATTATACTTCATCTGCCATGCATTTGCCCACTCACCTAACCTATCCAAGTCACTCTGCAGCCTAATAGCATCCTCCTCGCAGCTCACACTGCCACCCAACTTAGTATCATCCGCAAATTTGGAGATACTGCATTTAATCCCCTCGTCTAAATCATTAATGTACAATGTAAACAGCTGGGGCCCCAGCACAGAACCTTGCGGCACTCCACTAGTCACTGCCTGCCATTCTGAAAAGTACCCGTTTACTCCTACTCTTTGCTTCCTGTCTGACAACCAGTTCTCAATCCACGTCAGCACACTACCCCCAATCCCATGTGCTTTAACTTTGCACATTAATCTCTTGTGTGGGACCTTGTCGAAAGCCTTCTGAAAGTCCAAATATACCACATCAACTGGTTCTCCTTTGTCCACTTTACTGGAAACATCCTCAAAAAATTCCAGAAGATTTGTCAAGCATGATTTCCCTTTCACAAATCCATGCTGACTTGGACCTATCATGTCACCATTTTCCAGATGCACTGCTATGACATCCTTAATAATTGATTCCATCATTTTACCCACTACTGAGGTCAGGCTGACCGGTCTATAATTCCCTGTTTTCTCTCTCCCTCCTTTTTTAAAAAGTGGGGTTACATTGGCTACCCTCCACTCCATAGGAACTGATCCAGAGTCAATGGAATGTTGGAAAATGACTGTCAATGCATCCGCTATTTCCAAGGCCACCTCCTTAAGTACTCTAGGATGCAGGCCATCAGGCCCTGGGGATTTATCTGCCTTCAATCCCATCAATTTCCCCAACACAATTTCCCGACTAATAAAGATTTCCCTCAGTTCCTCTTCCTTACTAGACCCTCTGACCCCTTTTATATCCGGAAGGTTGTTTGTATCCTCCTTAGTGAATACCGAACCAAAGTACTTGTTCAATTGATCCGCCATTTCTTTGTTCCCCGTTATGACTTCCCCTGATTCTGACTGCAGGGGACCTACGTTTGTCTTCACCAACCTTTTTCTCTTTACATACCTATAGAAACTTTTGCAATCCGCCTTAATGTTCCCTGCAAGCTTCTTCTCGTACTCCATTTTCCCTGTCCTAATCAAACCCTTTGTCCTCTTCTGCTGAGTTCTAAATTTCTCCCAGTCCCCAGGTTCGCTGCTATTTCTGGCCAATTTGTATGCCACTTCCTTGGCTTTAATACTATCCCTGATTTCCCTAGATAGCCACGGTTGAGCCACCTTCACCTTTTTATTTTTACGCCAGACAGGAATGTACAATTGTTGTACTTCATCCATGCGGTCTCTAAATGTCTGCCATTGCCCATCCACAGTCAACCCCCTAAGTATCATTCGCCAATCTATCCTAGCCAATTCACGCCTCATACCTTCAAAGTTACCCTTCTTTAAGTTCTGGACCATGGTCTCTGAAATTACTGTTTCATTCTCCATCCTAATGCAGAATTCCACCATATTATGGTCACTCTTCCCCAAGGGGCCTCGCACAATGAGATTGCTAATTAATCCTCTCTCATTACACAACACCCAGTCTAAGATGGCCTCCCCCCTAGTTGGTTCCTCAACATATTGGTCTAGAAAACCATCCCTTATGCACTCCAGGAAATCCTCCTCCACCGTATTGCTTCCAGTTTGGCTAGCCCAATCTATGTGCATATTAAAGTCACCCATTATAACTGCTACACCTTTATTGCATGCACCCCTAATTTCCTGTTTGATGCCCTCCCCAACATCCCTATTACTGTTTGGAGGTCTGTACACAACTCCTACTAACGTTTTTTGCCCTTTGGTGTTCTGCAGCTCTACCCATATAGATTCCACATCATCCAAGCTAATGTCTTTCCTAACTATTGCATTAATCTCCTCTTTAACCAGCAATGCTACCCCACCTCCTTTTCCTTTTATTCTATCCTTCCTGAATGTTGAATACCCCTGAATGTTGAGTTCCCAGCCCTGATCATCCTGGAGCCACGTCTCCGTAATCCCAATCACATCATATTTGTTAACATCTATTTGCACAATTAATTCATCCACCTTATTGCGGATACTCCTTGCATTAAGACACAAAGCCTTCAGGCTTGTTTTATTAACACCCTTTGTCCTTTTAGAATTTTGCTGTACAGTGGCCCTTTTTGTTCTTTGCCTTGGGTTTCTCTGCCCTACACTTTTCCTCATCTCCTTTCTGTCTTTTGCTTTTGGCTCCTTTTTGTTTCCCTCTGTCTCCCTGCATTGGTTCCCATCCCCCTGCCATATTAGTTTAAATCCTCCCCAACAGCACTAGCAAACACTCCCCCTAGGACATTGGTTCCAGTCCTGCCCAGGTGCAGACCGTCCGGTTTGTACTGGTCCCACCTCCCCCAGAACCGGTCCCAATGCCCCAGGAATTTGAATCCCTCCCTGCTGCACCACTGCTCAAGCCACGTATTCATCTGCGCTATCCTGCGATTCCTACTCTGACTATCACGTGGCACTGGTAGCAATCCCGAGATTACTACTTTTGAGGTCCTACTTTTTAATTTAGCTCCTAGCTCCTTAAATTCGTTTCGTAGGATCACCAATGCATCCACTATTTCTCGGGCACGTCCTTAAGTAGTCTGGGATGCAGGCCCTGGGGATTTATCGGCCTTCAATCCCATCAATTTCCCTAACACAATTTCCCGCCTAATAAGGATATCCTTCAGTTCCACCTTCTCACTGGACCCACTGTCCCCTAGTACATTCGGAGGGCTATTTGTGTCTTCCTTCGTGAAGACAGAACCGAAGTATTTGTTGAATTCGTCTGCCATTTATTTGTTCCCCATTATAAATGCACCTGAATCCGACTGCAAGGGACCTGCATTTGTCTTCACTAATCTTTTTCTCTTCACATATTTATAGAAGCTTTAGCAGCCAGTTTTTATGTTCCCTGCAAGCTTCCTCTCGTACTCTATTTTCCCCCTCTTAATTAAACCCTTAATCCTCCTCTGTTGAATTCTAAATTTCTCCCAGTCCTCAGGTTTGTTGCTTTTTCTGGCCAATTTATATGCCTCTTCCTTGGTTTTAACACTATCCTTAATTTCCCTTGTTAGCCACGGTTGAGCCACCTTCCCCGTTTTATTTTTACTCCAGACAGGGATGTACAATTGCTGAAGTTTATCCATGTGCTCTTTAAATGTTTGCCATTGCTTATCCACCATCAACTCTTTAGTATCCTTTGCCAGTCTATTCTAGCCAATTCACGCCTCATACCGTCAAAGTTATCTTTCCTTAAGTTCTGGATCTTAGTTTCCGAATTAACTGTGTCACTCTCCATCTTAATAAAGAATCTACCATATTATGGTCACTCTTTCCCAAGGGGCCTCGCACAACAAGATTGCTAATTATTCCCTTCTCATTACACATCACCCAGTCTAGGATGGCCAGCTCTCTAGTTGGTTCCTCGACATATTGGTCGAGAAAACCATCCCTAATACACTCCAGAAAATGCTCCTCCACTGCATTGCTACCAGTTTGGTTAGCCCAGTCAATATGTAGATTAAAGTCACCAATGATAACTGCTGAACCTTTATTGCACACATTCCTTATTTCTTGTTTGATGCTGTCCCCAACCTCACTACTACTGTTTGGTGGTCGGTACACATCTCCCACTGGCGTTTTCTGCCCTTTGGTATTCCGCAGCTGCACCCATACCGATTCCACATCATCCAGGCTAATGTCCCTCCTTACTATTGCATTAATTTCCTCTTTCACCAGCAATGCCACCCCGCCTCCTTTTCCTCTCTGCCTATCCTTCCTAAATGTTGAATACCCCTGGATGTTGAGTTTCCAGCCTTGGTCACCCTGGAGCCATGTCTCCGTTACATCATATCTGTTAACTGCTGTCTGCGCACCTTATTCCGAATACTCTTCGCATTGAGGCACAGAGCCTTCAGGCTTGTCTTTTTAACACACTTTGCCCCTTTAGAATTTTGCTGTAATGTGGCCCTTTTTGTTTTTTGCCTTGGGTTTCTCTGCCATCCACTTTTATTATTCTCCTTTCTATCTTTTGCTACTGCCTCCATTTTATTTCCCTCTGTCTCCCTGCATGGGTTCCCAGCCCCCTGCCATGTTAGTTTAAACCCTCCCCAACAGCACTAGCAAACACTCCCCCTCGGACATTGGTTCCGGTCCTGCCCAGGTGCAGACCGTCTGGTTTGTACTGGTCCCACCTCCCCCAGAACCGATTCCAATGCCCCAGGAATTTGAATCCCTCCCTTTTGCACCACTCCTCAAGCCACGTATTCATCTGGGCTATCCTGTGATTCATACTCTGACTAGCACGTGGCACTGGTAGCAATCCTGAGATTACTACTTTTGAGGTCCTACTTTTTAATTTAGCTCCTAACTCCCTAAATTCGTCTCGTCGGACCTCATCCCGTTTTTTACCTATATCTTTGGTACCTACGTGAACCATGACAACTGGCTGTTCACCCTTCGGAATGTCCTGCACCCGCTCCGAGACATCCTTGACCCTTGCACCAGGGAGGCAACATACCATCCTGGAGTCTCGGTTGCGGCCGCAGAAACGCCTGTCTATTCCCCTTACAATCGAATCCCCTATTACTGTAGCTCTCCCGCTCTTTTTCCTGCCCTCCTGTGCAGCAGAACCAGGCATGGTGCCATGAACTTGGCTGCTGCTGCCCTCCCCTGATGAGTCATCCCCCTCAACAGTACCCAAAGCGTGTATCTGTTTTGCTGGGGGATGACCGCAGGGGACCCCTGCACTACCTTCCTTGCACTGCTCTTCCTGTTGGTCACCCATTTACTATCTGGCTGTGTACCCTTTACCTGCAGTAAGGCCAACGCGCTAAATGTGCTATTCACATCATTCTCAGCATCGTGCATGCTCCAGAGTGAATCCACCCGCAGCTCCAGTGCCGCAATGCGGTCCGTCAGGAGCTGCAGGCAGATGCACTTCCCGCACACGTAGTCGTCAGGGACACTGGAAGCGTCCCTGACTTCTCACATAGTACAGGAGGAGCATAACACATGTCTGAGCTGTCCAGCCATGACTTAACCCTTAGATACACTTAAATTGGCAACAACAATGCTAAATGTTACTGATATAGAAAAGAAAAAGAAAAACTGCTTGCCAATCACTTTACTCCCTTGGCTGTGACGTCACCTTTCGATTTCTTTACACTTCCTTTTTGCCTTCTCTCCCTGCTGCAACTGCACCGGCTGGCCTTTATAGACCTGTCGACGCTCCCTGGACTGCCCGAACTCCTCCGACTGCCGCCTTACCGACGCGCTGGGCCTTTATAGGCCTCTCGACATTCCCCAGACTGCCCGAACTCCTCTGAAGGGAGTAGGGTGTTTGTCGTCAAACTAGACAATGGATAAATTTGCAGAAAGCACCTGGACCAAACGAGGTTGCGGTTCACAGACTGCCCTGAACAACCCACAGCAGACACCACCTTTTTCGAGCCCACAACACACACCCAAAGGATCAACGACACCATCCCGGACCAGGAAATCGAACCCATCACACCCAACAGCCCAGCAAGGCCAGGCTCACCCAGCAGCCCTGCAGGGCCAACAACACACCAGCCGAGCGAGGGCACAGCCAACACACCAGAACAGACATTTGTACCGAGGCGGTCCACCAGGGAAAGAAAGGCTCCCGACCGCCTCACCTTGTAAATAGTTTTCACTTTGACTTTGCGGGGGAGTGATGTTGTGGATGTGTAAAGCATGCACTCCCATGTTCTGCCACCAGGGAGTGCATCCCCTGAAGTCCTAAGGGATCCCAGCATCCCTTGGGAGCACTGTATATAAGCCGGCCCCTAAGGCCTGTTCCTCACTCTGGAGTGTCTTATTAAAGACTGCGGTCACTGTTACTTTAACCTCCCTGTGTGCAGTCTCATCTGTCTTAGAAACACAATACAAGCCATCATCAACACCTTCACCAAGACGTATGAAAGCACGGGCCTTATAACTAAACATTCGTAAGACAAAGGTCCTCCACTAACCTGACCCCGCCACACAACGCTGCCCCCGGTCATCAAAATCCACGGCACGGCCTTGGACAATATGGACTATTTTCCATACCTCGGGAGCTTACTACCAGCAAGGGCAGATATCGATGAGGAGGTCCAACACTGCCTCCAGTGTGCCAGTGCAGCCTTTGGTCGCCTGAGGAAGAGAGTGTTTGAAGACCATGTTCTCCAATCTGGCAGCAAGCTTATGGTCTACAGGGCGGTAGTGATACCCGCCCACCTATATGGCTAAGAGATGTGGACTATATACAGCAGACATCTCTGGGGAAGTACCACCAGCGCTGCTTCCGCAAGGTCCTGCAAATCCACTGGGAGGATAGACGCACCAACGTCAGTGTTCTCGCTCAGGCCAGCATTCCCAGTATTGAAGCACTGACCACACTCGTCCAGCTCCGTTGGGCGGGCCACATCGTCTGCATGGCCGACACGAGACTTCCTAAACAAGCGCTCTTCTCGGAACTCCTACACGGCAAGCGAGCCCCAGGGGGGGCAGGGGAAACATTTCAAGAACATCCTTAAAGCCTCCATGATAAAGTGCAACATCTCAACCGGCACCTGGGAATCCCTGGCCCAAGACCACCCAAAGTGGACGAAAAGCATCTGGGAGAGCGCTGAGCACCTCGAGTCTCGTCGCCGAGAGCATGCAGAAATCAAGCGCAGGCAGCGGAAGGAGCGTGCGGCAAACCAGACTCCCCACCCACCCTTTCCTTCAACCACTGTCTGCTCCATCTGTGACAGAGACTGTAATTCCCGTATTGACTGTACAGTCACCTGAGAACCCACCTTTAGAGTGGAAGCAAGTCTTCCTCGATTTCGAGGGACTGCCTATGATGATGATGATGATATATTTATATTATTTCAAACAATTGGGTTTCATTTTATGAAAATAATTTGCACATTTCAATTTTAGCAAAATGAATAAAAAAAGTGATTTAGCATGCAATCATCGACATTCAGAGATATCTTCACACCAGTTCTCCAACACTGGTTCACTGATTACAATTCCCGTTGCATTTTTAAGACACAATGTAGGAGAAAAATAGCTCATTTTCACTGACTGTAATACAGAAATGAATTAAGATGTGATTGATTTTATAGAATCTTACAGCACAGAAGGAGGCCATTCAGCCTATCATGCCTGTGCCGACTCTTTGAAAGAGCTGTCCACTTTTTCCCCAAAGGAATGCAAATTAGTCCTCTTCGAATACATGTTCAATGGCCGTTTGAATGTTCCTATGGAATCTGCTTCCACCACCCTTCCAGATCGTAACAACCCTGTGTGTGAAAATGCCTCTCACTTCCCTCTAGTTCTTTTGCCAATTATTTTAAATCGGTGACCTCTGGTTACTGAGCCACTTGCTAGTGGAAACAGTTGGTCTATCGAAACCCCTCATAATTTTGAATATCTCTATTAGGTCTCCCTTTAACCTTCTCTGCTCTAAGATGAACAAGCACAGCTTCTTCACTCTCTCCACGTAACTGAACTCCCTCATCCCTGGTAAACTTCCTTTGTACCCTCCAAGGACTCGAATTATACACAATACTCCAGTTGAGGCCTAACCAGTGATTTGTAATTGTTTACCATAACTTCCTTGTTTTTGTATAAATTGCCTCTATTTACAAAGCCAGGTATTCAATGCTCTTTCTTAATTGCCTTATCAGTGAGGGAGGCTGTCTAATACCATCATCAACATCATCATAGGCAGTCCCTCGAAATCAAGGAAGACTTGCTTCCACTCTAAAAGTTAGTTCTCAGGTGACCTGCAGTCTCTGTCACAGGTGGGGCAGACAGTGGTTGAAGGAAAGGGTGGGTGGGGAGCCTGGGTTGCCGCACGCTCCTTCCGTTGCCTGTGCTTGGTTTCTGCATGCTCTCGGTGATGGGACTCAAGGTGCTCAGCGTCCTCCCGGGTGGTCGTGGGCCAGGGATTCCCAGGAGTCGGTGGGGATATTGCACTTTATTAAGGGGGCTTTGAGGGTGTCCTTGAAGCGTTTCCTCTTCCCACCTGGGGCTCGCTTGCTGTGTCGAAGCTCTGCATAAAACGCTTGCTTTGGGAGTCTCGTGTCGGGCATGTGGACGATGTGGCCCGCCCAACTGATCGAACGTGTTCGATGCTGGGGATGTTGGCCTGAGCGAGAACACTGATGTTGGTGCGTTTATCATGCCAATGGATTTGCAGGATCTTGTAGAGGCAGAAGTGGTACTTCTCCAGCAGTAATACAGTGAGAATACAGGGGAAGAGAGGCAGTGTAGCAGTGAGAATAAGGGAGGGAGGCAGTGTAACACAAATTGTTGAAGGTGGCAGGGCAGGTTGAGAAAGCAGTTAAAAAAGCATACGGGATTGGGGTTTCATAAATAGAGGCATAGAGTACAAAAGCAAGGAAGTCATGATGAACCTTTATAAAACACTGGTTCGGCCCCAACTGGAGTATTGTGTCCCATTCTGGGCACCGCACTTTGGGAAGGATGTGAAGGCCTTGGAGAGGGTACAGAAAAGATTTACGAGAATGATTCCAGTGATGAGAGACTTCAGTTACCTGGATAGACTGGAGAAGCTGGAGTTCTCCTCAGAGCAGAGAGGGTTGAGAGGAGATTTGATAGAGGTGTTCAAAATCATGAGGGGTCTAGACAGAGTAGATAGATAGAAACTGTTCCTATTGGCGGAAGGGTCAAGAACTAGAAGACACAGACTTAAGGTGATTGGCAAAAGAACCAAAGGCGACATGAGGAAAATCTTTTTTACGCAGCTAGTGGTTAGGATCTGGAATGCACTGCCTGAAAGGATGGTGGAGGCAGACTCGGTCGTGGCTTTCAAATGGGAATTGGATAAATACCTGAAGGAAAACACATTTGCAGGGCTACGGGGAAAGGGCTGTGGATTGGGACTAGCCGAGATGCTCTTGCAGAGAGCCGACACGGGCTCGATGGGCTGAATGGCCTCCTTCTGTGCTGTAACCATTCTATGATTATATTATAATTCCCTGAATAATTTATTGACCTGTCTTGTACCATCTACATTGCTAAAAGTTATGCGTCTGTAAGAATGTATTACTATGATTGAATAGTATTTCAGCAACTGATTTGCTTGTTCCTCACTGGGGGAGCCTTTGCAGCCGCTGAAAGTTCTCACTTCCCAGCAATGAGACCACAAGCAGAGCCATGGGACAGCACCTAGTTTAAAAAAAATCTTCCCACTTAAGTACAGATAGACCACTCTTCTGAATGAAGCCTATCTGTAACATGGGGTTGATGGTTTCATGTCATTAGCTTTTTACATTATACAAGTGTCTGGAACACTGGAACATTGGACCAGGAGTAGCCCATTTAGCCCTTTGAGCCTGTTCCGCCATTCAGTGAGATCGTGGATGATCTGTGACCTAACTCCATATACCCACTTTTACCCCTTAATACCTTTGGTTAACAAAAATCTGTCAATCTCAGATTTAAAATAAACAATCGATCTATTGGTCTGCTTATCACTGCTGTACCAGGGGGAAGAATCATATGTATTTTATGAACGTGAAGCCAGTTTCATATCAAAGAAAGAACGAACTTGCATTTCTGTCGCACCTTTCATAATCTCAGGACTTCCCAAAGTGCTTTACAGTTGCTGAAATACTTTTGAAGTGTAGTCACGATTGTAGTGTAGGAAATAGCGGTGCATTGATTTAATGCTCTGTTGACTTTGTGTAGTGTCCTATGACCCGCAGTGTACAGAGAGAAGAAAGTCTAGGCGTTGAAATTCAAAGTGGCTCCCAGAGAGCAGGCTGCTGGTATTGGCAAACATTTACAGGAAAAGAGAAAAGTTTCAGAACATTTAAGAATGATTTATGATTTCTTGATTCAAAAATTTCACATCAACAATGATCACATGGTGTTGGGACAAGCTATTTTGTGTTTACAACAACAACAACTTATATTTATGTAGCACCCTTAACATAGTAAAACATCCCAAGGCGCGTCACAGGAGTATTACAAGACAATTAAAAAAAAAATTGACACCGAGCCAGAGAAGAAGAAATTACGGCAGATGAAAGAGATAGGTTTTAAGGAATGTCTTAAAGGAGGAAAGAGAGGCAGAGGCAGAGGTGGAGACGTTTAGGGCGGGAGTTCCAGAGCTTGGGGCCTAGGCAGCTGAAGGCACGACCACCAATGTTTGAGCGATTATAATCAGGGACGCTCAAGAGGGCAGAATTTGAGGAACGCAGACATCTCGGGGGGGGGGGGGGGATTGTGGGGCTGAAGGAGATTACAGAGATAGGGAGGGGTGAGGCCATGGAGGGATTTGTAATCAAGGATGAGAATTTTGAAATCGAGGCATTGCTTAACCGGGAGCCAATGTAGGTCAGCGAGCACAGGGGTGATGGGTGAACGGGACTTGGTGCGAGTTAGGACATGGGCAGCCGAGTTTTAGATCACCTCAAGTTTATGTAGGATAGATTGTGGAAGGCTAGCCAGGATACTTTGAGAGAAATGTTTATTTTGATGGCTTTTTTTTGCAAATTCACTGTGATATGCTGCAAATTTCCCATCTAAATGCAATATAAAATTGATGTGACAGATGTTACTGTAATGATGTGCTGGCTGGCATCTTCCTCTGTCTTATCAGGATAGCATTGTAGTGGTTGAACTATAATTAGTTAAAGGCGTAGAGATTTTTAAAATATAATTGTCTCAGATATGTTCATTGAAGCAGCAGTGAGAGGCGAGCAGTGCTGATTAGAATCTATTCACAAACCTATTGGGTTCTCGAATCTCACTTGATGTCTGAAACCTAGAGGGAGTAACTACCTCGTGGCCGAAATTGCCCTCCGTCTGAAACAGGGTGCACGTACCATTTTGTAGGTGCTCCATCTGCCTCAATGCACTAGGCGGATATTCCAGCAATTTTCAGCTCTTTGGTTGATGTTTCCGGTCGGAGCGGTGTTGGTGTGGGGAGAGGGGCGGGAGTGGGGCCGGGTTGGAGTCACCCCCACTAGCGGGGCGGAAGTGAGGGAGGGTCGGAGTGACCGACGCTGCAAGTCATTAGCACCGCGCTGATGACATAATCGGCTGACACATCACAACATCCGCCCCTTCAGTTAAAGGGGAGGGCCGCTGGGAACTCTGCAGCCACTTTAGTGTCAAACACTGGGCCACCAGGGAGGGTTTCGGCCGGGCCAGTGGCCTGGCACCCAAGAGGGGGTGAAAATGTGAAAACGGGCAGGGGAGTCCCCGATACAGCTCCAAAACTAAAGGAGGGCAATATACAAAATGGCGGGCCCTCCGTGCTGACCGAGTGGTGCTTCTTTACTGACCCGTGCACGACCTTTATAGAAAGGGGCAATTTTGGCCCTTCAGCTCTTACAACAGTGGTACAAAACGCGGTTGGAAGGTTAATTCTGTGCACATACTGTCTCAGCAGAACTTGATCTTAAATGATATTAAACCTTGGCTTCTTTGCTTCCCATTGTGGATGAAAACCTAAATCCACATCCAGACTATGAGTGCCTGCAACATGCTCTTGCTGGAGGAGGATATCTTCTCACACTTCATTGTAGCATAGCATATATCTCACGGGGTTTACAGTTTACTTTGGCGCTGAGCTCTGACAGAGGGGCCACAATTCAACATGGAAGAACATTTTCTCTCCCCTCCTATGGTTTACTTCAGTGCAATGTAACATGCTTTGCTGAGCTCTTGGTGGTTGCCGATTAAAGTTACGCTTAGTGAATTACATGGCACTTCACAGAATCGGTCCAATTTAAAATGTCCCTAGCTATCCACCTGGATGGTTCACAATTCATTGTAACACAACATGCTATTGCTGAGATCTCAGGTTGATTGGACATTTTGGGAACAAGACAAAAGCATTTAGTCCAACAGGCCTCTCACATTAGTTTACTTCAACTCCACCTTCACCCAGTATTCAATACTCCCCTCCAGAATCACGTCAAGCTAAGTTTTCACTTATAATATTTACTGCATGGCAACTTATTGTAAACATCTCTTACTCTTTGTGTGAAATACTTCTACCTAAGTTCCCTAGGGGCCAAAATTGATGATGGCCTCCGCCCGCCCAAGTGCTGCCCAAAGGACCGCCAATGGCCGGGATTTTCATCACCAAGGACCCTCGAAGGTCAACGAGTGGTAAATCTGCGACGTATGCCGCCAATCTGGGCGGCAGCGGGCGAGAGCTCTCATTCTCAGCGGCAAAGGCACTTGCCGCCCAAGTGCCACCGAGGATGGAGTCGGGCCCAGTAAAAAGCATCAAACGCAAAAAAAAACATCCGATGACCTTCAGGGGACACCATCCAGGTAAGTACCTGTAAAGAAATAGTTTAAATAAACTTCACGAACGTTTTTTACAGGATCTTGACACTCACCATTCAGGACAGAGCAGCCTCCGTGCAGCCGTCCACCGCCGTCCTGCAGCCGACTCCCGCTGACACCAATCGGGCATCTCGGCGGGCGAGAGTCTACTTATGCGCATTGGCCGTCCGCTGACGTCGGCGGGCGCTTCCCGGCAGCTCTCCCCTCCCACCCGCTCTAGGCCACAAATAAAGTGACACTGGGCGATTCGACCAGAGGAATGTCGGCTGTAGTGGGCGGTAAGGCCATCAATTTCGGCCCCTTAGCTTTTTCAGTAACTGATTTTTAAATTCTGGACTATATTTTCTTCGATTTGCTAAGTGTAGTGAAAACGCAGACATGGGCGGACAGTGATGAACGCCGCTTTATACTTGATGTGTATGAATAAAGAGTCTGACCAGATACTGTGAGCTCAAAGCAACGTGTGACCTCAGTATTTTATTACAGGTCTCCAGAGTGCCTCTCCAGCCTGTCAGGCCTCCTTAAGTACAGGTGCTCCCAAGGGATTGTGGGATCCCTTGGGACTCCAGGGGATAAGCCCGATGGTGGTTACACAAGGTATTTACAGGCTTACATATATAACAACACTCTCCCTCCCCCCCCCCCCCCAAAAGTCAATCGTGTAACTATTACAAGGTGAGTCAATCTGGTGCCTTTATTTCCCTGGGGCAAATGCTGGTTTTGGTGATTCATTTGTTGGACCCTCGCTGGGCTGCTGTGCAGCTGGCCTTGATGGGCTGCCTGGTGTGGTGAGTCCTGCTGGGCTGCTGCGGGTGATAGGTTCTGCTTCGTGGTCAACTGCTGGGTCAGTTGCCACTTGTGTGTATGTTGGAGGGTCAAAAAAGGTAGGGTCTAATGTGGGTTGCTCTGGATAGTCCGTGAATCTGAGTAACGTTTAGTCCAACTGTTTCCTGTAGATGAGTTCATTTGAAAGTTTGACCCGAAACACCCTACTTCCCTCTTTGGCCACAACAGTGCCGAGAAGCCACTTGGGACCCTTGTCCGTAGTTCAATACACATACAGGATCATTAATTTCAATTTCGCGTGACACATTTGCGCTATCATGATATGTACTTTGTTGAAGTCGCCTGCTCTTTACCTGTTCGTGTAGATCAGGGTGGACTGATGAGAGCCTTGTCTTAAGTGCCCTTTTCATGAGCAGTTCAGCAGGTGGAATCTTAGTGAGCGAGTGGAGTCTCGTGCGATAATTAAGCAGGATTCGGGATAGGCGAGTCTGCAGTGAGCCTTCAGTTACCCTCTTCAAGCTCTGCTTGATTGTTTGCACTGCTCTCTCTACCTGACCATGGGATGCTGGTTTGAACGGGGCAGATGTAACATGTTTGATCCCATTGCGGGTCATGAATTCTTTCAACTCGGCACTGGTGAAACATGGCCTGTTGTCGCTCACAAGGATATCAGGCAGGCCGTGTGTGGCAAACATGGCCCGCAGGCTTTCAATGGTGGCAGCGGACGTGCTTGCTGACATTATCTCACATTCAATCCATTTGGAGTACGCATTTACAACCACTAGGAACATTTTACCCAAAAATGGGCCTGCATAGTCGACATGGACCCTAGACCACGGTTTGGAGGGCCAAGACCATCAACTTAGTGGTGCCTCCCTGGGTGCATTGCTTAACTGTGAACATGTGTTACATTTGTGCACGCAGGACTCTAAGTCCGCATCGATACCGGGCCATCACACATGGGATCTGGTTGTCGCTTTCATCATTACGATGCCTGGGTGGGTACTGTGGAGATCACTGATGAAAGTGTCTCTGCCCTTTTTGGGTACCACTACCTGATTACCCCACAGAAGGCAGTCTGCCTGTATAGACATTTCATCTTTGCGCCACTGGTACGGCTTTATCTCTTCCTGCATTTTTAATGGGACACTGGGACCAGCTCCCATGAAGCACACAGTTTTTTACTAAGGACAGTAAAGGGTCCTGGCTCATCCAGGTTCTAATCTGTTGGGCAGTAACGGGTGATTGCTCACACTCGAATGCTTCCATTACCATGACTAAATCTGCGGGCTGTGCCATTTCCACCTCCGCGGTGGGCAATGGCAGCCTATTGAGAGCATCGGCACAGTTTTTTGTGCCTGGCCTGTGGCGGATGGCATAGTTGTATGCGGACAACGTGAGCGCCCATCTCTGGATGCGGGCCGATGCACTCGTATTTACCCCCTTTCAGAAAAGAGGGATATCAGTGGCTTATGGTCAGTTTCCAATTCAAATTTAAGCCCAAACAGATATTGATGCATTCTCTTTACCCCATAAACACATGCTAACGCTTCTTTTTCAATCATGCTGTAGGCTCTCTCAGCCTTAGACAGACTTCTGGATACATAAGCAACCAGTTGCAATTTCCCAGATTCATTAGAACCTGACGCCATATGACGATGCATCACATGCTAGTACCAACCACTTACATAGATCGTACAACACAAGCAATTTGTTTGAGCATAACAGTTTTCTAGCTTTTACAAAGGCATTTTCTTGGCTTTTACCCCATACCCGTTCGTCTCTTTTATGCAGTAAGGTGTGCAGTGATTCTAACAGTGTGCTGAGACCCGGTAAGAAGTTATCAAAGTAGTTCAGGATTCCTAGAAACGACCGCAGCTCCGTCACATTCTGTGGTCTCGGTGCGTTCTTGATTGCCTCCGTCTTTGAATCAGTGGGCCCAATGCCGTCCGCCGCGATTCTTCTCCTCAGGAACTCTACTTCAGGCGCTAGGAAAATGCACTTCGAGCGTTTTAACCTGAGCCCCACGTGGTTGAGCCGATTAAGAACCTTCTCCAGGTTCTGCAGATGCTCAACTGTGTCCCGAGCTGTAACCAAGATGTCGTCCTGGAAGACCACTGTGCGCGGGACCAACTTCAGTAAACTTTCCATGTTTCTCTGGAATATCGGCGCCGCTGATCGAATCCCAAACGGGCATCTGTGATAAATGAAGAGACATTTGTTTGTGTTGATGCAGGTGAGGCCCTTCGATTATTCATCCAGCTCCTGCGTCATGTAGGCCGAGGTCAACTCCAGCTTCGTGAACGTCTTTCCTCCCACCAACGTCGCAAAAAGGTCGTCTGTCTTTGGTAGTGGGTATTGATCCTGCAGGGAGAAACAATTGATAGTTACTTTGTAATCACCACAGATTCTGACGGTACTGTCTCCCTTGAGGACTGGAACAATCGGACTGGCCCACTCGTTGAATTCAATCGGCGAAATGTTGCCCTCTCTCTGCAGCCAGTCCAGCTCGATCTCCACCCTCTCTCTCATCATGCTCTCACCTTGTGATGGATGGGTCACGCCCCCAGAATTAGGTGGATCTGCATTTTTCCTCCTTGGAACTTCCCGATGGCTGGTTCGTACAGTGAGGGGAACTTGTTTAAGACCTGGGTACACGAAGTGTCATCGACGGACGAGAGCGCTCGGACGTTGTCCCAGTTCCAGCGTATCTTTCCCAGCCAGCTCCTGCCGAGCTGCATGGGACCATCGTCCGGTATGACCCAGACTGGTACCTTGTGCACCGCTCCATTATAGGAGACCTTTACGGTAGCACTGCCAATTACGGGAATCAGTTTCTTTGTGTAAGTTCTCAGTTTAGTGCGAATGGGAGTCAGGACTGGCCTTGAGGCCTTGCTGTACCACAATTTATCGAAAGTCTTTTTGCTCATAATGAACTGGCTCGCGCCCGTGTCCAGCTCCATTGACACTGGGAGTCCATTTAGTTCAATCTTCAGCATTATTGGGGGACACTTTGTGGTAAATGTGTGCACCCCATGTACCTCTGCCTCCTCGGTCTGAGGCTCTGGTTCGTCATGATCCGCCGTGGATCTGCCCTCCTCTGCAACATGGTGGTTTGCAGGATTAGCAGGGTTTGCAGCTTGCCTGCACATACGTTGGAGATGTCCCATTGTTCCACAGCCCTTGCAAACGTATCCTTTGAAGCGGCATGAATGGAAACGATGATCACCCCCGCAGCGTCAACAAGGTGTTAATGGCCTAGCATTCATCACCCTTGATGTTGGACTCTGAGACATCTGCAGAAGTTCAGCTGCAGGCATGTGAGGCCTGCCCAGTACGTTGCGATTCAAAAACAACATTACTTTGTTCACAGTACTTGTAGCAGCACTCGTGTGCCGAGAGATTTGCTTGGTATTGTCACTGGTGGCAATGAACGCCTGGGCTATCGCTATGGCTTTATTCAAGATTGGGGTCTCTACAGTCAAAAGTTTGCGAAGCATCACTTCATGGCCAATGCCAAGTACGAAGAAGTCCCTGAGCATTGCTCCAAATGTCCTGCAAGGCGTTTTAGCTCGGCGACATAGCTCGCCACTTCCTGGCCTTCAGACCTTTTGTACGTGTAGAACTGGTACCTCACCATCAGAACGCTTTCCTTCGGGTTCAGATGCTCCCGGGCCAGTATGCACAAATCATTGTACAATTTCTCTGTGGGTTTCATTGGAGCAAGCAGATTTTTCATCAGGCCATACATTGGTGCACCACAGATGGTGAGGAGAATCGTCCCTTGTTTGGCAGCGTTCGTTTCTCCTTCCAGCTCGTTGGACACGAAGTATTGGTTGAGTCGCTGCACAAAGGTTTCCCAATCATCTCCCTCTGAAAATTTCTTCAGGATGCCCACTGTTCTCTGCATCGTTGATTCTTCATCTGTATCTCGTCGCCAGTTGTTGTGTATGAATAAAGAGTCTGACCAGATACTGTGAGCTCAAAGTAAAGTGTGACCTCAGTCTTTTATTACAAGTCCCTAGAGTGCCTCTCCAATGTGTGAGGCCTCCTCAAGTACAGGTGCTCGCACGGGATTGTGGGACCCCTTGGGACTCCAGGGGATAAGCCCTCTGGTGGTTATACAAGGTATTTACAGGTTTACATATATAACACTTGACACTATTTTATCGCCAAAATTCACAAACAAGAAAACATAGCCCTGTGACCCTATTATTGACAGTTTTGTTAACCTGAGCAATTAAGCTACATCAATTTATCAATACCCATCAGCATTTTGAAAACTTTTGTTAGATCGCCTAAATGTCATCTCCTTTCCAATGACTATCTGCCCATCTTCCTCAACCTTACCTCATAATTTAGATTTCAAACTCCTGATGTCGTCTCGGTACACTTCTCCCTCTCAGGACTATAATGTGCTTCTACAGGAAGGTGACTACACACAGAATTCTAATGAGTGTATAACCAGTGTCTTGTGTGGTAACAATTACTTCTTCTAATTTGTGTTTTATTTCTCTGCTAATGCAAGTCAATATAGTCGTTTGTTTGCAGGTAATTGTTGGGTCGATGATTTCAATACATTTTCCACAATAAGTCCTAAATTCTTTGCTAAGCAGTATGCTACATAACATTAATTCTCTGGAGTAGAACTTTGTCCGGGCCCATTTTCACGTCCAGATTCAGAGCACGCACACAAGACCTGAGAGGCCCATTGCCGGACCAAAATGGGGCTATGGGCCTTGTCCAAATATTCTGAGCTAGTTCCAGTGCCTGTCGCGCCCACACAAGCTCATCCTTCTGGGCAGCTCGTCTCGCCGCAGCAATCTTGGGTAGGTCCTTGGAAGGGTGGGGAGGGGGAAGAAGGCAAGAGAGGGGCCGATGGCAGCTGGCAGCATCCGTCAGCAGTGTTGTGCAGCTGAGAGGACAACTCATACTTTTCCTGGCTCCACATCATTCAGGGCTGCCCAATGTCTATGAGGAGTGCTCAAACAGGCGTTGGCCCCTCATTGGAATAGGCAAGGGGCCCATCGGCTGTTTTAGGTTGGCTGCCCAGGCGCATGAAAATTGTCCAAGGTCTATATGACATCACTTTTGCCCCCATTTTCCATATGGAAAATGAGCACCAACGATGACCAATTTCTACCTCCATACTTTTGTTCCTTGTTCTCATACAATTAATTTTACATTCAACTACATTGAATTTCATTTGCCATCTATTGGCCCAGCTTCCTAAAAGATCCAAATTATTCTAAATATGGTTGCGTTGCCCCTCATTATTTGCTTTAAAATTTCAGTCATGGCTAGTCTCTTTTTTGCTTTACCCAGTTTTCTATTTAATTCACCACTTTATCCCCTATTTTAGGATTCTTTACTTTAGTAATTACGTCTAAAATTCCATGTTAAAGAAAAAAAGCATCTTGAATATCTAACAATGTAACTTCCACTGCATTTCTCTTTTCCATGATTGCAATAAAAGTTTTTGGAAAACATTTTGTGGCCTGGGAGCTGATTTTCATGGGCTTCACATATTTTCTTTCCTGGTTCCTTTAGGTTTCTGCTTGTGCAAGATTAAATAGAGCTATATCAGGTAGATCGGGTGAAGTGAACACATCGGGGCCGAAATTCAGGTCCCGAAAAGGCTCGTTACGCGGCCAGGCGGCAGAATTCAATGGCCTCCGCCAGCCATATTCAGCAGGAGTGGTTTTCTGGCGGTCCCCACTGCTGAGCGGCCGTAAGTGCATCATCAGTGCACCCACCACTGGGACCCCCCACCTCCGTCGATATTCAGGGCTAAAAATCTAATGCCCGCCGAGTGGTGCCCCCGACAGCTTTCTCTGTCGGTGCACCTTTCATTCCCTCTCTCAGCCCTGGCTGCGCTGCGGCCATTAGAGGCAAGGGCCCTGAGAGGCAAGGGCCCAATGCTGCCCCCGCTATTTTATTTTTTCTGCTCGCCGACTTCCATATTGGCCGGACTATCGTGCCTCCTGGTTCGGCTGGCAGCATGGCACCCCCTTTTTCAGTACCAGGCCACTAGCCCAGCTGAAAGCCTCCCTGGTGGCCCAGTGGGCGATCCTATAGATTTGACGATTCTCTCCCCTTTAACAGAGGCGAGGTACGTGTGACGCAGATGTGCAATGACGTCACCACTGCTCTGCTGTTGAGTGACGGCGGTGGAGAATCCGTCCCGCCTCCACTTCCGCCCCTCACCAGCACTTACTGATGCACTTCCATCCCCTTTATGACCAGCTTCCGGCCTGCTCGAAAAAAAACCCAAAGACCTGAATATCGATCAAGTGTCGACCTCTTCCGAAACGGCGATAAAAGCACTTCAGAAACCAGCTTTCTGGTGGGCCGGAATTTCGGCCCCATCATCTTTTTTGGTTAGCAGACTTGCTCTGATCTCTATCCTTCCCAAAGGTCCATACTTATGTGTATGCCCAAACCTTCAACCTCCCTCCTTCATATCTACCTATTCTTTTGAAGCCCTTCAAGACTCAATGGGGCCAAAATTGTCACACCCACCCCGAGAGCGCCCTGGAAACGAGGCGGAATGCCTTAGACAGCGCTCCGCCTCGTTTCCGGGGCACTATGGATCAAGTCAGCGAGAGGGGCGGTACTTCCGATCTGGGCGCAAAAAGGCTCCTGTTTAGAGGTTACCGCCCCACAACACTGGCGCAGGGTAATTTCACCCCCGATGTGTCTCTCTACTATCCCACATGTACCAGAGCCCTCTCTCTCTCTTGTCTGCTTTTTATGCACCTCAGGAAAGTAGCAATGCTGCTTTGTTCACAGCCAAAGTTTTGCATGGATTGAAATGCGAGTTAAAACTGCCCTTCCCCTTTGCCAAGTGCCCAAACATTGCCTGTAAAGTCTGCTTCAATGCCTCGGGACACACTAGCACGTGCTCATACTGAGCTCTGTTTTACTTTTGAATTTTCTTATATATTTTAGTTTTAGTGCTATTCAATTTAATGTAAATGATAATTTAATGGAAATCTTCTGCACAAAAGAGTTTGAGAGAAACAGCCTTCCAAAGAAGAAAAAAATTATATTCTGGTTTAATTCATTTTGTAGTTATTTCATTTACAATATTCATCAGGATCAAGAATTGTTTGATACACTGACTAATGCTGTTGGCTGTACTCTTCATTTTACAATTACAATTCTAGAATGGTGGTTTGAGCAGAGGTCCATGTCACGTTTTTAGGTCTGTATGGTTGCCAATCTGAATATCAGCATTAGAAAAAATGCAGGGAAATTCTACCTGTTGTCGAAACGCAATTTGCGACGACTATGATAAGCTTGTTAATTGGGAAGTTTCTCACTGGGACAGGGTTTAGTCTGTCAGAGAACCCTACCTTTAAAATGTCATTTCTGCCTGTCATAAATCATGAAGTAAAACATTGTAACTTGCTGGGTACAGTCTTGAAGAAGGAAAGCAAAATTATTTTCTGCATCAAAAAGGATCATTATTGATGTGTGTAGATTGTGACAGAAGCAGCTTAGCTCAGATGGCGCAAAGAAAAATAAAATAAAACACTGTAATTGAAAGTGACCTTTTAGCTTATCCACAATTACTAGGGTGGAGTTGACTTTTGAATCATTGATGTCCTGTCTTTTGCGGTGGCAAGCTTTTATTTTAAAAATAAACCAATCCAGTTCTCGGCCTGTTGCTAAGCTAAGAATGTCACGAAAGCATCCTTTTTCTAAAGGAAGGGTTATTACCAACCAGAAAGTGGAGTCCAAGATACTGCCTGCCACTTGCTTCTTCCAATACAATCAGGCAGTTCAACATAATTTACAATGTTACACCATGTATTGGACAAATGAAGAACCCATTGGCCAAAGACCTTTGTGTGAAGATAGTACCCCTTTAGTTTGCTGGGCTGCTACCATATAACTCTTTTGTAGAAATGAAAATATTCTGAAATTCAGACTCCTCCTTTTGTTTCCGATCATCCATGTAGGAAAGATGATACATTAAAACAATAATTTGAAGACCAGGATCTCAAACCAGGCACCAAGCTCATGATCTACAGAGCAGCAGTGATACGTGCCCTTCTTTATGCTTCAGAGATTTGGACTATGTACAGTAGCACTGGAGAAGTACCACCAACGCTGCCTCCGCAAAATCCTGCAAATCCATTGACAGGATTGACGTACCAAGGTCAGTGTTCTCTCTCACGCCTACATCCCCAGCACCGAAGCATTTACCACACTCAATCAGCTTTGATGGACGGGCCACATAGCCCACAAACCTGATGCAAGATTCCCGAAACAGGCACTCTACCCCGAGCTCCATCTTGGCAAGCGAGTCCCAGGAGGGCAGAGAAAATGCTTCAAGGATATCCTCAAAGCCTCCTTGAAAAAATGTAACATCCCCACCGACACTTGGGAATCCCTGGCCCGTGACCGCTCAAAGTGGAGAAGAAGCATTTGGGAAGGCGCCGAACATTTTGAGTCTCTTGAAGGGGCAGGCCCACTGCCGCGGCTGCCATGTCGTTATTTTTGCCATCCGACTTCCTGATCGGCCGTCAAATTATTGCCCCGAGTGCGGCTGGGCCACCAACAGGCAGCCTGTCACCCCCTCTTAGGTGCCAGGCCACTGGCCCGGCCGAAACTCTTATTGGTGGCCCAGTGGCCGAAACAAAAAAATCCCCGATTCTCTCCCCTTTAACGGAGAGGAGAGAGCGTGATGAAACACACGCGCTGTGACGTCACCACCACACCGCGCTGAGTGACAGCAGCGGAGACTTGATCCTGCCCTAACTTCCGCCCCTCAGCAGGACTTACTGCCATACTGCCACCCCCACTATGGCTGACTTCCAGTCCGACATCAAAAAAATGTCAAAGTGCCTAAAATCGATCCAGATTCTGCCTCATCACTCCCGGCGGAAAAAGCAGGTAAGAAATCCTTGGTGCAGCAGCCTTCTGGAGTGCCTGAATTTTGGCCCCCTTGACTGTTGACTCTTTGACCTGCCGTGTGAGGTCACTAAACTTCTTGCGGCACAGGATCCATCTCTGCAGTATGACACAGTTGGCCGTGACGTACCCAGCTAACTCTTGCCACAGCCTTCTCAAAGTTTGCTTTAATGGTTTCCTACCCCGCTGTGGGAAGAGGACATTCTGCCTTCTCTCCACTGCCACGACCAATGCCTCGAGAGCTACATCGGGGAACCTCAGGCTTGTTCTCTGTGCTGCTGCTGAGCCATGTCTTCCAACTCCAATGACAATGAAGTGCTGCTGCATCAAAGCACCTTGCCTTTTAAATAGTGGAGAGAGACTAGGCCAAACGTGACTGGCCATTAGACCGCACCTGATATTGGCCCACCTATTGAATGCTAAGCCAACCAGCAGCGTATATAGTGCTGAGATCAGCACTCCAGTCATGTAAATGAGCAGGCAGCATGAATTTTGCATGCTGTTTGCATCACTTTGAAGGGGCACATCCAAATAACACTGGCCTGTGACACCGCCTGTTTTTGGGCCATATCCAATTCCTAGGCCATAATTTATTTTCAAATGTATACGAATAGAATTGATGTATTAAGGAAAATATTTGTGGTGTTGATTTGCAGATGGTCTGTGCTTGTGCAATAGTATTTATCTGGTACTCAGTCTTCCTAGGTCAGCCACCTTGTTCCTAGTTGGATCTGATCGGACCTGATGGAATGCATCGAGGATCCTGAGGGAAATAGGGGAAAAAATAGCACTGGACTCGAGATTTTCCGGGTTCCATTGAAAATGGATGTGTGCCGGAGGACTCATCATCATCATCATAGGCAGTCCCGCGAATCGAGGATGACTTGCTTCCACGTCAAGAAGTTCACAGGTGTTTCAATGAAGGACCTAAAATTCCAGGTCCGAACTACATCTTGAAGAGTGGAAGATGCCTGTGCATAGATTTTATTAACATGTGGTGACCGTTGCACACCGGCCACCACACGGGCTTGACAGAGCTAGGTCTTGGTCCAGTAGCAAGGATTAACCAAGATGACTGGAGACCAGCTCTGCTGCACGGACCTAGTGTGCACACATATCGCAGTGTTGGCTGGCTCGTGCTGCCCCTGGGCCCTCGCCTCTTCTGGTCACCGAACTCAAGCCTCTCCTGGGCCCCGATCACGTCCCTCTACAATCTCTTGCCGCTCCTTTGCCCCTGTCATGTATCTCTCATTACTGTATATAACTGTATCTTACCATGCTATACATGACTGTAACTGGATATGACCTGTAACAGGGGTGCACTTGCAGGAGACATTCCATACCTGCCCCACTGAGATATATAAAGCGAGGTCTCAGGCAAGTGCAGGACTGGAGAGCTGGAATTAAAGGTGCAGGTCCTGAGTGACCTTGACTTCAGCATGTGTCTCATGTAAGTCAGTACATTAGAGTCAGGACTTAACAGTGGCGATGAGTTACGGGATCACAGAATCCACAGAATGGCTACCAACAGCTCAGATGAGAAATACAATGCTGGAGACAATTGGGATGACTTTATAGAAAGGCTCCAGCAAAGATTTGTGACCAAAGACTGGCTGGGCGATGATAAGGCAGACAAGAGAAGAGCCCATCTCTTGACCAGCTGTGGCTCGAAAACATACGCTTTAATGAAAGACCTACTGGCACCCGAGAAACCAGCAAGCAAGTCGTTTGATAAGTTGAGCACACTGGTGAGAGACCACCTGAAGCCAGCGAGCAGTCTACACATGGCCAGACACAGGTTCTACAACTACTGACGCTGTGTGGGCCAAAGCATACCCGACTTTGTGGCAGAACTTCGGAGGCTGGCTAGTTCATGTGAGTTCCCCGATGAACTAAGGAGAGAAGTACTGAGAGACTTTTTTATTGAAGGAATAGGCCACGCAGGCATATTCCGAAAGCTTATCGAGACTAAGAACTTGACTCTAGAGGCAGCAGCACTGGTCGCACAGACGTTCTTGGCAGGCGAAGAAGAAACGAGGCTGATCTATACTTCGGGTACGACAACCAACAAGGCATCAGAACAAGGGGTTCACATTGTGAAACAAACCGCTACCCCCACACACAGACAAAGGCAGGAGAGCAGGCCTGCAACAGCAGACAGTGGCGCAAGAAGCCATCAAAATCAAGGCCCACATGAACGGCCGATCACACCTCATCAACCCACAATGTGAGCAATCAACAATAGATTGGGAAAGCTCAAGGGAGATCAGCCAGACGCAGCTCATCCTCCGGAAATAATGGAAACGTTCTGTGTTGGAGATGTGAGGGAAGACACTCAACAAGGTGTGTCGATTTCAGCATGCTGTTTGCAGAAACTAAAACTGCACAGGGCATCTGGCTCGCATGTGCAGAAAAACAGCAGCTTGGCTGGTATACGAATCGGAAGGGTCAGAAAGCGAACCAGAAGACGGTTGGAACAGTGCACGGGACGCCGAGGTATAGCGGGTTAACACGATCAATGTCCACTGTTCTTACACCAAGATGCCTCCAATTATGATGAGGGTTCTACTCAACGGGATACCCGTCAACATGGAACTGGACACGGGGGCCAGTCAATCCCTCATGAGTGTTCAACAATTTGAACAGCTGTGGCCGCACAAAAGCAACAGACCAAAACTCACAAAGATTGATACCAAACTAAGGACCTATACTAAAGAAATCGTCCCAGTCCTTGGCAGCGCCATGCTCTCAGTCACACACAAAGGGATGGTGTACCGACTTTCCCTGTGGATTGTCCCCGGGGATCTCCCAGCCCTGTTGGGGAGAAGCTGGCTAGCATAACTTAATTGGAAATGGGATGATGTTCACGCCATGTCGTCAGAGGAACGGACCTCCTGCTCAACAGTTCTAAGCTGTTTTGAACATCTCCTTCAGCCAGGTGTGAGCACCTTCAAAGGGGCTAAAGTTAGAATCTACATCACACAGAATGCCAGACTGGTCCATCACAAGGCTAGAGCTATGCCTCATGTGATGAGGGAAAAGATTGAAAATGAACTGGACCGGCTTCTGCGGGAAGGCATAATTTCTCCCGTGGAATTCAGCGACTGGGCAAGCCCCATCTTCCCCGTCATGAAGCCCGATGGAACTGTGAGAATCTGTAGGGATTATAAGTCTACCATAAACAGATTCTCCCTACAGGACCAATACCCACTCCCAGAGCGGAGGACCTATTTGCCACGTTGGCTGGAGGAAAACTTTTCTCGAAACTTGACCTCACATCTGCGTATATGACGCAAGACTGACCGAGTCTAAGCTACTCACCACCATTAACACACATCGAGGCCTTTTTGTGTACAATTGATGCCCATTCGGCATCAGGTCGGCAGCTGCTATATTCCAGCGCAACATGGAGAGTCGGTTCAAGCCCATCCTGGGGACAGTTGTGTTTCAAGATGACATAATCATCACGGGCAGGGACACCGACTCTCATCTCAGCAATCTTGAGGAAGTACTAAGTCGATTGGATCGGGTAGGCCTAAGAGTTAAGAAATCCAAGTGTCTGTTTCTCGCGCCTGAGGTTGAATTTTTGGGCAGAAGGATTGCCGCTGATGGAATCCGCCCAACCGAATCCAAAACCGAAGCGATTCGCCTGGCACCCAGGCCCCGGAATGTCTCGGAACTGTGCGCCTTTCTCGGGTTACTCAATTACTTTAGGAACTTTATGCAGAACTTGAGCACGCTGCTGGAGCCTCTCCACGTGCTACTTAGAAAGGGGTGCGATTGGTTTTGGGGGGACACCCAAGAACGTGCCTTCAATAAGGCACGCAACCTTCTATGTTCCAACAGTGTTTTAGTCTTTTTTGACCCAGGTAAAAAGTTAGTCCTTACGTGTGATGCATCAGCGTACGGGATCGGATGCGTTTTACAGCATGTCAATGATGCGGGTACATTGCAGCCCGTTGCTTATGCCTCCAGGTCACTTTCGCGGGCGGAGTGCGGGTACGGTATGGTTGAGAAGGAGGCGCTCACGTGCGTGTACGGTGTCGAAAAGATGCACCAATATCTTTTCGGGGCCAAGTTTGTATTAGAAACTGACCACAAGCCCCTCACGTCCCTACTATCCGAGTGCAAGGTAATCAACGCCAACGCCTCAGCGCGCATTGAACGGTGGGCACTCATGCTGGCGGCTTATGACTACAAGATAAGGCACAGACCAGGCACAAACAACTGTGCTGACGCGCTTAGCAGGCTACCCCTGGCGACCACAGAAGGGTCCGACGAACAGGACTGTGAGATGGTCATGGCAATCAATGCCTTTGAATCCACAGGTTCGCCCATGACGGCTCGCCAAATCAGAGCCTGGATGACCAGCGACCCCACGTTATCTCTAGTTAAAAGATGCGTTTTAACCGGTGACAGGGCAGAGGCTCGCGATGCCTGCCCCGAGGAGGTCAAACCCTTCCATAGGCGCATGCATGAACTCTCACTACAGGCCGACTGTCTGATGTGGGGCAGCCGAGTAGTTATGCCCTTATGAGGCAGGGAGGCGTTTGTCCGGGAGTTCCATCGCGAGCACCCGGGGATCGTCCTTATGAAGGCCATAGCCAGATCTCATGTCTGGTGGCCTGGCATAGAGCGGACTTATAGCCCTGCATCCGTCGGAGCACCATTTGTGCCCAATTCCGGAATGCCCCCAGGGAGGCCCCCCTAAATCCCTGGCCCTGGCCCACCAAACCGTGGTCACGGGTGCAGGTAGACTATGCGGGCCCATTCATGGGCAAAATGTTCCTCGTAGTCGTTGATGCATTTTCAAAATGGCTCGAGAGCACCATTTTAAACTCGAGCACCACCTCCACCACTATGCACAGCATTCCTGACATATTGGTCAGTGATAATGGTCCGTGCTTCACCAGCGCAGAATTTCACGATTTTATAGTTGACCACGGTATAAATCAGGTTAAGACGGCACCTTTCAAGCCGGCCTCCAATGGGCAGTGCCGATCATAATCAGAATCCAAGGTCCTACACTGCAGAGCCGCCTGTCGCGACTGCTGCTGGCATACAGATCTCGTCCGCATTTGTTGACTGCGGTTCCCCTCGCGCAACTATTGATGAAACGAACCTTAAAGACTAGGCTCTCGTTAATCCTCCCAGACATGCATGAAATTGTTGAGGCTAAGCGTCAAAAGCTAACTGAGTACCATGACCGAAATTCGAGGGGGAGGTGGAATGAGATAGGGGACAAAGTGTTTGTGCTAAACTATGGCCGGGGTCCCAAATGGCTTGCAGGGACAGTAACAGACAAAGAGGGAAACAGGCTACTGGTTGTACAAATGGACAATGGCCAAACCTTCCGGAGGCATGTAGACCAAGTAAAAAGTAGATTCACTGATAACACTGAAGAACCAGAGGCAGACTACAATGTGGAACTCACACCGCACCTGGTGGACAGACATGTGGAACAGCCTGAGGGAAGGGCAGTCTCAACAGACAGCCCAGGCGAGATACCAGCAATCACACCGCACGAAAAACAGGCACCAAGGCAAACAACTGAACCACAACTAAGACGCTCCACGCGAGCGCGCAGACCACCTGAGAGACTGAATCTATAAAGGC
This sequence comes from Pristiophorus japonicus, assembly GCF_044704955.1. Lineage (NCBI taxonomy): Eukaryota > Metazoa > Chordata > Chondrichthyes > Pristiophoridae > Pristiophorus > Pristiophorus japonicus. The sequence goes on along the minus strand of NC_091980.1, from coordinate 179,473,629 downwards.
AATGACCTTGGGGGAGGGTGATGTCATGTATCTCGCATTACTGTATATAACTGTATCTTACCATGCTATACATGACTGTAACTGGATATGACCTGTAACAATAAGCATACCTTACCACCAGGGGTGTACTTGCAGGAGACACTCCATACCTGTCCCACTGAGGTCTATAAAGCGAGGTCTCAGGCAAGTGCAGCACTGGAGAGCTGGAATTAAAGGTGCAGGTCCTGAGTGACCTTGACTTCAGCATGTGTCTCATGTAAGTCAGTACATTAGAGTCAGGACTTAACAGCTCTGACCTCGCAGCTCCTGCAGCACCTGCCCACGCTCCAATCACCGACCTGGACCTTGATCACGTCCCTTTTCACTGCCATTGATCTCCTGCTCCAGCTCGTGCTGCTCCCTGGAGTGGTATGCCGTCACACTGCTCCTTCCGCTCCCCGGCCAGCTCCGATGGTGCTCGCAGGCTGGGGGCTGCTCGGCCCACTAGGCTAGGCCACCATTCTCTGCTCCTTCCGCAGGTCTATCAGCAGGTCAGATGACTGAATGAATCCCTTCCCACACACAGTGCAGGTGAACGATCTCTCCCCAGTGTGAACTCGCTGGTGTACCACGAGTGACCAATACAATATTCGTTTTCAAAAAGGGAGACATAATTAGCCTGGATAATTGTAGGCCAGTTACATTAAATGTCTATGGTAGGGAACATTTTAGAACTTTAATTAAAGATGAAATTACTAAATACCTAGATGCAGAGAAAATAAGGAGAAGCAACCAACACAGATGTCAGAAAGGATGATCGTGCTTGATAAACCTGCTATATTTCTTTGCGGAGGTGACAGATATGGCGAATGGGGGAAATGCAGTGGATGCAGTGTACAGGGACTTTCAGAAAGCTTTTGGCAAGGTACCTCACAGTATAAAAGTAATAATTATACTTTGAATGGGGCAAAGTCTGGGTGATGTCTAAAAACAAAGGGGGTTCAAGTTCACAAGACCTTAAAGCAGCACCTCAAATGATAGAGGCCATAGAAAAAGCTGCTGGAATATCGGGTTTTATGGCAAGCGGTATAGATTATAAAAGTCAGGATTAGCACTGGAGTATTAGCATCAGCATGGACTGGTTAGGCTGAACCAAATGTTTCCGTGTTGTAAATTATATGTAGTCGAGGCTAAACTTGGATGCTAATCTATTGGATTTCCCTTGCAACTGCTCCCTGATGTGTCCATAGCTCATATCAGAGGAATTGCTCCTTGGTATTAGAACGAAAGCCTCGCATTTCCATGAAGTTAAAAATCAACAGTGAATTAGGTGTGCATGCTGCCAAATATTTCACAATATTCCTTGTGTAAAATAAATTGGAAAAGTACTTCCTGTTAAAAATATGTCCTATTAATTTTCAGAAATTAGTTGAAAAACAAGATTCTAAAATGTTCCGACACAATAGCTGGCCGCCTGACTGGGCCCTGACCATTGCCTTGCAGTATTCAGCTTCAGTTCCCAGCGCATGGGTTCTCTAAAACCAGTGAGTGGGATTGGATGGGGAGTGCTTAGCACAGTAGCCTCAGAAACTGCGCAAATACTGATTGTTCTGACCAGCACTATGAATTTACAACCAGGGTTAGACACCCCTTAACAATGGCTGTCAGCGTTCGCCGTTATTACTGGGTAAAACTGACAGCAACTTCTGGCATCCGATTGCGCAGTTAAACACGGAAATCCGGAAGTTGCTGTCGGTGATACCCTGCTCCTCCACAGGGTATGCTGTTGCAGGCCTCGCCGATGGAATCTGCGCAGAAATCAGAGTTACGTTGTGAACTTGAACTAATTACCCACTATTTTCGCTCTAAAACCGACGAAAAACTTAAGCCTTGTTCAATCAGGAATAACTGAGTTTTTAGGGTGTGGTAGGTCATAATTACTGCTGAACAACCTCTCTGGCCCTGAAAAAAATTAATTTTACAAATGTGGAGTCTCAGTCCCTCAGAGGAAAATTAATGTCGCAGATTAAAAAAACAAATTTAAACTATATATTTTTTAAAGTTTTTGTGTTTTTCTATTTAACTTCGTCCCATAATAGAAATTTACAGCGCAGAAGGAGGCCATTTCGGCCCATCGTGTCCGCGCCGGCCGACCAAGAGCTATCCAGCCTAATCCCACTTTCCAGCCTTGGCCTATAGCCCTGTAGGTTATGGCACTTCAAATGCACATCCAAGTACTTTTTAAATGTGGTGAGGGTTTCTGCCTCTACCACCCTTTCAGGCAGTGAGTTCCAGACCCCTACCATCCTCTGGGTGAAAACATTTCCCCTCAAATCCCCTCTTAACCTTCTATCAATTGCTTTAAATTTATGCCCCCTGGTTGTTGACCCCTCTGCCATGGGAAACTGATCCATCCTATCCACTCTATCTAGGCCCCTCATAATTTTATACACCTCAATCAGGTCTCCCCTCAGCCTCCTCTGTTCCAAAGAAAACAAACCCAACATCTCTAATCTTTCCTCATAGCTAAAGTTCTCCAGTCCAGGCACATTCTGGTAAACCTCCTCTGCACCCTGTCGCGTGCAATCGCTGAAGTGGCTGAGTGTGGGTAGTACGGTGATCTGTCTCAGGCTTACATTCTCTGTGTTTGAGATCAGTGAGGGAGTGTGTATGTCCCAATCTTTATTTTGTTTTCTGTATAATGATTTAAATGTAATTTATATTTCCTGCTTTTTATTTCCTAATTTGCAGTCTGTGAGGATTCGTCAATCTGATTGGTTGATCAGCCTCCCGGCTGTTTTCCCTGTTCACAGACACCACAGATCCCCTGTAGAGCATGGCAAATTCAAACTGATGTCGGAAAAGAGGTCTGCGCTCTTGAGGCCACTAAACCTTCGTGAGCAGCTTTTTTCGAGTCGAACTGCAAGCATGTTCCTTCGCTGCTGACCGCAAAATCTGGGCCTATACACCTTTTGGGATTTTTTTGGGGGTGCTTAAACCTACAATATTGACTTGTTCCTTCTATAACCACCACAGCTCAATATTCAATTTTATCTTCAGCCACAGTAGTATTGATCTCATCATTTGTGAGGTGACTCAGCTTTCACAGATTTGGATTTAGTGTTCCAGAGTAATTGCTTGTGCTGCTTGTCTTTGCAAACTTGTACAAAGAAACCATTGTATTTACTTTAATGTGTACGTGATTACATTGATGAGGCATTTTAAGAGTGGGTAAATTATTGCAGATTAGTGCTGTATGACAAAGGTGTAGAAAGACAACCTTGATTGATTTTATTTATATTTGAGCATCAGATGAGCTAAAAGCACTTAATCTGGGCAGACACAAGAAAATGAACTTTGCAAACAGATCATTCAGTTTAGTCAATATAGTTCCATTGACGCAGAAGACAGGAAAAACTCATGAGTGTACTTTTTCAGAATGCAAAGCTGTCTGACACTGGTTCTGACATTGGGTAAACTGAATAAAATAGATTACGTTTCTGAATATAGGATTGGAAACTGATGGCATGGTGACTGTTATGTCTTGAATAAAGAATCGGACCAAAAACTGCAAGCTTAAAGTAAGGTGCAATCGGAGTCCTTTATTACAGGTCTCAGAGTACCTCTCCAGCCTGTGAGGCCTCCTTATGTACAGGTGCTCCCAAGGGATTGTGGGGTCCCTTGGGACTCCAGGGAATGAGCCCTCTGGTGATTAAACATGCTATTTACAGGTTTACATATGTAACAACACTCCACCACCTCCACCCCCCCCCACCCCCCTCACAAGTCAATAGTGTAATTATTTACAATGTGAGTCAATCTGGGGCCTTCCTTTCTCTGGTTGATCGTCTCGGTGCAAATGCTGGTTTTGGTGACTCGGTTGTTGGGTCCTCGCTGGGCTGCTGCGCAGCTGGCCTTGCTGGGCTGCTGGCCGTGGTGAGTCCTGCTGGGCTGCTGCAGGTGATGGGTTCTGCTTCGTGGTCAACCGCTGTGTCGGTTGCCACTGGTGTGTGTTGGGGAATCAAAAAAGGCAGGGTCTAATGTGGGTTGCTCTAGATAGTCCGTGAATCTGAGTAACGTTTGGTCCAAGGGTTTCCTGTAGATGAGTCCATTTGAAAGTTTGACCCGAAACACCCTACTCCCCTCTTTGGCCACAACAGTGCCGGGAAGCCACTTGGGACCTTGTCCACAGTTCAACACAAATACAGAATCATTAATTTCAATTTTGCGCGACACATTTGCGCTATCATGATATTTACTTTGTTGAAGCCGCCTGCTCTCTACCTGTTTGTGTAGATCAGGGTGGATTAACGAGAGCCTTTTCATGAGCAGTTGAGCGGTGGGAACCCCAGTGAGCGAGTGGGGTCTTGTGCGGTAACTAAGCAGGATAGGCGAGTCTGCAGTGAGCCTTCAGTTACCCTCATCAAGCTCTGCTTGATTGTTTGCACTGCTCGCTCTGCCTGACTGTTGGATGTTGGTTTAAACGGGGTAGATGTGACATGTTTGATCTCATTACGGGTTATGAACTCTTTGAACTCGGCAGGGTGAAGCACAGCCCATTGTCACTCATAAGGACGTCAGGCAGGCCGTGCGTGGCAAACATGGCCCGCAGGCTTTCAATGGTGGCAGCGGGCGTGCTTGCCGACATTATCACACATTCAATCCATTTGGAGTACGCATCTGCAACCACAAGGAACATTTTTCCCAAGAATGGGCCTGCATAGTCGACATGGACCCTGGACCATGATTTGGAGGGACAGGACCATAATGGCGCCTCCCTGGGTGCATTGCTTAACTGTGAACATGTTTTGCATTTGTGCACGTAGGACTCTAATTCTGCATCGATACCGGGCCACCATACATGGGATCTGGCTATCGCTTTCATCATTATGATGTCTGGGTGGTACTGTGGAGGTCACTAATGAAGGTGTCTCTGCTCTTTTTTGGTACCACTACCCGATTACCTCATTGGAGGCAGTCTGCCTGTGTAGACATTTCATCTCTGCGCCGCTGGTACGGCTTTATTTCTTCCTGCATCTCTAATGGGACACTAGACCAACTCCCGTGGAGCACACAGTCTTTTACTAAGGACAGTAAGGGGTCCTGGCTCATCCAGGTTCTAATCTGTCGGGCGGTAACAAGTGATTGCTCACGCTCGAAAATTTGCATTACCATAACTAAATCTGCGGGCTGTGCCATGTCCACCCCAGTGGTGGGCAATGGCAACCTACTGAGAGCATCGGCACAGTTTTCAGTACCTGGCCTGTGGTGGATGGCGTAGTTGCATGCGGATAACGTGAGCGCCCATCTCTGGATGCAGGCCGATGCATTTGTATTTATCCCCTTACTTTCAGAAAAGAGGGATATAAGTGGCTTATGGTTGGTTACCAATTCAAATTTGAGCCCAAACAAATATTGATGCATTTACTTTACCCCACAAACACACGCTAACGCTTCTTTTTCGATCATGCAATAGGCCCTCTCAGCCTTAGACAGGCTTCTGGATGCATAAGCAACCAATTGCAATTTCCCAAATTCATTAGCTTGTTGCAATACACATCCGATACCGTATGGCGACGCATCACATGCTAGTACCAAACACTTACATGGATCGTACAACACAAGCAATTTGTTTGAGCATAACAATTTCATAGCTTTCTCAAAGGCATTTTCTTGACTTTTACCCCATACCCATTCATCTCCTTTACGCAGTAAAAAGAGTGCAATAGTTCTAACAATGTGCTAAGACCCGGTAAGAATTTACCAAAGTAGTTCAGGAGTCCGAGAAACGACCGCAGCTCCATCAGGTTCTGTGGTCTCGGTGCGTTCTGATTGCCTCCGTCTTCGAATCGGTGGGCCTGATGCTGTCCGCCGCAATTCTTCTCCCCAGGAACTCCACTTCAGGCGCCAGGAAAACGCACTTCGAGTGTTTTAACCTGAGCCCCACATGATTAAGCCAACTAAGAACCTCCTCCAGATTCTGCAGATGCTCAGCTGTGTCCCGAGCTGTAACCAAGATGTCATCCTGGAAGACCACGGTGTGCGGGACCGACTTCAGTAAGCTTTCCATGTTCCTCTGGAATATCGCCGCGACTCATCGAATCCCAAACGGGTATCTGTTGTAAATGAAGAGACCTTTGTGCGTATTGATGCAGGGGAGGCCCTTCGATGATTCCTCCAGCTCTTGCATCATGTAAGTCGAGGTCAAGTCCAGCTTTGGGAACGTTTTTCCTCTCGCCAGCGTCGCAAATAGGTCATCTGCCTTTGGTAGCGGGTATTGATCCTGCAGGGAGAAACGATTGATAGTTACTTTGTAATCACCACAGATTCTGACCGTGCCGTCTTCCTTGAGGACTGGAACAATCGGACTGGCCCACTCGTTGAATTCGATCGGCGAAATGATGCCCTCTCGTTGCAGCCTGTCCAGCTCGATCTCCACCCTCTCTCTCATCATGTACAGTACTGCTCTCGCCTTGTGATGGATGGGTCGCGCCCCCGGAATCAAGTGGATCTGCACTTTTGCTCCTTGGAACTTCCCGATGCCCAATTCGAAAAGCGAAGGGAACTTGTTTAGGACCTCGGCACATGAAATGTCGTCGACGGACGAGTGCGCTCGGACGTCGTCCCAGTTCCAACATACCTTTCCCAGCTAGCTTCTTCCAAACAGCATGAGGCCATCGCCCGGTACCACCCAGAGTGGTAAATTGTGCACCACTCCATCGTAGGAGACCTTTACGGTAGCACTGCTGATTACAGGAATCAGTTCCTTTGTGTAGGTTCTCAGTTTAGTATGAATGGGAGTCAGGGATGGCCTTGAGGCCTTGCTGCACCACAATTAATCGAAAATATTTTTGCTCATTATGGACTGCCTCCTGCCCGTGTCCAGCTCCATTGACACCGGGAGTCCATTTTATTCAACCTTCAGCATTATCGGGGGACACTTTCTGGTAAATGTGTGCACTCCATATACCTCTGCCTCCTCAGTCTGAGGCTCTGGTTCATCGTGATCCACCGTGGATCTGTCCTCCTCTGCAACATGGTGATTTTCAGGACTAGCAGGGTTTGCAGCTCGTCTGCACATACATTGGAGGTGTCCCATTGTACCACAGCCCTTGCAAATGTATCCTTTGAAGCAGCATGAATGGAAATGATGGTCACCCCTGCAGAGCCAACAAGGTGTTAATGGCCTTGCATTCAACACCCTTGATGGTGGACTCTGAGTCATCTGTGGATGTGCAGCTGCAGGCATGTAAGTCCTGCCCTGTACATTACGATTTGAAAACAACATTACTTTGTTCACAGTACTTGCAGCATCACTCGTATGCTGAGAGATTTGTTTGGTATTGTCACTGGTGGCAATAAACGCTTGGGCTATCACTACGGCTTTACTCAAGGTTGGGGTCGCTAGAGTCAAAAGTTTGCGAAGTATTACTTCATGGCCAATGCCAAGTACAAAGAAGTCCCTGAGCATGTGCTCCAAGTGTCCTTCAAATTCACAATGTCCTGCTCGGCAATGTAGCTCGCCACTTCCTGGCCTTCAGACCTCTTGTACATGTAGAACCGATACCTCACCATCAGAACACTTTCCTTTGGGTTTAGATGCTCCCAGAACAGTGTGCACAAATCATCGTATGACTTCTCTGTGGGTTTCACTGGAGCAAGCAGATTTTTCATGAGGCCATAAGTTAGTGCCCCACAAACGGTGAGGAGGATCACCCTTCGTTTGACAGCGTTCGCTTCTCCTTCCAGCTCGTTGGCCACAAAGTATTGGTCGAGTCGCTCCACAAAGGTTTCCCAATCATCTCCCTCCGAAAATTTCTCCAGGATGCCCACAGTTCTCTGCATTGTTGTGGTGGGGTTCGTCATCTGTATCTCGTCGCCAGTTGTTATGTCTTGAATAAAGAGTAAGACCAGATACTGCAAGCTCAAAGTAAGGTGTGACCGTAGTCCTTTATTACAGATCTCAGAGTGCCTCTCCAGCCTTTGAGGCCTCCTTATATACAGGTGCTTCCTAGGGATTGTGGGATCCTTTGGAACTCCAGAGAATGAGCCCTCTGGTGGTTAGACATGGTATTTACAGGTTTATATATATAACAGTGACATACCCCATTAGGAACCCACCACCGTGCACTTAAAGTGGTAGGGTGTGATTTCACCCCATGGCAAGTTCTCAATCTTGCTAATAGTAAGTGGCAAAGGCTAGGCTTTGTACTTCTCCATCAGAAGGGAGAGCAAAATCAGAGAAGGGTTCATCCTGTAGTATTTTGTGCACTTACTTGTGGCTGTCTGGAGAACATCATTGGGAAAGGCCTTGGGACTGGACGCTAGTCCTTCCTCTCACCCAGAGAGGGTCTATGGTGAAGGGAGACTTGAGGAAGGGGAATAATAGAAACATGTGCCTAAATATTTATTTAACATGCAGAAGTTGTCAAGTTCAAATGGGCATACCACCAGCACTTTCTTGACATTTCATTCATAGCATTTCAATAGTGAGCACATCATCCACATCAAAACCATAAAACTAGTTGGGATTTTCTTATTTCTACTGTTCAGACGGTCCCCCTGCTAGCTCGGTGAGTGAATGCTCTGTTTGATGTGTAGCTGAGCTGGATTTGGGCTCAGCTATCAGGCCTATTGACATTCCCATGTTGGGAGTGTTGCATTGCCTGGGATGCTGCCAATAAGCTGAGGCGTTAAAACAAGGCCCTTGTGTGCCTGTTGGGTAATTCAGTTGAACGTTAAAGACTCTAAGGGAGATAATGTGTTGTCTTGGGAAGTCAAGTTAATAAGGGATATGGATAAACGGGTGGAAATTTGGATTTAAAAGATAGAGCTACTTTGGCTAATAAAATCACAGTGCAGACTTTGTAGTCCTACTCCTGGATGGAACTTTCATGGTCAGAAAATCTCAGGGATAATGCCTATGAATTCCCATTATGTACTCCATAGGGGCAGCACATTTTCGTAAAATTGATGCTATATTCCAATAAGTTGCATCTATCTTAACGCTGCTGATTCTAATGGAATTTGATATGCTGATTTACAATTAATTTACCAACAAGGCTACAGTGCCATGAACAGCCCTTTCCAAACTCAAACAGCACAAACCAATGATTGAGATGTCAATTTACAGGATATGGTAGCAGAGGGCTCGACTAATGATCCAGAGACGTGAGTTCAAATGCCACTATGGCACCTGGGGAATTTAAATTCAGTTAATTACATAAATCTGAATTCAAAAGCTAATATTAGTAATGCTGACCATGATTTTCATTAAAAACCCAACTGGTTCACTAATGTCCTTTAGTGGAAGGAAATCTGCCTTCCTTACTCGGTCTGGCCTATGTGTGACTCCAGACCCACAGCAATGTGGTTGAATCTTAACTGCCCTCTGAAATGGCCTAGCAAGCCCCTCAGTTGTACCAAACCGCTGTGACAAAATCAGCACTGTGGGACTACCTTCACCACAATCTGCGACTCATCACCACCTTCTCAAGGGCAATTAGAAATGGGCAATAAATTCTGGCCTTGCCAATGACACCCGCCCACCTTGAGCAAATAAATAAATTTAAAAAAAATAGAACTGAGTTGCCTGGACTTTGTGGGTTGGCATGTGCCATAGTATATACACCCACAGTGTCCAAGTCTCTATAGCCAAATACTTTAATCAGCTCGGTCCTGTGTTTCTATACCTTTTCTATACTAGACATTAATGGATAACATGTTTGAAACATGCACATAGAACCACTTCAAAAGTCTGATTTTTAAAATAAAAGTCGATTCTGTTTCCCCATTTACTTTTTAAGGTCACTCGGATTTACATTGTTTATTTTGATCACCAACAGTGGGGAATCAAATCTACAATCCCAAACCTCGATCCCCACCCCCATCTATCCAGTTTTGGATTTAGAAGGTAGCAACCCATTTCTGTTCCTCCAAGTGAGCATTTAGCCACTGCTCTGCTCCACTGATCTGGATGAGGTAAGAAACATTCGCAATGGGACATTGCAGCTTGGAACCAGTTTACCCTATTGATCTGTGGTGCTGATTTTTAAAGAAATATCTGGTTGATTTCAATGTTCACAGACCTTGTGGACAGACCTTGAGTACACATTTATATCCATTCGCAATGTACCCTGGGTGTTTGAGAGTTCTGTACATTGAATAGATTTTATGGCTGTGATAAATGGATCTTCACTATAGTCTGGCAGTAACCCTGGCCCCAGCTTTCCTTCTGCCATCTGGCATAGGTCAGGTGGAGTGCACACTGTAATGTATTTGCTTAATGGGTTCTGTGCTTAAGAATTCGTAGCAACACATTGCTATTAATAACTAGCTGGTTTATTAACAAAGGTTTAACAATCACACTACACATTACCAGTTCATCCACTAGGCTCACAAATGCATACCTCATCGTGGATGACCTAGACCCAACTGACTGGGGTTTTATTGAATCTTGTGAACATCACGTGACTGGCTAAGAAACTCACAATGCAACAGCTCTACAAACCTGTGAGCATACACACCCAAAGTGCACTCTGCTTGATGTGACCTGAAACTGCCTGGCTTTTTGCGTACCAGAATTTGGCCCAATGCGCAGAGGCCTACCCCCAAAACTGGTACCTCCGGAAGCAGTAATGGCTGCAAACTGAGTGGCCTATTGGTTGTTGTCCATAAAACAGCAGCCAGAAGATCTCCAACCCTGCGTATCAATTGGAGAACTGTTTTTTGTGTTAAAATGTGCCACCTATCCTTTCAGGCCTCCTTGGTCTTTCTACCTGACTCTCTCCAATCCTCTGAGATGGGCTGCTGCAAACATCATTGGACCCCTGAGCAGCGAATGTGGAGAAAATCTGCCCCCTTGCGTTTCAACGTCACTTCTGCTGCAGTTGCTCCCCTAGAAAATCCTGTTTTGTCTTTGCTTTACTTGGAATTCACATCAAATTACGTGCAGTCAGGAAATGCAGTTTCGTCTTACACTTTTTTAATCACTTGTCTTTTTGATGGTTTTGGTTCCAAGTTCAAGAATGCACAGAATAGTGCTGCTCACACCCCCACAATGAGGTCATTTTGTCTCAGTTAGAACATCAAATAGTCTGGACGTCAAAAACAAAAAACATCTTTTGGTAACTAGACAATTGATGCAGGTCACATAACTTAATGTTGAATGTGACTTAGATTCATTTATGCAGAGAATATGTGTATCTGTGCAAAGTTGTTCCTACTCCAATCTACCTTTACAACAACAATTTGCCTTCATATTGCATCTTTAACATAGTAAAATGTCCCAAGCATTTCACAGCAGGGTTATCAGACATAATTTGGTACTGAGCCACAGAAAAAGATATTAGGACAGATGATCAAAAGCTTGGTCAAAATGGTAGGTTTTAAGGAGTGTCTTAAAGGAGGAGAGAGAGGTAGAAAGTCGAGAGGTTTAAGAAGGGAATTCCAGAATTTAGGGCCTAGACAACTGAATGTACGCCTGCCAGTGGGCTGATGAAAAATGGAGGAGCACAAAGGTCCAGAAATGGACGAGCGCAGATATCTTGGAGAGCTGGAGGAGGTTACACAGATAGGGAGGGTGAGGCTATGGAGGGATTTGAACACATGGATGAGAATTTTAAAATCAAGGCGTTCCCGGACCAGCTAATGTAGGTCAGTGGGCACAGGGGTGATGGATAAATGGGACTTGGTATGAGTTAGGAAATGGACAGCAGAGTTTTGGATGAGTTCAAGTTTATGGAGGGTGGAAGATGGGTGGCTGGCCAGTTTTCACATTTACACAATGACAAGACCACAGAATCCATCACAGAGACTGAGCTTGGGAGGCGAGATTTACTAATTCTTAATGGTAGAGCACTTAGAGTGTAACAGAGCATTACCACCTCAGGAAATGGGGGACTGGTAGAGAAAGTAAAACCAATGATAATTATTTTCATAACTGGTCAGGGATTAGAGTTGATAATAGCTGTAGCGTCTGTAGCAAATTGAAGTAGCTAATCCAGGTACTGGGGATAATTACCTAAGTATGCTGGGGGCGGGAGCCAGCACATATCAGAAAATCGCATGTGTTGGCAGAAGGTAAGTCTTCAAAAATGAGCCCTAATGATTTGAGTATAGGCTGAGCAATTACCTGTACATATCACCAGCTATTCTGGATGAATTAGAAGTGCTGCACTGTAAGTAAAGTGGTTGTTTAAAATGCAAATTGACTTCATTATTGGAAATAAGGGGTGAAGTGGAGCCTGCACTCAGAGTATTCCACCCTCTTGGGCAGAGGGGGAAGCTGCATGTAAACGGTAAAAACAGGAAATAACAAAGTCTGTTTTTGCTGTGGTACTAATTTAGCTCTAGGCATTGCTGGAGAGCTACATTTTTGTCCTGGCTGACAGCAATCAATAAGCATTAAGAATTGCTACAACCTTCTTAACTGAAACTACATCTGCATCTTGTCAGATGATATAAAAGGATATAAAATGCTAGCTTTGCAAATCCATCCATTAAATTCTTACATAGGCGTTGTGTTGTAAGTACTGTAATGAATGCATTATTGGAGTTTAATCTTCTTTAGAATCAATTTTAATACCTATTACTGGTAAGGCCCATTTATCATTGGCAGGATTATTTTCTGCTTAGGTTTGTGCTTACAATGAAAACATTATCACTTCAATCTTAATTGCAATTAAATTATTTAACAGAGAAATGCTGAATAAATGTATTCAGTCGAAAATAAAACAGAAATAAACCATCAAAGAATGATTTTCTTTCACTGTAGGTGGAGCTTTCAGATCTAAGTAATTCGAGAGAAAGTAAATTTTATCGTGGTTGATATTGCACTTCTGACAAACGTAAGAAAAGCACAATAAACCTGCGCCATTCCTTTGTCTGCTTCAGGCTTACAAGTGCCAGCATGAGAATCCACTCAAACACTACAAATGGCCACTGTTTTTGGCTGTGCCTATACTGAGCTATATGCCCAGCAAGCACATGCAGAGCTGTTTTTTTTTTAAGTCTTCAAAGAGTGCAATTGAAAACATCTGCATTCTGCTAAAACTAAACTAATTTAGTACTGTACATAAAGTGCACAGGAGGTTCAGCAGCATGCCCAAGCAAGTTGTAAACCTGGATTCATGTCCAATTGGATCTGCATCAGATTATTTTGCACACTGAAAAAAATGCACCACCCTCCATGTAATATGAAACAATAATCTAATCCACAAGTTTCTTTGATCATTCAATGAGACCAAAGCTTTACCACTTGCTGCAAGACGAAATGATATCAAACAACTTGCGCATCAACACAAAGGGGCAGTACAGCTACAGCATCAATAAAGAGGATTTGGTTTAGCAAGAGGTGGTGTATCAGAGTTTTCTATGATAAGCCACACAAGTCCACTTTTCCAATACTATGGCATATCTATCCACCTTGGCCCATAAGAGTTGAATATGTACAAGATGGTGGCAGCAGATATCCCATTCTGTGCGTACTGCGAGTGTTATGGAGCCAGTGCGTTGTTATTGCTTTCATAAACATGGAGAAGTTCATGACAGTTTCTGCACTCCCTGGGCTAGAGCATCTGGGCTAACATCTGAATGACTTCTGTTGTACCTTCTGTATTAAAACATTTTTACTATAATTGTTTAAACGACTTGCCAAACTGCACACATTGGCACAAACCCATTGGGGTTCAGCCCTATTTTCCTGTTTAAGAATCATTGCCATATTTTGAGCGAATCTGCTGCATTATTAGTACTTGCTGTAGTGAGCTTGCTGCAGGATGTAGTTGGCGGCCACAGCTCAAAACAGCCGGCCATTGATTGTGCACTTAAAAAAAATCTTGTTACATTGTTCTAAGTAAGCTGTGAGGAGGACATAGAGCCTGCAAAGGGATATAGACAGATTAAGTGGGTGGGCAATAAGGTGGCAGAATGGAGAAATATGAGGTTATTCACTTTGGTAGGAAGAATAGAAAACCAGAATATTTTTTAAATGGTGAGAAAATATTAAATGTTGGTGTTCAGAGAGCATTAGGTGTCCTCGTACATTAAATACCAGAGCGTCAGCAAGCAATTAGGAAGGCAAATGGCATGTTGGCCTTTATTGCAAGGGGTTGGAGTACAAGGAAGTCTTACTACAATTGTACAGGGCTTTGCACATTTTTGGTCTCCTTATCCGAGGAAGGACATACTTGCCTTAGAGGCGGTGCAACAAAGGTTCACTAGAATGATTCCTGGGATGAGAGGCTTGTCCTATGAGGAGAGATTGAGTAGATTGGGCCTATACTCTCTGGAGTTTAGAAGAATGAGAGGTGATCTCATTGAAACATACAAGATTTTGAAGGGTTTGACAGGGTAGATGCTGAGAAGTTGTTTCCCCTGGCTGAAGACTCTAGAACTAGGGGGCATAATCTCAATTTAAGGGGTCAGCCTTAGGAATCTTAGGAATTCTCTACTGCAAAAAGCTGTGGATGCTGAGTCATTGAGTATATTCAAGGCTGAGATAGGTAGATTCTTGGACTCGAAGGGAATCAAGGGATCTGGGAAAGTGGAGTTGAGGTTGAAGATCAGCCATGATCTTATTGAATGGCGGAGCAGGCTCGAAGGTTTGCATGGCCGACTCCTGCTCCTAATTCTTATATTCTTATCTCTTGTAGTAATTGAAAATTGTTTGGGGCCGATTTTCCCCAGATACTTTAGGTGCTACAGAGCCTCTGATGTGGCCAAGATGGGGTGTTAAGTTGAAACCCCGGTTTAGCCTGCATTTAGTGCAAGCCGCCATCTTGGTAAAGGAATTGAAGCTAGCACTCGGACTGGCTGCCCAGAGGATCATGAGCAGCTGATTGCCTTCTAGTGCTCATTAAGGAGGCTGCATGACATTTTGATGCCGAGCACATGAACTATCTCCTCTCCTAACAGCAACCAGCTGATTGGGAGTAAACTAATTGTTGCAGAGATTTCGGGCGCTGCTTAAAGGCATATCACCTTTTATTGTTCACTTGCTGCTGGAGGTTTGAAGAGGACTTTTGAAACACATCGAGTGATTTTCTGGGACACTTTGTCAAGACTTCACCAACACTCTACCACCATTTATTCCAAAAATTCATTGAGGACTTCACCTAATAAGAAAGAGTGCCGTGCTACTCCACCTTTATAGGAGTCGCCAGGAGGAAGAGAGTGCTTGGTCATGGGCATCTTGCTAGGGGTCCCCCTGGGTCTGCAGGAGGAATGGGAGGAGGACATGAGGCGAGGCAGAGCAGCACCAGCTGCTGCAGGAGAGGGACAGGAGGTACAGGAAGGTGAGGTGGGCTCCTTCCCACCTTCGGGTACAGGACACCACTCCTCCTCTGGACTTCCTCCATCAGGACCTCTAGTGTTTAGTCCCTCGGTCCCTGAGCCATCCTGCAACGTGCCGCTGTGTGTCAGCCAGAGCTCGCCACACCTTCAGTGGAAGTGGGTGCGAGGAGCACACATATACCGCTCCATGAAAATTGCATCTAATCAGCGCAAGTTCAAATTATGATAATCAGCAATTAGTATCAGACGTGTTTTATTGGCAGAGCACCCATTTAGTGCCTGTTTTCACCCTTTCACCAAAATAACCCCTGTTCTTTTTGAGAGGCACTGCAGATTCTTTCTGGATAGCTAAGTGTGGATGTGTCAAATGGCCTCCCATGTCCGTGTCTATCTGATGAAAATTCCTAGAGGATTAACCTTGATTATTATTAAGCATTTGTCCTTCAATTAGACAAACTTTGTAAGATGTAATTCATAGATGTGTGAATGAATCATTGACATGTGCACATATCCAGAATCAATGGCCCCAAGTTTCCACATGATTTGCTCCTGATTTTTAGGAGCAACTGGTGTAGAACGGAGTATCTTAGAAATCGAAATTCTCGTCATTTAGTTTGCTCCAGTTCCAGTCAGTTAGAACAGTTTCACTTTGGAACAGAATTTTTTTTTCAAAAGGGGGCGTGTCCGCCACTTACGCCTGTTTTCAAAGTTTCGTCAGTGAAAACTTACTCCAAACTAACTTAGAATGGAGTAAGTGAAGATTTTTGCACGCTCGAAAAAACCTTGTCTACACTTTAGAAAATCAGTCGTAGGTTACAAATCAGGCGTAGGGAAGGGGGGGGGAGGGGGGTTTAAAGGGAAGTTTACAAACATTAAACACTTCAGTTTTACAAATAAAGAGCCATCATCAATAATAAATGATAAATACATCAATAAATCAACCAATAAATCAATCAAAAAAAATTAATAAGAAATAATTTTTTTTTTAAATCAATAAATAAAACATTTTCTACTTACCGACTGCAGCACCGGGAGCCCTCCAACAGCGTGCTGGGATGCCCCCCCCTCCCCCGCAGTGTCTCTCTGTCAGTGTCTCTATCTCTCTGTCTGTCTGTGTGTGTCTCTTATTCTCTGTCTGTCAGTATCTGTGTTTCTGACAGCGAGGGGAGGGGGAGGAGGGGGGTAGAGGGAGAGAGGGGGGGAGCAGGGGGAGGGATGGGGGAGAAGGGGGGGGGAGAAGGGGATAAAGGAGATGGGGGGGAAAGGAGATGGGGGAAAGGAGATGGGAGGGAAAGGAGATGGGGGGGAAGGAGATTGGGGGGGGGAGGAAAGAAGAAGGGGGAAGGAGGCTGAATGGGCCGGGCCAGAGACTTCGGGCAGGGCCCGTCCCCAGCACCAGATTTACAGGTAGGTGGCGTTGGGTCGGGTCGGGGGGGTGGTGGGAGGTCGGTCGGTTCGGTTCGGGTCGGGGGGAGGGAGGGAGAGGGAGGTCAGGTCGGATCCAGTCCGGGGGCGGGGAGCGGGAGTCGGGTCGGGTTCAGTCGGGGGGGGGGGGGGAGCGGAAGTCGGGTCGGGTCCAGTCAGGGGGCGGGGGAGCGGGAGTTTTCAGCGCAGGGACCTGGCTCCGCCCCCTACAGCTCCTGGTACGCTGCGCCGAGGGCCAGAGGACCTGCAGGGAGGTGGAGAATCTGGAGGTTTTTTTAGGCGCACTTTGTGCAGCGAAAAACGGGCGTCCAGGTCGGGACTGCGCCGTTCTAGGCGCGGCTCGAAACTTGGGCCCATAATTTGTAAATATATTCCCCTGTTTACTTACTCTGGCCAGGATTTTCACAGTTGCCCCTTGTGTTTCTTCATGTCAGAGCATGATACTGGCAGTGGTTAATTCAGTGATACAGAACTATGAAGAAGATGCTTTCAGTGTAGTTTAAATGTAATATATTTTTGAATTTCCTAGTAATCAATTGTAAATTCACAGTAATTATACCAGAATCATTGATTCTTTTAGTATAAATCTCACTATGTATCAATAATATATATATTTTGAATTATTGATTAAAGCTGGTGTTAACAGAGTGACTAAGGAGTTGACTGAAAACAACTGGTTCACTAATTTCCTGTTGGGAAGGAATCCTGCCATCCTTACTCAGTCTGGCCTATATTACAGCACAGAAGGTGGCCATCCGCTCTTTGCCCATATCCTTGCAATTTTTTTCTCCTTCAAGTATTTATCCAATTCCCTTCTGAAGGCTACTATTGAATCTGTATCCACCACCCCATCAGACTGTGCATTTCAGATCATAACCGCTTGTTGTGCAAAAAAGTTTTCTCATGTCGTCTCTGGCTCTTTTGCCAATCATCTTAAATCTGTGCCCTCTGGTTATTGACTCTTCAGCCATTGGAAACGGTTTCTCTTTATTTACTCTATCTAAACCCATTATGATTTAAACACCTCTATCGAATCTCCTCTTGGCCTTCTCTGCTCTAAGGAGAACAACTCCAGCGTCTCTAGTCTATCCACGTAACTGTAATCCCTTATCCCTGGAACAGGTCTAGTCAATCCCTTCTGTACCCTCTCCAAAGCGTTCACGTCGTTCCTAAAGTGTGGTGCCCAGAATTGGACACAATTCTCCAGCTGGGGCCGAACTAGTGTTTTATATAGGCCTAGCATGGCTTTCTGGCTTTTCTACTCTAGTTATAAAGCCCAACATTCTATATGCTTTATTAACTGCTTTGTTAACCTGTCCTGCCACCTTCAAAGATTTGAGCACAAGCACCCTCAGGCCTCTCTCTTCTTGCACCCCCTTTAAAATTGTATCATTTAGCTTGTATTGCCTCTCCTCATTCTTCCTACCAAAATGTATCGCCTCACACTTTTCTGGATTGAATTTCATCTGCCATGTGCCCGCCCATTCCACCAGCCTGTCTATGTCCACGTGAAGACTATTACTATCTTCCTCAGTGTTTACTGCACTTCCAAATTGTGCCCTGAACCCCCAAGTCCAAGTCATTAATGTATAGTACAAGCAGCAGTGGTCCTGGTACTGAACTTTGGGGAACTCCACTATATACCTCCTTTCAATCTGAAAAACAGGGCCAAGGTAGCTGAAGGCACGGCCGCCAATGGTGGAGCAATGAAAATTGGGGATGCGCACGAGGCCAGAATTGGAGGAGCGCAGAGATGTCGGAGGGCTGTGGGGCTGAAGGCGGTTAGGCAGCAATGGAGGGAAATTGGACATCTGACGTGACAGCAGCAGCTAAACTTGATTTGCATACAGAGGCCAGCAGTGGGTTGCTGACCTCACTGCTGGAGGAAAATGTTTATAGGCCTTGTTAAGGGTGAAGATTTGGCACCATACCTTGCTGACCAATTTTTTTCTTCTGACCATCCCAGATCTTCCTGAAAACCGGCGGAAAAACAAAATAAATCTATATCATGGCCTTAAGATTACATGAAGGCACAACAAAACAAATCCTCCAACTAATATAAAAATACTGGATGTCTGACAGAGAATTATTGGCAGTAACCCAACTACAAAAGTCAGCTAACAATCAAGTTACTTGAGCTTCAGTCTCTCGTTACAATATTCCCCAGATTAGGTTGCAGGAAAAGTTTTTGAAATGGTCTTGAAAGACCTTTTGCTTGAGTTTTTGGAAAAGCACAACTTGGTAGTGGATAATCAGCATATTTAGACAAGTGAGGTTATGTTTAACTAAACTGCTCTAGTTTTCCCTAGACATTACTGATGTTGTGAAGGGAATTGCATTTAATATTATATACTTGGAATTTCAGAAAGCTTTTTGGTACATTTCCATGTCAGTGTTTAATGGCGAAGGTAAGGAGTCAGAGGGTAGAACAAAACATATGGCAGTTGTAATGTATTTCCTTCATGGGTTCTTTGCTTAAGAATCCATAGCAACACATTGCTATTAAGAACTAGTTGGTTTATTAACAAAGGTTTAACAAGCACACTACACATTACCAGTTCATCCACTAGGCTCACAACTGCATACCTCATCGTGGATGACCGCGACTCAACTGACTGGGGTTTTATTGAGTCTTGTGAACATCACATGACAAGGTTAACCACTAACAATGCAACAGCTCTACAAACCTGTGAGCATACTCACATGTGCATATATTACAGCAGTGGATCAAAATTAGCTTGAAAACAGAAGATTTTCATAAATGGAAACCTTTCAGGCTGCAGAGACATTATTAGCAGAGTTCAGATTTCATACCGTTGTTATTTCTTGAAGATGTTACTGTAAGCAAAAATCTCTCTGAAGCTGATAATGTGACGTTCGGCACCCATGGTGCAGCTCTACATTGGGCACTGGCACCTCACAGTTTGGGCTGCTGAGCACTCAGGCCGAGATTTTATTTACCTTGGCAGGTCCAGTGCAACTGGGGTCGATGGTGGGTTGCGGCTCCGCTTCTGGCTCCCTCCCGCTCTGGAAATGAATTTCCATTAATGGGGCTTGTTAAGCCCGCCCAGCACATTTCTCACCCTAATTAGAGGAAGCAGGTCTGGTGGCATCATTCATGACGCGTCATCAGCTGATTTCCTTAAAGGGACCATGGCCAACTTTCTTTTGACATTTGTGCTGACATTGTTCTACAGCATTGAGGTGCTGCAAACACTGACAAGCACTGACCAGAGGTGCACGACTGCACCCAGGATCTCCCATAACTCCCTCCATATGCTTATGGAGGGAGTCACAGCATGCAGGGAGGTCCTCTTCCCTTCTGAGGGGCAGAAGAGGCCGCCCCAGGAAACCTACACAGCCTGGTTACACATTGCACATGAGGGCACAAGTAAGGATATCATCAGTGGCACAAACCTTTCAATGATTTCGTTAGATCATGAAACGTTAGTACAAAACCACACTCACCTTGATCCTGCTGTGCCTCTCATCACTTCCTTATCACTCTGCCTTCCCTACCCTACTCCTGCACATCCTTATTCACACCAACTTACCTTGTACTTCCACCCATCCCCCTCTCTCTATCTACATTATCACATCCCCATCTTACTAGCCACCCCTCACACTCACCCTCATCCTAGTGCAGTCATTCCAACTAACAACACACAAGGGTAGGCACTTGGATGTTTTTTCCAGTGTTCATGTAAAGTTTCTGTTAATGTGCTGACAAACATTGAAACCTTTATTTTCAATACTTTCCCTTCTTAGACAGATTTGTGTGCACCTTTGGAAGTGGCTTAGTGAGTTGCAGTGAATGGTGAGATATAACGGTACCCCCTGCAATGGTGGTAAGTGTGAAAGGAATGGCTTGGACATTGTAGTGATGCTTTATGGAGCTGGTGTGGGATGGTGCCAGCCTAGCGCATCATGTGGCAGCCAGGGGTGTGCAGCATCAAGTGAAGTAAATGTGGCCATGGGGAGGCCATCCCTGGCCTCCTGGGCAGCAATGTGCTTGGATGCTGATGCCTTGTGTAGCATCAGGTGATTGCAGAGAAGGTTGGTGTTGTTGGTGCTGCTGGTGTTGGGCTTGATCATGGTCAGTTTCTGAGGACATAGGTGAGACAGTATAAAGGGTCATCCTTGCTGATGGAATCGATGGCAGGTGAACTAGAGATGACAGAAGCATTCTGTCAATGCTGAGAGAGTTCTTCCCATGAGGTAAGAGTGGACTGAGAGTGAAAAGTGGAAATCCTGCAGAATGTGTGGCGGAAATGGACTGAAAAACAGCTTGTGGCTGAGGAAAGTGATGATCCGTCAGGTGAGAGCTTTTAATGTACATTTGACACTGTCAAGCAATCAGCTGGAGCAATGGCCATGGAACTCCCGCCTCGGGTTGACAGACGTGATCCCCGAACAGCGTGGTTCCAGTGGTCGTGCAGTTAAAGTCAAAAGGTAAGTTTAAAAAAGCTTGTTAATCATCTGCCAACAAGATGCTAATTAATTTAATTAGGTCACCCGCTGCCTGTTGGGTCTGCTCAGTGCTGACAGGCCCGACATTGGGAAAGGCGCACTGCAGCGGGTTGACCACGGGTTCCCGACCCACGGTCAAAAAAATATTTTCCCACCCGACCCGCCACCGATTCCGCACGCTGACACCCTGGAAAATCTCGGGCTCAGTGTTCATCACATGGTGCAGCCTGGAAATTCCTCTGGACCTGAGAGCCTTCGCACCTGTAATTAGGCTGATTAAGGCTTTGAAAAAAAAGGAAATTAAAGCTAGGCCCATAATGTAGTCTGAGCGCCTAATTGCCTAAATTGCAGGCAGTGAAGATACCCGCTCCAAGCCTGTGAGGTCTTCACTGCCTGCTTCATCTCACCTGGCCTTCACATAGTTGATTCCCTCAAGCTGCTCAATCTGGAAATGCTGAGGCTTTTTCTGTCACCTCACTTAATGTGACCCGAACTGTTAACCGTTGCCTCAAGCACACAACAGGGATCAAATCTGTGGCCTTCCCAGTCAATATGCAATGTCCATCTTACATATTGCAGTTTTCCAGACTAATTGGGTGGGCTCCAGAATTTATCTTTTAAAGCTGTACCTTTTGTTTCTAACGAGATCATCTTAATATTGGATTGTCTTTTTGGCTGTATTCCAGATTATTCTTCTTCAACAGCTTTTGCCATTGTTGTTGTTTACTTCCTGTTCCTATTCCCTATTTCCCAGCTGTGGCTCAGTGGGCAGCACTCTTGCCTCTGAGTCAGAAGGTTGTGGGCTCAAGTCCCACTCAAGCACAAAAAATCTAGGATGACACTCCAGTACAATGCTGAGGGGAGTGCTGTACTGTCAGTAGGTGCCATCTTTTGGATGAGACATTTAATTGAGATCTCATCTGCTCTCGCAAGTGGATGTAAAAGATCTCATGGTCCTATTTCGAAGAAGAGCAGGGGAGTTATCCCCGATGTCCTGACCAGTGATCATCATCATAGGCAGTCACTCGGAATCGAGGAAGACTTGCTTCCACTCTAAAAATGAGTCTTTAGGTGACTGAACTGTCCAATACCAGAACCACAGTCCCTGTCATGGGTGGGACAGATAGTCTTTGAGGGAAGGGGTGGATGGGACTGGTTTGCCACACACTCTTTCCACTGCCTGCGCCTGATTCCTGCATGCTCTCGGCGATGAGACTCGAGGTGCTCAGCGCCCTCCCTGATGCACTTCCTCCACTTAGGGCGGTCTTTGGCCAGGGACGCCCAGGTGTCAGTGGAGATGTTGCACTTTATCAGGGAGGCTTTGAAGGTGTCCTTGTAACGTTTCCTCTGCCCACCTTTGGCTCATTTGCCGTGAAGGAGTTCTGAGTAGAGCGTGTGCTTTGGAAATCTCGTGTCTGGCATGCAAACTACATGGCCTGCCCAGCGGAGCTGATCAAGTGTGGTTAGTGCTTCAATGCTAGGGTATTTATCTCTCAATCAACATAATAAAAACAAATTATCTGGTCATTATCACATTACTGTTTGTGGGAGCTTGCTTGTGCGCAAATTGGCTGCCGCGTTCCCCACATTATAACAGTGGCTACATTCCAAAAGTACTTCATTGGCTGTAAAGCACTTTGAGACGTCCGGTGGTCATGAAAGGCGCTATATAAATGCAAGTCTTCTTGCTTTTTCCCTGACAGCCATGGCTCCCTAGGTGGCACATTCTGGGTGATAGATTCAGTGACTACAACATTTCCACACCCTTTGCCATTGCTGTTCTGTAACAGGAGTGCTCAAGTCTGATTTGCGAAGGAATGCCTCCTGATTATGCGGAGCACGTTTTGGTCAAAAAGGTTGGCAGGTTGTGAGATCTGAACCCAGATCTCCAACTCCAGTGCAACAAGACATTAAAAGAATTATATGACACAAAAAAAGGCATTTTTCTTTTCAAGTTCTGCACATACATACTGCCAACTGCAAAGATAGTAGCAATAGTGGTTCCTTAATCTGAATTCTTATGCATTATTCAAATTTGGAACTGTGGAGTGACGGCTGCAGGCTCAACCCCTGCTCTGCTGGTTTCTTGATGTTTTAAGGAACCTTGCTAGGAGGACCTGCGGGGCGAAAAGGGTTGTCGCGCACGGCTATGACGTTATCACGGAAGGCGCAGTGGCCTTGGGGGCTACCGATTGAGATCCAGCACTAACATTATCGCGGCTTCGCTAACTCCCACGCAATTTCGCGGGAGCCGGTAGCGAACCCCCTGGCGAAAATAGTTTCATGCCCCGTTAACGCCCCCGGGGAATTTCAGCCTCCTGATGTATTGTAATTGTGTAGGATAGGCACTGGATAGAAGATTTGGTCCCTTATGTGATGGTGGGGAAATAGACATTAAGACAGCGGTGACAAAGGTAGGCCTTATTACATAGGAGAAAAGATATCACTAGTCCACTATACTTTCATACCCCTTGAAGCAGTCACAGGGAACATCTCTGATCATTATCCTGATGTTCTTCTCCATGTACGTCAGGTTCCAAAGCTGCTCGGGTCACTTGCTTAGGAATGTGCAAGTCTTAGCCTTTTTGAATACCACGTTGTGAAGGGCACAGTAGGCTACAACTGTATCAGACACACGAGCTGCAGCGTACTGCAAAGTCCCTTCCAACATGTCAAGGTAGCAAAGTGTCCCTTTAAGATCCCAATGATCCTCTCGATCACCAGGTAGAGGAATGTGCCTTTTTCTAGCATTCCTTTGCCTTTATTCATGCAACTCTTAGTGGGATCGATGGTTCGCCTTGTCACCCACAAGCCTTCCACTGATATAGATTTCTTCCCTGAAGAGATCAGAGAGGGCTGACTTCCAGTGAATCTTATTTTGATATGCACGATCCTTTGCATGCTCTCACACACAATCTGTTGGTTTATTTTTTATATTACCTACAGCATTTTGAACCCAAGTTAGGAAAGGAAGAAGCTCTACATTTACTGCTGGGGTGTTACACAGTTGAACTGGCCACAGTATGAACATTTTGCACACCGAATGTTGTACATAACTGAAATTCTAGTGACAATCTTGATGTGATATGTTTGTAGCATAACAATAGGCACTGCACCCACCCTTGCTTTTTGTTATATTGTAAGACTGTCTAATTTTTTTGTAGCTTGGATCCTTTCTGCAATAATCTAATTAAATCTATGGGGAGAACTAATTCATGATTTCCCGAATTAACATTTTGGGATGTGTGTCCGAAAATAGAACAAAATTTGCTTTTAGTATTAATTGGGGAAAGCATATGGATTGCAAAAACTCAGAAATTTGGGCTGAATTTTAACATCCAAGAACAGGTGTTGGGTCAGATGTTAAAATTTTTAAAATCTGAAACCCGACCCCAACCCGCCTACTTCTGGATTTAACCGAGGCATGTTCAGGGCCGGGCAGCCAGCCTGTTCCCAGGATGCAGGTTAGCAATTGAAATATTTTAATGAGGCTGGCAGGCTCTGCAGGTTTAACTGTGGCCGACCGGGTTTCCCAGGCTTCGGGAAACCCAGCAGCTGAAGGGAGACGAGGACGGCTTCGGAGAGAAGGTAAGTGTCTTTACAGCACTGCTTGTGGGCCAGGAGGAGCAAGAGTGTTTCCCCTGGCTCCCAAGCTCAACATCTCTGCCCCCATCAGAACCCTCCCTCCTCCCCTCCACGGTATTGGACGCAAGTCCTCCCCGCCAAACTGAAAGCCAAGGCCTTCCGGGTTTCTCATCCAAAACTCCCACCCCCCCTATCTAACTCGCCCTTGTTAATATCCATATATAAGATCTGCAAGATTCCATCAGTGATATGTTTGACAATTAGCTTGTTGTGCCTTTTAGCGAACTGAAGGTAGAAAGTATCTGAGTACCAGTAAATAGGGTATGAAATGAAGATTAAGCATATGGTCATACTGCACTGCTGGTCAATGAATGCTAATGCAAGTCCGACTTAATTTGCTGATAATGGGAAGGAATGAAGAGACGGTAATCAGATTGGCTGAAATATGATTCCATTACTTCAAGATCACAGGTGCCCAAAAGGGTTTTGGCTAAGGCACCAACGAGTGGAGCCAGCCAGAGCAATCATTGTTGCTGCTGCCATGCACCAAGTAGTTTGTCGTTACATTCGTGTTGCCTGCCTCATTACCTCACTTTCCTCTTCGTCTGTCCGAGTGGTGCCCATGAGGGCCACCTGAAGAAACTTGGTATTGGGGTTTTCCCCGGAATATCCCACTGGTAGATCAAAGGGTCTGCAGTCCAAAGTTAAAAGAAGGCAAAGGCACTGAGTTTTTACAGCAGTCCCCACTCCCATCAAGCCGATCTTGGAACAGCAGGCAGAAGGCCTTGATGCTGATTGTCAGGAGTGTCGCTGCAGCATTCTTGGCCGCCGTTCACCTCTGTCACATGCCCAGAGGTAGCCCAGAAAGGAAAAATCAGCCATTTCCACAGTGTTCAGAAGCACTGCACTCAAGTTGTAAACTGAATGGAAAAAGCCAAGTTTTATTGAATTGCTCCAAACCTTGCTAATGCTCAGAGTGTAATTTTTTTTTAAATTCATTTACAGGCCAGCATTTATTGCCCATCCCTAAATGCCCTTGAACAACTGATTGGCTTGATGGGCCAGGTCAGAGGGCAGTTAAGAGTCAACTACATTGCTGTGGGTCTGGAGTCATATATAGGCCAGTATGAGGACCGCAGGTTTCCTTCTCGAAAGGACATTAGTGAACCAGATGGAATTTTACAACATTCCAATAGTTTAATGGTCAACATTACTGATACTAGCTTTTTAAAAATAAAATTCCAGATTTATCGAACTGAATTTAAATTCCCCAGCTGCCAATGGTGGGGTTTGAACCCATGTCATTGAACCCAATGAATCCTTCCGGAAATATTAGGGGTTCAAGGGTCTAGCGAAAAGAAGGAACTGAAAGAAATCCTTATTAGTCAGGAAATTGTGTTAAGGAAATTGATGGGATTGAAGGGTGATAAATCCCTAGGGCCTGATAGGCTGCATCCCAGAGTACTTAATGAAGTGGCCCTAGAAATAATGGATGCCTTGGTGATCATTTTCCAACATTCTATTGACTCTGAATCAGTTCCTATGGACTGGAGGGTAGCTAATGTAACACCACTTTTTAAAAAAGGAGGGAGAGAGAAAACAGTGAATTATAGACTGGTTAGCCTGACATCGGTGGTGGGGAAAATGTTGGAATCAATTATTAAAGATGAAATAGCAGCACATTTAGAAAGCAGTGACAGAATCGGTCCAAGTCAACATGGATTTATGAAAGGGAAATCATACTTGACAAATCTTCTAGAATTTTTTGAGACTGCAACTAGTGGAATGGACAAGGGAGAACCAGTGGATGTGGTGTATTTGGACTTTCAAAAGGCTTTTGACAAGGTCCCATACAAGAGATTGGTGTGCAAAATTAAAGCACATAGTATTGGGGGTAATGTATTGACATGGATAGAGAACTGGTTGGCAGAGTCGGAATAAATGGGTCCTTTTCAGAATGGCAGGCAGTGACCAGTGGGTTGCTGCAGGGTTCAGTGCTGGGACCCCAGCTATTTACAATATACATCAATGATTTAGATGAAGGAATTGAATGTAATATCTCCAAGTTTGCAGATGACACTAAGCTGGGTGGTGGTGTGAGTTGTGAGGAGGATGCTCAGAGGCTGCGGAATAGAAACATAGAAAATAGGTGCAGGAGTAGGCCATTCGGCCCTTCTAGCCTGCACCGCCATTCAATGAGTTCATGGCTGAACATGCAACTTCAGTATCCCATTCCTGCTTTCTCACCATACCCCTTGATTCCCCGAGTAGTAAGGACTTCATCTAACTCCTTTTTGAATATATTTAGTGAATTGGCCTCAACAACTTTCTGTGGTAGAGAATTCCACAGGTTCACCACTCTCTGGGTGAAGAAATTCCTCCTCATCTCGGTCCTAAATGGCTTACCCCTTATCCTTAGACTGTGTCCCCTGGTTCTGGACTTCCCCAACATTGGGAACATTCTTCCTGCATCTAACCTGTCTAACCCTGTCAGAATTTTAAACGTTTCTATGAGGTCCCCTCTCATTCTTCTGAACTCCAGTGAATACAAGCCCAGTTCATCCAGTCTTTCTTGATAGGTCAGTCCTGCCATCCCAGGAATCAGTCTGGTGAACCTTCGCTGCACTCCCTCAATAGCAAGAATGTCCTTCCTCAGGTTAGGAGACCAAAACTGTACACAATACTCCAGGTGTGGCCTCACCAAGGCCCTGTACAACTGTAGCAACTGTAGAATGACTTGGACAGGTTAGGTGAGTGGGCAAATGCATGGCAGATGCAGTATAATGTGGATAAATGTGAGGTTATCCACTTTGGTGGCAAAAACAGGAAGACAGAATATTACCTGAATGGTGACAGATTAGGAAAAGGGGAGGTGCAACGAGACCTGGGTGTCATGGTTCATCAGTCATTGAAGATTGGCATGCAGGTGCAGCAAGCGGTGAAGAAGGCAAATGGCATGTTGGCCTTCATAGCGAGAGGATTTGAGTATAGGGACAGTGAGATCTTACTGCAGTTGTACAGAGCCTTGGTGAGGCCACACCTGGAATATTGTGTTCAGTTTTGGTCTCCTAATCTGAGGAAGGACATTATTGCTATCGAGGGAGTACAGTGAAGGTTCACCAGACTGATTCCCGGGATGGCAGGACTGACATATGAGGAGAGATTGGATCGACTGGGCTTGTATCCACTGGAGTCTCGAAGAATGAGAGGGGATCATATAGAAACATATAAAATTCTGACGGGATTGAACAGGTTCGAGGCAGGAAGAATGTTCCTGTTGCTGGGGAGTTCCAGAACTAGGAATCACAGTCCAAGAATAAGGGGTAAACCATTTAGGACCGAGATGAGGAGAAACTTCTTCACTCAGAGAGTGGTTAACCTGAGAAATTCTCTACCACAGAAAGTTGTTGAGGCCAGTTCGTTAGATTTTTACAAAAGGGAGCTAGATATGGCCCTTACGGCCAAAGGGGTCAAGGCATATGGAGAGAAAGCAGGAAAGGGGTACTGAGGTGGAATGATCAGCCATGATCTTATTGAATGGCGGTGCAGGCTCGAAGGGCCGAATTGCCTGCTCCTGCACCTAATTTCTATGTTTCTATGTTTATCTCAGATCATTATCGAAGGCCTCTGGATTACTAGACCAGTAACATAACCACTATGCTACCGCTCCCTTTTATAGACAATGAGGAAACAATAAAGGCATCCAAAGTTCAGGTCTGAGCTTTGAAGTTGACTTGCAGACAGGGAATGAATCAGGAGCCATTGGAAGGGCAGAGTATCAGTGGGCACAATGCTAGCGTATCGAGGGGTCGAATAGGAGTGGAGAGTCGGCCATCAGAGGTTGATCCCGGGGTGCAACCCAGATGTGTATTGGCTTCAGGATTGATATTAGCCAAAGACCTGCTTTTTGGGAGCGGTGTGTGAGAAAGTAGGTCCAGTGGCAGGGTTATTGTGTTGGTAGCTGTAGAAAGCTCATTTGGTCACCTCCACTTCACCACTATCACTGCTCAGCTTGAAATCCTAACTCAGCACAGACCACAAATGAATCTTCCTGGTTTGTGTGTTTCAGTACCACACTGCGCAGTATCTTTTGCCAACTTATTCATGCTTCTGTAGCACCTTGGGACCTTATTCTGGGTTGCAAGTTGTTTTTCATTGCGTGAGGGTTATTCAGTGGGAAAAATTCATAATCTAACAGCATAGAAGGAGGCCATTCAGCCCCTCATGCCTATGCCAGCTCTTTGAAAGAGCTGCCCAATTAGACCCACACTTCTGCTCTTTCCCAATAGCCTTGAATTTTTTTTCCTGCAAGTATTTATCCAATTCTCTTTTGAAATTGAAATCACTGTTGATTTCCGAGAGGCCTTTCAAGAAAAAAAGACTAGATAGTAAGTCATACAAGATTGAGCTGATAAGATAATAGAAATGAAGTGGAGATTGGATTCTTTTGAAGCTAAGCCTGAAGAGTGCTTTGCAACTATCGGTTTCATTTCATGGCTGGGTTAAGATTCAATTCCTTCATATTGGTAAGTCTGTGTACAGTGTAGATAAAGCACAAAAGGAGCAATCGTCCTTTCAGCAATGGCATTTTTCCACTATTAGTACTTGGAGAATTCTGAAAAATTGGCCTTGATATTAATCCCGCCATGACAATCGATAGAGGGTCACGGATCAAAGACTAAAGAGTGGGGAGCATGTCCTGAACATGCCAAGCACGCACCACTGCCTGTTGTACGATGACGGATATCAGGGTGCCCGAGTGTCCCACTGTGGAAAGTTGTGACACTTCTTTACCATCTTTAAATCAGGCTCCCACAGTGCAACTGGAAGTCTGATTTAAAATTCACTGCTGCTGCGTGGGTTTCCCAGCGTTATATTTAGCTAAATATGTCACCTTTTTATTTGCATATAATAAAGATTTTGAAGATCAGAATTTGAATATGGCTGTGTATCTTTATTGCTGTTGTCCTAGTATAAAATTTCAAACTCTTACTGATTCTGGAGGGATTAGGTTAAATTATATTCCAATTACTGGCTCATAATGTGCAGCAGGTCTACTGTCCATCATATAAATGGCTTTTATTTAACAAGGACAGGTATTCTTTAATAAGGATCTTTGCAAACACACTATGCAAGCGAGTAAAAGGTTATTGCCTCAGAAGAGGGCTTCAATCATTTTTTGTATCCTCCTGTTTCACAGTACACTGATAATGTCCATAAAATAATTAGCAGGTTGTCAGAAGGGTGAGATAGAATTTGTGACGAATACATAAGGAAAAACTGTAGCCAGCCTGACATTATAGAGTTCACTTAATTACAAGTGTTTAGGTACAATCTTTCAGGAGGACTGGACTTGACACTAAGAGCCCAAAATTGGCCATGACTTGCATCAATTTTTTTGGAGTAAGTTATTTTTTCTGGCGTAAGTTAGAAAATGCCATTTGCTCCAGAGTAAGTCAGTTAGTTAACATTTTTTTTAGGTCAATTTTTTTTTCAAAAGGGGGCACTCACAGACACTTACGCCAGTTTTGGCCAGCAAAAATGCATGCCAAATCCACTTAGGTCAGCGTATGTGGCCAGCTCTGAAAAACCTTGCCGGCAGTTAAGAAAAAGCAGCGCACATTCAGCAGACATTTGGGCAGGGATAGGGGAGGGAAGGGAACTGGAGAGGACCTCAACAACCAAGCAGCAAACATTAAGGAAAAGCTTAAACTAATAAAATACAATAAAAAAATAAGTAAATCCTACCTTATCTTTAAAGTCTGCCTGGGAAAGGCAGCAGGCCGGCCTGTGTGTGAGGCCATTCGGCCTGGGATAGGGGAGGGAAGATGCACCGGAGAAGTTGCAGCTGCTGTTGCGCGTTTAATCGGGTTGGGGGGGGGGAGCGGTGAGAGCCCGCCGAGCCACCGGAGAAGCTGCTGTTGTTACAGCTGCAATGTTCTTTAAAAATGGCAGAGTGCCAAGTTTTCTTTCTCTCTCTCCACTGCGCATGTGCGCACGTCGGGGCCGGCATCACTGCGCATGCGCGAAGGCGCCGGCAGTGTTTTCGGCGCGAGAGTTTGGCTCCGCCCCCCACTTCACCATTGACGCCACGCCAGGACTCTGGGGATTGTACGCAGCGGCCAGGATGGGACGAGTTTTTAACGGCGCCATTTCCAGCGTGCATAGTCGGCGCGCTTGAGGTCAGTGCACCGACAAAACTGCTTGGGGAAAATCTAGCCCTAAGAAGCAACCAGTGCAAAAGAAGTTTTAGGGCCCAATTTGCCATCGTACTACGCAATAGTTATTTGCCATCAGCGGCATGTCGGGGCCATCAAAAGAACGGCATGCGGCCCCTGGACCGTGTGGAGGCTCCGACCTGCGAGAAACCATCAGCAGCAGGTCGGGGCCATTAAAGGATTGACGGCTATGGGCAGCGTGGAGGTACAGCGCGAGCTGGTGCAGGAAGGCAATGGCAGCGAAGAGTGACGTCGGCAAGGTGCAGGTCGGTGATTGGAGCATGGGCAGATACAGCAGGAGCAGCGAGAAGGGCGAAGGAGCGACGAGAGACTGTAGAGGGATGTGACCGGGGCCCAGGGGAGGCGTGAGTTCGGGGCCAGGGGCAGCACGGGCCAGCCCACACTGCGATATGTGTGCGCACTAGGTCTGTGCAGCAGAGCTGGTCTCCAGCCGTCTTGGGTAATCCTTGCCACTGGACCAAGACCTAGCTCTGTCAAGCCCGTGTGGTGGCTGGTGTGCAACGGCCACCACACGTTAAAAAAATCCACGCACAGGCATCTTCCACCCTTCAGGATGTAGTTTGGGTTCTTCATTCGAAACACCTGTGAACTCATCCTTTTTTTTGGCGTGGAAGCAAGTCATCCTCGTTTCAAGGGACTGCCTATGATGATGGAGCTATTTGAAAAAGTATCTTAGTGTAATTTTAGTAGCAACTCCTACCATGATTAGGCGTGACAAAAGAGACCCGGGGGGGGGGGGGGGGCGAAATTCAGGAGCGCCCCATTTGGTGGCAGTAACCTTTGTGAGGCGCGACATTCTGCGCTTGGCATAGAGGTTCCGCCCCGTGACCGAAATTGTAGTCACTGCCCCTGAGAGCAAGCGGAGCGCAAGGTTGGGCGCCCCACTTCCACTCGGACGCTAAGCACACGCGACCCAGGACACTATGCAACCTCTCCGCATCGCGCTGACACACTCCCCTTCCATTAAAGGACCGGGCACGCTGCGAGCTCTGCAGGGGTTTTGAGG
This sequence comes from Pristiophorus japonicus, assembly GCF_044704955.1. NCBI lineage: Eukaryota > Metazoa > Chordata > Chondrichthyes > Pristiophoridae > Pristiophorus > Pristiophorus japonicus. The sequence continues at coordinate 179,441,631 of NC_091980.1, read as the reverse complement.
GGCCTCCACTAAGCCACCGGGGATGTGGTGTGCCGTGGCCGCAGACGGGCACAGATACAAAGTACCGGGCCGCACCATCGTGGCACGGACCCCGCAGAAAACCACTCTGAGGCCGGGCCGGTAAGTCGGCTGAAATCTAAAATGGCACAGAGCACTCCCCTTCAACCTTCGCCTCGTGAGCGGAGTGTGGCCCGGTTCGCGACCCGCAACAGCCTCACGGGGCGCTGCCCAATTTCTGCCGCGGGACAAAAGCAGGCGGCGGCGGGGTAAAAAGGGGTCACTGCACACGGTGATTACGTCATCGCCGGAGGCACAGCGGCTCAGGGCACTACCAGCGGGAGTGGGGTGCTACCAGTTTTGCATAGCCGCTAACTACCGTGCAATTTCGCAGCAGCCGGTAGCCCCCTCCCCTCTCCTCATGCAAAAACACTTTTGTGCCCTGTTCGTGTCCCCGAAGGCGCTAACAGAAGGCGCACAGTATGCCAATTTTGCCCCCAGTTCTGCTGTTCTAAAAGGGGGAGATTTTTGCCTTAATTTTCTGGAACTTTGTATAGAAGTTAAAACAGTGGAAGAAGATGATAGAAGTTTATAACTAGGATTATTAAATTGCTTTCAAATTCAGTCAATGAAGCACTCCAACAGCTGTGAAGTGTGGCCATTCAAAGAATTATAATATAGTATAACAGCATAATTACTTGCAAGGTGTTAGCTGGTCAGGAGAATATAATGAAGCATGAAAATAAATCGCAGGCAAAACATTAAAGATGTACCCCAGAGGCTGAAAACTGTGCACTGTAGAGAATGGTGGAACTGTTATGATATTATGGTAAAGCTGCTAGCTGATCAAGAAAGGTTACATGTTTTTGTATCAGTGTCATCCAAGATATAGGCTTGACAGGAAGATCAGGAATAGTTTGTGTCTTCACCACCTGGACAGTAATCTGCCTGGCCATTTGATTGCTACTTGATACTTCGCTATACAAATCGAAAAGCAATAATGTTGCCAAGCACATACTGCTGTCCTTGAAATTGAATATTACTCATCCTATATTAAATCGAATTCAGCTACGGTCCATAATTCTGAACTGAATTATACAATATTAAGTTGGACACAATGCTACTGTAATTTCAAAACCATGTTAGTGTTCTGTCCGTGATGATTAAGTTGACACTGGTCTTTGACCGTATAGAAGTAGTGTAATAGAGCAGACATTAGTTTTATTGAGTTGATTATGGGTCCGTGTGCAAAGCAAACAACAATAACAACTCTAACATTGTAAAATGTCCCAAGCTGCTTCACAGAAACATAATCACACAAAAAGTGACACCGAGACAATGAAGGAGATATTAGGAGTGGTGACTAAAAGCTTGGTCAAGGAGATCGCTAAAATACGTCTACCATGTAGCAGGTACATGATCCCGGTATGCAAGCCACAAATAGTTTCTCGGCAAGCCACACATTGATTAAACAAATTATTAAACATTTACTGCTTGCCCTTGCAAAGCATTCCCAGAACCTTAAAGCTTTTTCATAACGAATGTCATTATCATAGGCAGTCCTTCGAAATTGAGGAAGACTTGCTTCTGCTCTAAAAGTGAGTTCTCAGTCGGCTGAACAGTCCAATGCGGGAATTACAGTCCCTGTCATAGGTGGGATAGATAGTCATTGAAAGAAAGGGTGGGTGGGGAGTCTGGTTTGCCGCACGCTCCTTCCTCTGTCTGTGTTTGGTTTCTGTATGTTCTCGGCGATGAGACTCGAGGTGCTCAGCTCCCTCCCGGATGCTCTTCCTCCACTTCGGGCGGTCTTGGGCCAGGGACTCCCAGGTGCCAGTGGGGATGTTGCATTTTATCAAGGCGGCTTTGAGGGTGTCCTTGAAACATTTTCTCTGCCCACCTAGGGCTCGCTTGCTGTGTAGGAGTTCCGAGTGGAGCGCTTGCTTTGGGAGTCTCGTGTCAGGCATGCGGACAATGTGATCTGTCCAACGGAGCTGGTCGAGTATGGTCAGTGCTTCGATGCCTGAGCGAGAACACTGACGTTGGTGCGTCTATCCTCCCAGTGGATTTGCAGGATCTTGTGGAGGCAGCGCTGGTGGTACTTCTCCAGCACGTTGAGGTGTCTACTGTATATGGTCCATGTCTCTGAGCCATATAGGAGGGCAGGTATCACTACTGCCCTGTAGACCATAAACTTGGTGCTAGATTTAAGGTCCTGGTCTTCAAACACTCTCTTCCTCAGGTGACAGTGTGCGCTGGCATACTGAAGACAGCGTTGGATCTCGTCGTCGATGTCTGCCCTTGTTGAGGTATGGAAAATAGTCCACGTTGTCCAAGGCCGTGCCATGGATACTGAATGTGCATACCGGTAGGACAGCTGTAACTTACAATTGAAAGCCATGGTACACTTGTGTCTTCACGGTGCATGACACATGGAAATTCGGTCGTGGAGCAGCCATTTTTCTGATGCTAAATGGCCTCCAGTATGCCAGGCAGGAATGCTGCCTGCTATATTGGGTAAGGTAGCTGCACTGGTATCAGGAGCGCACGTTGGGAACATTCAAAATAGGAAAATAATTGAGTTAAATTAGTCTCCCATGCTCCTTGTAGGAACCGTTCTCAAATTTCGAACGCCCCATTGCTTCACTCACCACGTGTTGAACTCACACAGAACAACATGGTACTAAACGGCAGGAAGGCCTATATATTTACCTGAATGTGGTGCTGGGAGGTCCTGACCCTACATTAAAAGAACCCGCTTCCCCAATTCCCCGCTCCCGCCCCCCCTGCCACCTGTAATGTATGCACCTGTGAGTATGCTCACAGGCTTGTAGAGCTGTTGGAATGTCCCCCAGATCGGGGGGCACTTGATCTAATGTTTATTTTGTTTACTCTAAAAGAGTTGTAGAGCTGTTGAAAAAACCCCACAAAAATCACCAAAAAAAAAGGGCACGTGAAAAGTGTTTGGAGTGTCCCCCAGATCGGGGGGCACTTGATTTAATTTATTATGTTTTCCCCAAAAGAGTTGTAGAGCTGTTGGCAGCATTTCTGTAGTGTAGTGGTTGTTACATTCGCCTAACATGCGGAAGGTCCCTGGTTCAAAACCATGCAGAAACATTTTCCCTTTAATGAGGGAGCACTTGATTTAATTGTTTAACTGTTTTTCTACAAAATAGTTGTAGAGCTGTTGAGTTGTGAGTGGCTTAGCCAGTCGCGTGATGTTCACAATAAAACCCCAACCAATTGTGTTCGGGGGATCTATGATGAGGCAGGTGGTTGTGAGCCTGGTGGATGAACTGGTAATGTGTAGTATGATAGTTAAACCTTTTGCGAATAAACCAACTAGTTCTTAATAGCAATGTGTTGCTATGAATTCTTAAGCAAAGAACCCATGAAGCAAATACATTACACCGTCCCCCCTTCCCCCCGCCGCCCACTGTCTACTGACTCCCTCACTCTGCCGAAGGAGGCCAGCCTAATCGATTTCAATGGAAATTTCAACTGCTGTGAAGCGCCTTGGGCTGTTTTACTATGTTAAAGGCGCTATATAAATAAACGTTGCTGCTGTTGTTGGAAGTGTAAACGGGCAGATATAAAACGGGTGACTGAGTTGATTCTGTCTGTTTCCTGCGGGTGGATTAGGTTGACGTTACCCCCACAATCTGAGTTCAGCATGAGGGACAATCGGATGACTCCAGTGGGTTCAAGAACAGTGGAAAATTGATAAACCTTAGATATGCAGATACAAAAGAAAGATTAGTGACACTTGAGATGGTAATTCGGCCATGTTTGGATTATTGATTGAAAATAAATGCTAAGAAGACAAAAGCTGAAAGGAATCACAAGAGAGAAACACTTAAAAAAAAATTATTTAAAGACAAAATGGAAACAGGGGGGAATTTTAACCCCTAAAATGGGTAGGTTGGGATCAGGTGGGATGGTAGAGTTACAACTACTGAATTCTGACCCCAACCTGCATCCAACCCATCCACTTCCGGGTTTAATAGAAGCAGGCCGGGGGATGGAGGGGGTGGGAGAAGGAGGCAGCTAACCCGCTCCCAGGAACCTAGTTGCCCATTGAAATATTATAATGAGGTTGGTGTGCCTCATGGTGATCCACCATTTCAGATTTAATTCTGGCTGCTCAGGTTTTCTGGGCCTTGGGAAACTCGTCAGCTAAAGGAAGGTGAGGACTGCTAGATCCAAGCCTTTCCACTTTCCTGCTAGATCCAGCATCCCTGCCTCACTCACCTCTTGTGATCGGACCCCCTCCGACCCACGAGGCCTCCAATCTCCCCATACCTCCTCTCCCCCCCCCCCCCACCCACCCAGGCCTCCAGTTCTCTCTCCGGCCCCCGATGCCCCCTCTGGCCTTCGAACCCTCCCCGCCCCGGCACCCGATCAATTCCCTGTCCTCCCGTCTCCGACCACCATCCCCTCCTCCCCACCCCCAATCCCTCCCTCCCTCCTCTCTGCAGCCTGGTGCCGCAGGCCTATTGCCCCAACAGCCAGCCAGGCCTCTCCATCTGGCTGGCTGCGGCGGGAAATAGAGCTTTGAAATGCTAATCATTTGCTGCCGTTAAATACGGCAGGGCCTGTGGGAATCCCGTTCTCCCAGGTTTCCTGACTCTTTTCCACGCTACCTGCTCACTGCCCACCTCCAAATTAAAATTCCGGCCAGAGTATTTCACCCTTCTATCTTATTAGAGGTGTACCATAACAAAATTAGAGGGCTAATAGGGCAAAGATATGAAATAGAGGACAGAAATTGCAAAAGGGGTGTTTAACAACATGAGGGAATTTGCAATAAGGAGTAAGTGCGTAAGCCATGTTTTGTCAGCAGCATTGTGAAGACTGAATCTTGAATGCTGAAGAAGATTAGAGGCACCTGAGCTATAGTACGGCAGACACTGACTGAAGCTGAGTTGGGCATGAAGAATGGCTATTGAGAGAAATCCTGAAGTATTGTAAGAAAATTGATGAGGTCGATTACGATGAACATAAATTACATACCATGACATTATTTGGGAGACATTAGGAGAACTGTTGAGGTTGTTAGGTGTCTGAAAAAGTTTAGAACAGATCTAGAGGCAGGAAAAGAAGGAGCCAGCTAGATGAAGTGATGGAATGAGCAGGCGTAACATCAGGAGCTGTGACAATCCCGCAGTATCGAGACTGGAAAGCTTAGGGCTGGATTTTCGGGTGGTCTTTGCTCCGTTTTCCGCCCCGAACGGGGGCAATGGCGGTGAGGTGTTCTGGCCGGGCGGGCGGTCAGCCTCCAGCACCCCGCAGCGATCCGCGGGTCCGGATTAGTGGCAGCGCTGAGCAGCACTGCCCGGAAGTGCTGTGCCCGGTGTGCAACGCCCCTAGTTGCGACACTGGCGCGAGTTTGGAGTATTGCCCGACCCGTCCGCCCCGCAGCGCCCTGCACTGACCGCCTGGGAAATCAGGGCGGTCCAACCATCCCGACAGCAGAGAGGTAAGTAATAGACTCCTAAGGTAAGTGTGATTGTTTGTTCTTTTCATTTTTGGGGGCGATTTGTGCTGTGGTGGCGAGGGCAATGTTTTGGGTATGTTTTTATGTTTTTTTTTTAGGTATCTCTTCCGCCCCCAGGCGTCTCTTGGAGTGCTCCCAGCCCGGCTCTTTAGCTCGGGAGTTTCCCATGCTAACGCCCTAACAG